>NC_143019.1:148886884-149186884 GCF_055824585.1 Amblyomma mixtum
TTTGCAAGTTTGAGAGCTTGAGAGTTTGCAAGTTTGAGAGTTTGCAAGTGCGAGAGTTTGCAAGTTTGCAAGTTGGCAAGTGTGCAAGTTGGCAAGTTGGCAAGTTTGGAAGTTTGCAAGTTTGCAAGTTGGCAAGTTGGCAAGTTGGCAAGTTTGCAAGTTTGCAAGTTTGCAAGTTTGCAAGTTCGCAATTTGGCAAGCTTGCAAGTTTGCAAGTTTGCAAGTTTCCAAGTTTCCAAGTTTCCAAGTTTGCAAGTTTGAGAGTTTGCAAGTTTGAGAGTTTGCAAGTTTGCAAGTTTGCAAGTTTACAAGTTTGCAAGTTTACAAGTTTGCAATTTTTAGAGTTTGCAAGTTGGCAAGTTGGCAAGATTGCAAGTTTGCACATTTGCAAGTTAGCAAGTTTGCAAGTTTGCAAGTTTGAGAGCTTGCAAGTTGGCAAGTTTGCAAGTTTGCAAGTTTGCAAGTTTGCAAGTTGGCAAGTTTGCAAGTTTGCATGTAGGCAAGTTTGCAAGTTTGCAAGCAAGTTTGAGAGTTTGCAAGTTTGCAAGTTTGCAAGTTTGCAAGTTTGTAAGTTTGCAAGTTTGCAAGTTTGCAAGTTTGAGAGTTTGCAAGTTTGAGAGCTTGAGAGTTTGCAAGTTTGAGAGTTTGCAAGTGCGAGAGTTTGCAAGTTTGCAAGTTGGCAAGTGTGCAAGTTGGCAAGTTGGCAAGTTTGGAAGTTTGCAAGTTTGCAAGTTTGCAAGTTTGCACATTTGCAAGTTAGCAAGTATGAAAGTTTGCAAGTTTGGAAGTTTGCAAGTTGCCAAGTTTGCAAGTTGGCAAGTTGGCAAGTTTGCAAGTTTGCAAATTTGAGCAAGTTTGGGAGTTTGCAAGTTTGCAAGTTTGAGAGTTTGCAAGTTTGCAAGTTTGAGAGTTTGCAAGTTTGCAAGTTTGAGAGTTTGCAAGTTTGCAAGTTTGAGAGTTTGCAAGTTTGAGACTTTGCAAGTTTACAAGTTTGCATGTTTGCAAGTTTGCAAGTTTGCAAGTTTGCAAGTTTGCAAGTTGGCAAGTTTGCAAGCTTGCAAGTTTGAGTCTGCAAGCTGGCAAGTTGGGAAGTTTGAGAGTCTGCTAGATGGCAAGATGGCAAGTTTGCAAGTTTGAGAGTTTGCAAGTTTGCAAGTTGGCAAGTTGGCAAGTTGGCAAGTTTGAGAGTTTGCAAATTTGCAAGTTTGCAAGTTTGTAAGTTCGCAAGTTTGAGAGTTTGCAAGTTTGCAAGTTTGCAAGTTTGCAGGTTTGAGAGTTTGGAAGTTTGCAAGTTTGAGAGCTTGCAAGTTGGCAAGTTTGCAAGTTTGCAAGTTTGCAAGTTGGCAAGTTGACAAGTTTGCAAGTTGGCAAGCAAGTTTGAGAGTGCAAGTTTGCAAGTTTGCAAGTTTGAGAGTTTGCAAGTTTGCAAGTTTGCAAGTTTGCAAGTTTGCAAGTTTGCAAGTTTGAGAGTTTGCAAGTTGGCAAGTTTGCAAGTTTGCAAGTTTGCACATTTGCAAGTTAGCAAGTATGAGAGTTTGCAAGTTTGCAAGTTTGCAAGTTGGCAAGTTTGCAAGTTGGCAAGTTGGCAAGTTTACAAGTTTGCAATTTTTAGAGTTTGCAAGTTGGCAAGTTGGCAAGTTTGCAAGTTTGCACATTTGCAAGTTAGCAAGTTTGAGAGTTTGCAAGTTTGAGAGTTTGCAAGTTTGAGAGTTTGCAAGTTTGAGAGTTTGCAAGTTTGAGAGTTTGCAAGTTTGCAAGTTTGCAAGTTGGCAAGTTTGCAAGTTTGCAAGTTTGAGAGTTTGAGAGTTTGAGTTTGCAAGTTTGAGAGTTTGCAAGTTTACAAGTTTGCATGTGTGCAAGTTTGCAAGTTTGCAAGTTGGCAAGTTGGCAAGTTTGGAAGTTTCCATGTTTGAGAGTTTGCAAGTTGGCAAGTTGACAAGTTTGCAAGTTTGCAAGTTTGCAAGTTTGCACGTTTGCAAGTTAGCAAGTTTGAGAGTTTGCAAGTTTGAGAGTTTGAGAGTTTGCACATTTGAGAGTTTGCAAGTTTGAGAGTTTGCAAGTTTGCAAGTTGGCAAGTTGGCAATTTTGCAAGTTTGCAAGTTCGCAAATTGGCAAGTTTGCAAGTTTGCAAGTTTGCAAGTTTGAGTTTGCAAGTTTGAGAGTTTGCAAGTTTGCTAGTTTACAAGTTTGCAATTTTTAGAGTTTGCAAGTTGGCAAGTTTGCAAGTTTGCAAGTTTGCAAGTTTGCACGTTTGCAAGTTAGCAAGTTTGAGAGTTTCCAAGTTTGCAAGTTTGCAAGGTTGCAAGTTGGCAAGTTTGCAAGTTTGCAAGTTTGCAAGTTGGGAAGTTGGCAAGTTTGAGAGTTTGCAAGTTTGCAAGTTTGTAAGTTCGCAAGGTTGAGAGTTTTCAAGTTTGCAAGTTTGCAAGTTTGCAGGTTTGAGAGTTTGGAAGTTTGCAAGTTTGAGAGGTTGCAAGTTAGCAAGTTTGCAAGTTTGCAATGTAGCAAGTTTGCAAGTTGGCAAGTTTGCAAGTTTGCAAGCAAGTTTGAGAGTTTGCAAGTTTGAGAGTTTGCAAGTTTACAAGTTTGCATGTGTGCAAGTTTGCAAGTTTGCAAAATGGCAAGTTTGCAAGTTGGCAGGTTTGCAAGCTTGCAAGTTTGAGAGTCTGCAAGCTGGCAACTTGGCAAGATTGAGAGTCTGCTAGATGGCAAGATGGCAAGTTTGCAAGTTTGCAAGTTGGCAAGTTTGCAAGTTGGCAAGTTGGCAAGTTTGCAAGTTTGCAAATTTGCAAGCAAGTTTGAGAGTTTGCAAGTTTGAGAGTTTGCAAGTTTGCAAGTTTGAGAGTTCGCAAGTTTGCGTTTGCAAGTTTGAGAGTGTGCAAGTTTGAGAGTTTGCAAGTTTGAGAGTTTGCAAGTTTGCAAGTTTGCAAGTTTGTAAGTTTGCAAGTTCGCAAGTTTGAGAGTTTGCAAGTTTCAGAGCTTGAGAGTTTGCAGGTTTGAGAGTTTGCAAGTGTGAGAGTTTGCAAGTTTGCAAGTTGGCAAGTGTGCAAGTTGGCAAGTTGGCAAGTTTGGAAGTTTCCATGTTTGAGAGTTTGCAAGTTTGCAAGTTTCCAAGTTTCCAAGTTTGCAAGTTTGAGAGTTTGCAAGTTTGAGAGTTTGCAAGTTTGCTAGTTTACAAGTTTGCAATTTTTAGAGTTTGCAAGTTGGCAAGTTTGCAAGTTTGCAAGTTTGCAAGTTTGCACGTTTGCAAGTTAGCAAGTTTGAGAGTTTCCAAGTTTGCAAGTTTGCAAGGTTGCAAGTTGGCAAGTTTGCAAGTTTGCAAGTTGGCAAGGTTGAGAGTTTTCAAGTTTGCAAGTTTGCAGGTTTGAGAGTTTGGAAGTTTGCAAGTTTGAGAGGTTGCAAGTTAGCAAGTTTGCAAGTTTGCAATGTAGCAAGTTTGGAAGTTGGCAAGTTTGCAAGTTTGTAAGTTTGCAAGTTTGCAAGTTTGCAAGTTTGAGAGTTTGCAAGTTTGAGAGTTTGAGAGTTTGCAAGTTTGAGAGTTTGCAAGTGCGAGAGTTTGCAAGTTTGCAAGTTTGCAAGTTTGCAAGTTGGCAAGTTTGCAAGTTTGCAAGTTTGCAAGTTTGCAAGTTTGCAAGTTTGCAAGTTTGCAAGTTTGCAAGTTTGCAAATTTGCAAGCAAGTTTGAGAGTTTGCAAGTTTGCAAATTTGAGAGTTTGCAAGTTTGCAAGTTTGAGAGTTCGCAAGTTTGCAAGTTTGAGAGTGTGCAAGTTTGAGAGTTTGCAAGTTTGAGAGTTTGCAAGTTTGAGAGTTTGCAAGTTTGCAAGTTTGCAAGTTGGCAAGTTTGCGAGTTGGCAAGTTTGCAAGTTTGCAAGTTTGCAAGTTTGCAAGTTTGAAAGTTTGCAAGCTTGCAAGTTGGCAAGTTGGCAAGTTTGCAAGTTTGCAAGTTCGCAAGTTTGCAAGTTTGCAAGTTTGTAAGTTTGCAAGTTTGCAAGTTTGCAAGTTTGAGAGTTTGCAAGTTTGAGAGCTTGAGAGTTTGCAAGTTTGAGAGTTTGCAAGTGCGAGAGTTTGCAAGTTTGCAATTTGGCAAGTGTGCAAGTTGGCAAGTTTGGAAGTTTGCAAGTTGGCAAGTTGGCAAGTTGGCAAGTTTGCAAGTTTGCAAGTTTGCAAGTTTGCAAGTTCGCAATTTGGCAAGTTTGCAAGTTTGCAAGTTTGTAAGTTTCCAAGTTTCCAAGTTTGCAAGTTTGAGAGTTTGCAAGTTTGAGAGTTTGCAAGTTTGCAAGTTTGCAAGTTTACGAGTTTGCAAGTTTACAAGTTTGCAATTTTTAGAGTTTGCAAGTTGGCAAGTTTGCAAGTTTGCAAGTTTGCACATTTGCAAGTTAGCAAGTATGAGAGTTTGCAAGTTTGCAAGTTTGCAAGTTGGCAAGTTTGCAAGTTGGCAAGTTGGCAAGTTTACAAGTTTGCAATTTTTAGAGTTTGCAAGTTGGCAAGTTGGCAAGTTTGCAAGTTTGCACATTTGCAAGTTAGCAAGTTTGAGAGTTTGCAAGTTTGAGAGTTTGCAAGTTTGAGAGTTTGCAAGTTTGAGAGTTTGCAAGTTTGTAAGTTGGCAAGTTTGAGAGTTTGCAAGTTTGAGAGTTTGCAAGTTTGAGAGTTTGCAAGTTTGCAAGTTTGCAAGTTGGCAAGTTTGCAAGTTTGCAAGTTTGAGAGTTTGAGAGTTTGAGTTTGCAAGTTTGAGAGTTTGCAAGTTTACAAGTTTGCATGTGTGCAAGTTTGCAAGTTTGCAAGTTGGCAAGTTGGCAAGTTTGGAAGTTTCCATGTTTGAGAGTTTGCAAGTTGGCAAGTTGACAAGTTTGCAAGTTTGCAAGTTTGCAAGTTTGCACGTTTGCAAGTTAGCAAGTTTGAGAGTTTGCAAGTTTGAGAGTTTGAGAGTTTGCACATTTGAGAGTTTGCAAGTTTGAGAGTTTGCAAGTTTGCAAGTTGGCAAGTTGGCAATTTTGCAAGTTTGCAAGTTCGCAAATTGGCAAGTTTGCAAGTTTGCAAGTTTGCAAGTTTGAGTTTGCAAGTTTGAGAGTTTGCAAGTTTGCTAGTTTACAAGTTTGCAATTTTTAGAGTTTGCAAGTTGGCAAGTTTGCAAGTTTGCAAGTTTGCAAGTTTGCACGTTTGCAAGTTAGCAAGTTTGAGAGTTTCCAAGTTTGCAAGTTTGCAAGGTTGCAAGTTGGCAAGTTTGCAAGTTTGCAAGTTTGCAAGTTGGGAAGTTGGCAAGTTTGAGAGTTTGCAAGTTTGCAAGTTTGTAAGTTCGCAAGGTTGAGAGTTTTCAAGTTTGCAAGTTTGCAAGTTTGCAGGTTTGAGAGTTTGGAAGTTTGCAAGTTTGAGAGGTTGCAAGTTAGCAAGTTTGCAAGTTTGCAATGTAGCAAGTTTGCAAGTTGGCAAGTTTGCAAGTTTGCAAGCAAGTTTGAGAGTTTGCAAGTTTGAGAGTTTGCAAGTTTACAAGTTTGCATGTGTGCAAGTTTGCAAGTTTGCAAAATGGCAAGTTTGCAAGTTGGCAGGTTTGCAAGCTTGCAAGTTTGAGAGTCTGCAAGCTGGCAACTTGGCAAGATTGAGAGTCTGCTAGATGGCAAGATGGCAAGTTTGCAAGTTTGCAAGTTGGCAAGTTTGCAAGTTGGCAAGTTGGCAAGTTTGCAAGTTTGCAAATTTGCAAGCAAGTTTGAGAGTTTGCAAGTTTGAGAGTTTGCAAGTTTGCAAGTTTGAGAGTTCGCAAGTTTGCGTTTGCAAGTTTGAGAGTGTGCAAGTTTGAGAGTTTGCAAGTTTGAGAGTTTGCAAGTTTGCAAGTTTGCAAGTTTGTAAGTTTGCAAGTTCGCAAGTTTGAGAGTTTGCAAGTTTCAGAGCTTGAGAGTTTGCAGGTTTGAGAGTTTGCAAGTGTGAGAGTTTGCAAGTTTGCAAGTTGGCAAGTGTGCAAGTTGGCAAGTTGGCAAGTTTGGAAGTTTCCATGTTTGAGAGTTTGCAAGTTTGCAAGTTTCCAAGTTTCCAAGTTTGCAAGTTTGAGAGTTTGCAAGTTTGAGAGTTTGCAAGTTTGCTAGTTTACAAGTTTGCAATTTTTAGAGTTTGCAAGTTGGCAAGTTTGCAAGTTTGCAAGTTTGCAAGTTTGCACGTTTGCAAGTTAGCAAGTTTGAGAGTTTCCAAGTTTGCAAGTTTGCAAGGTTGCAAGTTGGCAAGTTTGCAAGTTTGCAAGTTGGCAAGGTTGAGAGTTTTCAAGTTTGCAAGTTTGCAGGTTTGAGAGTTTGGAAGTTTGCAAGTTTGAGAGGTTGCAAGTTAGCAAGTTTGCAAGTTTGCAATGTAGCAAGTTTGGAAGTTGGCAAGTTTGCAAGTTTGTAAGTTTGCAAGTTTGCAAGTTTGCAAGTTTGAGAGTTTGCAAGTTTGAGAGCTTGAGAGTTTGCAAGTTTGAGAGTTTGCAAGTGCGAGAGTTTGCAAGTTTGCAAGTTTGCAAGTTTGCAAGTTGGCAAGTTTGCAAGTTTGCAAGTTTGCAAGTTTGCAAGTTTGCAAGTTTGCAAGTTTGCAAGTTTGCAAGTTTGCAAATTTGCAAGCAAGTTTGAGAGTTTGCAAGTTTGCAAATTTGAGAGTTTGCAAGTTTGCAAGTTTGAGAGTTCGCAAGTTTGCAAGTTTGAGAGTGTGCAAGTTTGAGAGTTTGCAAGTTTGAGAGTTTGCAAGTTTGAGAGTTTGCAAGTTTGCAAGTTTGCAAGTTGGCAAGTTTGCGAGTTGGCAAGTTTGCAAGTTTGCAAGTTTGCAAGTTTGCAAGTTTGAAAGTTTGCAAGCTTGCAAGTTGGCAAGTTGGCAAGTTTGCAAGTTTGCAAGTTCGCAAGTTTGCAAGTTTGCAAGTTTGTAAGTTTGCAAGTTTGCAAGTTTGCAAGTTTGAGAGTTTGCAAGTTTGAGAGCTTGAGAGTTTGCAAGTTTGAGAGTTTGCAAGTGCGAGAGTTTGCAAGTTTGCAATTTGGCAAGTGTGCAAGTTGGCAAGTTTGGAAGTTTGCAAGTTGGCAAGTTGGCAAGTTGGCAAGTTTGCAAGTTTGCAAGTTTGCAAGTTTGCAAGTTCGCAATTTGGCAAGTTTGCAAGTTTGCAAGTTTGTAAGTTTCCAAGTTTCCAAGTTTGCAAGTTTGAGAGTTTGCAAGTTTGAGAGTTTGCAAGTTTGCAAGTTTGCAAGTTTACAAGTTTGCAAGTTTACAAGTTTGCAATTTTTAGAGTTTGCAAGTTGGCAAGTTGGCAAGTTTGCAAGTTTGCACATTTGCAAGTTAGCAAGTTTGAGAGTTTGCAAGTTTGAGAGTTTGCAAGTTTGAGAGTTTGCAAGTTTGAGAGTTTGCAAGTTTGTAAGTTGGCAAGTTTGAGAGTTTGCAAGTTTGAGAGTTTGCAAGTTTGAGAGTTTGCAAGTTTGCAAGTTTGCAAGTTGGCAAGTTTGCAAGTTTGCAAGTTTGAGAGTTTGAGAGTTTGAGTTTGCAAGTTTGAGAGTTTGCAAGTTTACAAGTTTGCATGTGTGCAAGTTTGCAAGTTTGCAAGTTGGCAAGTTTGCAAGTTGGCAGGTTTGCAAGCTTGCAAGTTTGAGTCTGCAAGCTGGCAAGTTGGCAAGATTGAGAGTCTGCTAGATGGCAAGATGGCAAGTTTGCAAGTTTGCAAGTTGGCAAGTTTGCAAGTTGGCAAGTTGGCAAGTTTGCAAGTTTGCAAATTTGCAAGCAAGTTTGAGAGTTTGCAAGTTTGAGAGTTTGCAAGTTTGCAAGTTTGAGAGTTCGCAAGTTTGCAAGTTTGCAAGTTTGAGAGTGTGCAAGTTTGAGAGTTTGCAAGTTTGAGAGTTTGCAAGTTTGCAAGTTTGCAAGTTTGTAAGTTTGCAAGTTCGCAAGTTTGAGAGTTTGCAAGTTTCAGAGCTTGAGAGTTTGCAGGTTTGAGAGTTTGCAAGTGTGAGAGTTTGCAAGTTTGCAAGTTGGCAAGTGTGCAAGTTGGCAAGTTGGCAAGTTTGGAAGTTTCCATGTTTGAGAGTTTGCAAGTTGGCAAGTTGACAAGTTTGCAAGTTTGCAAGTTTGCAAGTTTGCACGTTTGCAAGTTAGCAAGTTTGAGAGTTTGCAAGTTTGAGAGTTTGAGAGTTTGCACATTTGAGAGTTTGCAAGTTTGAGAGTTTGCAAGTTTGCAAGTTGGCAAGTTGGCAATTTTGCAAGTTTGCAAGTTCGCAAATTGGCAAGTTTGCAAGTTTGCAAGTTTGCAAGTTTGAGAGTTTGCAAGTTTGAGAGTTTGCAAGTTTGCTAGTTTACAAGTTTGCAATTTTTAGAGTTTGCAAGTTGGCAAGTTTGCAAGTTTGCAAGTTTGCAAGTTTGCACGTTTGCAAGTTAGCAAGTTTGAGAGTTTCCAAGTTTGCAAGTTTGCAAGGTTGCAAGTTGGCAAGTTTGCAAGTTTGCAAGTTTGCAAGTTGGGAAGTTGGCAAGTTTGAGAGTTTGCAAGTTTGCAAGTTTGTAAGTTCGCAAGGTTGAGAGTTTTCAAGTTTGCAAGTTTGCAAGTTTGCAGGTTTGAGAGTTTGGAAGTTTGCAAGTTTGAGAGGTTGCAAGTTAGCAAGTTTGCAAGTTTGCAATGTAGCAAGTTTGCAAGTTGGCAAGTTTGCAAGTTTGCAAGCAAGTTTGAGAGTTTGCAAGTTTGCAAGTTTGAGAGTTTGCAAGTTTGAGAGTTTGCAAGTTTGAGAGTTTGCAAGTTTGCAAGTTTGCAAGTTTGTAAGTTTGCAAGTTTGCAAGTTTGCAAGTTTGAGAGTTTGCAAGTTTGAGAGCTTGAGAGTTTGCAAGTTTGAGAGTTTGCAAGTGCGAGAGTTTGCAAGTTTGCAAGTTTGCAAGTTTGCAAGTTGGCAAGTTTGCAAGTTTGCAAGTTTGCAAGTTTGCAAGTTTGCAAATTTGCAAGCAAGTTTGAGAGTTTGCAAGTTTGCAAATTTGAGAGTTTGCAAGTTTGCAAGTTTGTAAGTTCGCAAGGTTGAGAGTTTTCAAGTTTGCAAGTTTGCAGGATTGCAGGTTTGAGAGTTTGGAAGTTTGCAAGTTTGAGAGGTTGCAAGTTAGCAAGTTTGCAAGTTTGCAATGTAGCAAGTTTGCAAGTTGGCAAGTTTGCAAGTTTGCAAGCAAGTTTGAGAGTTTGCAAGTTTGAGAGTTTGCAAGTTTGAGAGTTTGCAAGTTTGCAAGTTTGCAAGTTTGTAAGTTTGCAAGTTTGCAAGTTTGAGAGTTTGCAAGTTTGAGAGCTTGAGAGTTTGCAAGTTTGAGAGTTTGAGAGTTTGCAGGTTTGAGAGTTTGCAAGTGTGAGAGTTTGCAAGTTTGCAAGTTGGCAAGTGTGCAAGTTGGCAAGTTGACAAGTTAGGAAGTTTGCAAGTTTGAGAGTTTGCAAGTTGGCAAGTTTGAAAGTTTCCAAGTTTGAGAGTTTGAGAGTTTGCAAGTTTGAGAGTTTGCAAGTTTGAGAGTTTGCAAGTTTGCAAGTTTGAGAGTTTGCAAGTTTGAGAGTTTGCAAGTTGGCAAGTTGGCAAGTTTGCAAGTTTGCAAGTTTGCAAGTTTGAGAGTTTGCAAGTTTGCAAGTTTGCAAGTTTGCAGGTTTGAGAGTTTGGAAGTTTGCAAGTTTGAGAGCTTGCAAGTTGGCAAGTTTGCAAGTTTGCAAGTTTGCAAGTTGGCAAGTTTGCAAGTTTGCAAGTGGGCAAGTTTGCAAGTTTGCAAGCAAGTTTGAGAGTTTGCAAGTTTGCAAGTTTGAGAGTTTGCAAGTTTGTAAGTTTGCAAGTTTGCAAGTTTGAGAGTTTGCAAGTTTGAGAGTTTGCAAGTTTGAGAGTTTGCAAGTTTGCAAGTTTGCAAGTTGGCAAGTTTGCAAGTTTGCAAGTTCGCAAGTTTGTAAGTTTGCAAGTTTGCAAGTTTGCAAGTTTGCAAGTTTGCAAGTTTGAGTTTGCAAGTTGGCAAGTTTGCAAGTTGGCAAGTTTGCACATTTGCAAGTTAGCAAGTATGAGAGTTTGCAAGTTTGCAAGTTTGCAAGTTTGCAAGTTGGCAAGTTTGCAAGTTGGCAAGTTGGCAAGTTTGCAAGTTTGCAAATTTGCAAGCAAGTTTGAGAGTTTGCAAATTTGCAAGTTTGAGAGTTTGCAAGTTTGAGAGTTTGCAAGTTTGAGACTTTGCAAGTTTACAAGTTTGCATGTTTGCAAGTTTGCAAGTTTGCAAGTTTGAGAGTTTGCAACTTGGCAAGTTGGCAAGTTTGCAAGTTTGCAAGTTTGCACGTTTGCAAGTTAGCAAGTTTGAGAGTTTGCAAGTTTGCAAGTTCGCAAGTTTGCAAGTTGGCAAGTTTGCAAGTTTGCAAGTTGGCAAGTTTGCAAGTTTGAAAGTTTGAGAGTTTGCAAGTTTGCAAGTTTGAGAGTTTGCAAGTTTGCAAGTTTGAGAGTTCGCAAGTTTGCAAGTTTGCAAGTTTGAGAGTGTGCAAGTTTGAGAGTTTGCAAGTTTGAGAGTTTGCAAGTTTGCAAGTTTGCAAGTTGGCAAGTTTGCAAGTTGGCAAGTTTGCAAGTTTGCAAGTTTGCAAGTTTGCAAGTTTGAAAGTTTGCAAGCTTGCAAGTTGGCAAGTTGGCAAGTTTGCAAGTTTGCAAGTTTGCAAGTTTGTATCTTTGCAAGTTTGCAAGTTTGCAAGTTTGAGAGTTTGCAAGTTTGAGAGCTTGAGAGTTTGCAAGTTTGAGAGTTTGCAAGTGCGAGAGTTTGCAAGTTTGCAAGTTGGCAAGTGTGCAAGTTGGCAAGTTGGCAAGTTTGGAAGTTTGCAAGTTTGCAAGTTGGCAAGTTGGCAAGTTTGCAAGTTTGCAAGTTTGCAAGTTTGCAAGTTCGCAATTTGGCAAGTTTGCAAGTTTGCAAGTTTGCAAGTTTCCAAGTTTCCAAGTTTCCAAGTTTGCAAGTTTGAGAGTTTGCAAGTTTGAGAGTTTGCAAGTTTGCAAGTTTGCAAGTTTACAAGTTTGCAAGTTTACAAGTTTGCAATTTTTAGAGTTTGCAAGTTGGCAAGTTGGCAAGATTGCAAGTTTGCACATTTGCAAGTTAGCAAGTTTGAGAGTTTGCAAGTTTGAGAGTTTGCAAGTTTGTAAGTTGGCAAGTTTGAGAGTTTGCAAGTGTGAGAGTTTGCAAGTTTGCAAGTTTGAGAGCTTGCAAGTTGGCAAGTTTGCAAGTTTGCAAGTTTGCAAGTTTGCAAGTTTGCATGTAGGCAAGTTTGCAAGTTTGCAAGCAAGTTTGAGAGTTTGCAAGTTTGCAAGTTTGCAAGTTTGCAAGTTTGTAAGTTTGCAAGTTTGCAAGTTTGCAAGTTTGAGAGTTTGCAAGTTTGAGAGCTTGAGAGTTTGCAAGTTTGAGAGTTTGCAAGTGCGAGAGTTTGCAAGTTTGCAAGTTGGCAAGTGTGCAAGTTGGCAAGTTGGCAAGTTTGGAAGTTTGCAAGTTTGCAAGTTTGCAAGTTTGCACATTTGCAAGTTAGCAAGTATGAAAGTTTGCAAGTTTGGAAGTTTGCAAGTTGCCAAGTTTGCAAGTTGGCAAGTTGGCAAGTTTGCAAGTTTGCAAATTTGAGCAAGTTTGGGAGTTTGCAAGTTTGCAAGTTTGAGAGTTTGCAAGTTTGCAAGTTTGAGAGTTTGCAAGTTTGCAAGTTTGAGAGTTTGCAAGTTTGCAAGTTTGAGAGTTTGCAAGTTTGAGACTTTGCAAGTTTACAAGTTTGCATGTTTGCAAGTTTGCAAGTTTGCAAGTTTGCAAGTTTGCAAGTTGGCAAGTTTGCAAGCTTGCAAGTTTGAGTCTGCAAGCTGGCAAGTTGGGAAGTTTGAGAGTCTGCTAGATGGCAAGATGGCAAGTTTGCAAGTTTGAGAGTTTGCAAGTTTGCAAGTTGGCAAGTTGGCAAGTTGGCAAGTTTGAGAGTTTGCAAATTTGCAAGTTTGCAAGTTTGTAAGTTCGCAAGTTTGAGAGTTTGCAAGTTTGCAAGTTTGCAAGTTTGCAGGTTTGAGAGTTTGGAAGTTTGCAAGTTTGAGAGCTTGCAAGTTGGCAAGTTTGCAAGTTTGCAAGTTTGCAAGTTGGCAAGTTGACAAGTTTGCAAGTTGGCAAGCAAGTTTGAGAGTGCAAGTTTGCAAGTTTGCAAGTTTGAGAGTTTGCAAGTTTGCAAGTTTGCAAGTTTGCAAGTTTGCAAGTTTGCAAGTTTGAGAGTTTGCAAGTTGGCAAGTTTGCAAGTTTGCAAGTTTGCACATTTGCAAGTTAGCAAGTATGAGAGTTTGCAAGTTTGCAAGTTTGCAAGTTGGCAAGTTTGCAAGTTGGCAAGTTGGCAAGTTTACAAGTTTGCAATTTTTAGAGTTTGCAAGTTGGCAAGTTGGCAAGTTTGCAAGTTTGCACATTTGCAAGTTAGCAAGTTTGAGAGTTTGCAAGTTTGAGAGTTTGCAAGTTTGAGAGTTTGCAAGTTTGAGAGTTTGCAAGTTTGTAAGTTGGCAAGTTTGAGAGTTTGCAAGTTTGAGAGTTTGCAAGTTTGAGAGTTTGCAAGTTTGCAAGTTTGCAAGTTGGCAAGTTTGCAAGTTTGCAAGTTTGAGAGTTTGAGAGTTTGAGTTTGCAAGTTTGAGAGTTTGCAAGTTTACAAGTTTGCATGTGTGCAAGTTTGCAAGTTTGCAAGTTGGCAAGTTTGCAAGTTGGCAGGTTTGCAAGCTTGCAAGTTTGAGTCTGCAAGCTGGCAAGTTGGCAAGATTGAGAGTCTGCTAGATGGCAAGATGGCAAGTTTGCAAGTTTGCAAGTTGGCAAGTTTGCAAGTTGGCAAGTTGGCAAGTTGGCAAGTTTGCAAGTTTGCAAATTTGCAAGCAAGTTTGAGAGTTTGCAAGTTTGAGAGTTTGCAAGTTTGCAAGTTTGAGAGTTCGCAAGTTTGCAAGTTTGCAAGTTTGAGAGTGTGCAAGTTTGAGAGTTTGCAAGTTTGAGAGTTTGCAAGTTTGCAAGTTTGCAAGTTTGTAAGTTTGCAAGTTCTCAAGTTTGAGAGTTTGCAAGTTTCAGAGCTTGAGAGTTTGCAGGTTTGAAAGTTTGCAAGTGTGAGAGTTTGCAAGTTTGCAAGTTGGCAAGTGTGCAAGTTGGCAAGTTGGCAAGTTTGGAAGTTTCCATGTTTGAGAGTTTGCAAGTTGGCAAGTTGACAAGTTTGCAAGTTTGCAAGTTTGCAAGTTTGCACGTTTGCAAGTTAGCAAGTTTGAGAGTTTGCAAGTTTGAGAGTTTGAGAGTTTGCACATTTGAGAGTTTGCAAGTTTGAGAGTTTGCAAGTTTGCAAGTTGGCAAGTTGGCAATTTTGCAAGTTTGCAAGTTCGCAAATTGGCAAGTTTGCAAGTTTGCAAGTTTGCAAGTTTGAGAGTTTGCAAGTTTGAGAGTTTGCAAGTTTGCTAGTTTACAAGTTTGCAATTTTTAGAGTTTGCAAGTTGGCAAGTTTGCAAGTTTGCAAGTTTGCAAGTTTGCACGTTTGCAAGTTAGCAAGTTTGAGAGTTTCCAAGTTTGCAAGTTTGCAAGGTTGCAAGTTGGCAAGTTTGCAAGTTTGCAAGTTTGCAAGTTGGGAAGTTGGCAAGTTTGAGAGTTTGCAAGTTTGCAAGTTTGTAAGTTCGCAAGGTTGAGAGTTTTCAAGTTTGCAAGTTTGCAAGTTTGCAGGTTTGAGAGTTTGGAAGTTTGCAAGTTTGAGAGGTTGCAAGTTAGCAAGTTTGCAAGTTTGCAATGTAGCAAGTTTGCAAGTTGGCAAGTTTGCAAGTTTGCAAGCAAGTTTCAGAGTTTGCAAGTTTGCAAGTTTGAGAGTTTGCAAGTTTGAGAGTTTGCAAGTTTGAGAGTTTGCAAGTTTGCAAGTTTGCAAGTTTGTAAGTTTGCAAGTTTGCAAGTTTGCAAGTTTGCAAGTTTGAGAGTTTGCAAGTTTGAGAGCTTGAGAGTTTGCAAGTTTGAGAGTTTGCAAGTGCGAGAGTTTGCAAGTTTGCAAGTTTGCAAGTTTGCAAGTTGGCAAGTTTGCAAGTTTGCAAGTTTGCAAGTTTGCAAGTTTGCAAATTTGCAAGCAAGTTTGAGAGTTTGCAAGTTTGCAAATTTGAGAGTTTGCAAGTTTGCAAGTTTGTAAGTTCGCAAGGTTGAGAGTTTTCAAGTTTGCAAGTTTGCAGGATTGCAGGTTTGAGAGTTTGGAAGTTTGCAAGTTTGAGAGGTTGCAAGTTAGCAAGTTTGCAAGTTTGCAATGTAGCAAGTTTGCAAGTTGGCAAGTTTGCAAGTTTGCAAGCAAGTTTGAGAGTTTGCAAGTTTGAGAGTTTGCAAGTTTGAGAGTTTGCAAGTTTGCAAGTTTGCAAGTTTGTAAGTTTGTAAGTTTGCAAGTTTGCAAGTTTGAGAGTTTGCAAGTTTGAGAGCTTGAGAGTTTGCAAGTTTGAGAGTTTGAGAGTTTGCAGGTTTGAGAGTTTGCAAGTGTGAGTTTGCAAGTTTGCAAGTTGGCAAGTGTGCAAGTTGGCAAGTTGACAAGTTAGGAAGTTTGCAAGTTTGAGAGTTTGCAAGTTGGCAAGTTTGAAAGTTTCCAAGTTTGAGAGTTTGAGAGTTTGCAAGTTTGAGAGTTTGCAAGTTTGAGAGTTTGCAAGTTTGCAAGTTTGAGAGTTTGCAAGTTTGAGAGTTTGCAAGTTGGCAAGTTGGCAAGTTTGCAAGTTTGCAAGTTTGCAAGTTTGAGAGTTTGCAAGTTTGCAAGTTTGCAAGTTTGCAGGTTTGAGAGTTTGGAAGTTTGCAAGTTTGAGAGCTTGCAAGTTGGCAAGTTTGCAAGTTTGCAAGTTTGCAAGTTGGCAAGTTTGCAAGTTTGCAAGTGGGCAAGTTTGCAAGTTTGCAAGCAAGTTTGAGAGTTTGCAAGTTTGCAAGTTTGAGAGTTTGCAAGTTTGTAAGTTTGCAAGTTTGCAAGTTTGAGAGTTTGCAAGTTTGAGAGTTTGCAAGTTTGAGAGTTTGCAAGTTTGCAAGTTTGCAAGTTGGCAAGTTTGCAAGTTTGCAAGTTCGCAAGTTTGTAAGTTTGCAAGTTTGCAAGTTTGCAAGTTTGCAAGTTTGCAAGTTTGAGTTTGCAAGTTGGCAAGTTTGCAAGTTGGCAAGTTTGCACATTTGCAAGTTAGCAAGTATGAGAGTTTGCAAGTTTGCAAGTTTGCAAGTTTGCAAGTTGGCAAGTTTGCAAGTTGGCAAGTTGGCAAGTTTGCAAGTTTGCAAATTTGCAAGCAAGTTTGAGAGTTTGCAAATTTGCAAGTTTGAGAGTTTGCAAGTTTGAGAGTTTGCAAGTTTGAGACTTTGCAAGTTTACAAGTTTGCATGTTTGCAAGTTTGCAAGTTTGCAAGTTTGAGAGTTTGCAACTTGGCAAGTTGGCAAGTTTGCAAGTTTGCAAGTTTGCACGTTTGCAAGTTAGCAAGTTTGAGTTTGCAAGTTTGCAAGTTCGCAAGTTTGCAAGTTGGCAAGTTTGCAAGTTTGCAAGTTGGCAAGTTTGCAAGTTTGAAAGTTTGAGAGTTTGCAAGTTTGCAAGTTTGAGAGTTTGCAAGTTTGCAAGTTTGAGAGTTCGCAAGTTTGCAAGTTTGAGAGTGTGCAAGTTTGAGAGTTTGCAAGTTTGAGAGTTTGCAAGTTTGCAAGTTTGCAAGTTGGCAAGTTTGCAAGTTGGCAAGTTTGCAAGTTTGCAAGTTTGCAAGTTTGCAAGTTTGAAAGTTTGCAAGCTTGCAAGTTGGCAAGTTGGCAAGTTTGCAAGTTTGCAAGTTTGCAAGTTTGTATCTTTGCAAGTTTGCAAGTTTGCAAGTTTGAGAGTTTGCAAGTTTGAGAGCTTGAGAGTTTGCAAGTTTGAGAGTTTGCAAGTGCGAGAGTTTGCAAGTTTGCAAGTTGGCAAGTGTGCAAGTTGGCAAGTTGGCAAGTTTGGAAGTTTGCAAGTTTGCAAGTTGGCAAGTTGGCAAGTTGGCAAGTTTGCAAGTTTGCAAGTTTGCAAGTTTGCAAGTTCGCAATTTGGCAAGTTTGCAAGTTTGCAAGTTTGCAAGTTTCCAAGTTTCCAAGTTTGCAAGTTTGAGAGTTTGCAAGTTTGAGAGTTTGCAAGTTTGCAAGTTTGCAAGTTTACAAGTTTGCAAGTTTACAAGTTTGCAATTTTTAGAGTTTGCAAGTTGGCAAGTTGGCAAGATTGCAAGTTTGCACATTTGCAAGTTAGCAAGTTTGAGAGTTTGCAAGTTTGAGAGTTTGCAAGTTTGTAAGTTGGCAAGTTTGAGAGTTTGCAAGTGTGAGAGTTTGCAAGTTTGCAAGTTTGAGAGCTTGCAAGTTGGCAAGTTTGCAAGTTTGCAAGTTTGCAAGTTGGCAAGTTTGCAAGTTTGCATGTAGGCAAGTTTGCAAGTTTGCAAGCAAGTTTGAGAGTTTGCAAGTTTGCAAGTTTGCAAGTTTGCAAGTTTGTAAGTTTGCAAGTTTGCAAGTTTGCAAGTTTGAGAGTTTGCAAGTTTGAGAGCTTGAGAGTTTGCAAGTTTGAGAGTTTGCAAGTGCGAGAGTTTGCAAGTTTGCAAGTTGGCAAGTGTGCAAGTTGGCAAGTTGGCAAGTTTGGAAGTTTGCAAGTTTGCAAGTTTGCAAGTTTGCACATTTGCAAGTTAGCAAGTATGAAAGTTTGCAAGTTTGGAAGTTTGCAAGTTGCCAAGTTTGCAAGTTGGCAAGTTGGCAAGTTTGCAAGTTTGCAAATTTGAGCAAGTTTGGGAGTTTGCAAGTTTGCAAGTTTGAGAGTTTGCAAGTTTGCAAGTTTGAGAGTTTGCAAGTTTGCAAGTTTGAGAGTTTGCAAGTTTGCAAGTTTGAGAGTTTGCAAGTTTGAGACTTTGCAAGTTTACAAGTTTGCATGTTTGCAAGTTTGCAAGTTTGCAAGTTTGCAAGTTTGCAAGTTGGCAAGTTTGCAAGCTTGCAAGTTTGAGTCTGCAAGCTGGCAAGTTGGGAAGTTTGAGAGTCTGCTAGATGGCAAGATGGCAAGTTTGCAAGTTTGAGAGTTTGCAAGTTTGCAAGTTGGCAAGTTGGCAAGTTGGCAAGTTTGAGAGTTTGCAAATTTGCAAGTTTGCAAGTTTGTAAGTTCGCAAGTTTGAGAGTTTGCAAGTTTGCAAGTTTGCAAGTTTGCAGGTTTGAGAGTTTGGAAGTTTGCAAGTTTGAGAGCTTGCAAGTTGGCAAGTTTGCAAGTTTGCAAGTTTGCAAGTTGGCAAGTTGACAAGTTTGCAAGTTGGCAAGCAAGTTTGAGAGTGCAAGTTTGCAAGTTTGCAAGTTTGAGAGTTTGCAAGTTTGCAAGTTTGCAAGTTTGCAAGTTTGCAAGTTTGAGAGTTTGCAAGTTGGCAAGTTTGCAAGTTTGCAAGTTTGCACATTTGCAAGTTAGCAAGTATGAGAGTTTGCAAGTTTGCAAGTTTGCAAGTTGGCAAGTTTGCAAGTTGGCAAGTTGGCAAGTTTGCAAGTTTGCAAATTTGCAAGCAAGTTTGAGAGTTTGCAAGTTTGAGAGTTTGCAAGTTTACAAGTTTGAGAGTTTGCAAGTTTGCATGTTTGCAAGTTTGAGAGTTTGCAAGTTTGAGAGTTTGCAAGTTTGAGACTTTGCAAGTTTACAAGTTTGCATGTTTGCAAGTTTGCAAGTTTGCAAGTTTGCAAGTTTGCAAGTTTGAGAGTTTGCAAGTTTGCAAGTTGGCAAGTTTGCAAGTTTGCAAGTTTGCAAGTTTGCAAGTTGGCAAGTTTGCAAGCTTGCAAGTTTGAGAGTATGCAAGCTGGCAAGTTGGGAAGTTTGAGAGTCTGCTAGATGGCAAGATGGCAAGTTTGCAAGTTTGAGAGTTTGCAAGTTTGCAAGTTGGCAAGTTGGCAAGTTGGCAAGTTTGCAAGTTGGCAAGTTGGCAAGTTTGAGAGTTTGCAAATTTGCAAGTTTGCAAGTTTGTAAGTTCGCAAGTTTGAGAGTTTGCAAGTTTGCAAGTTTGCAAGTTTGCAGGTTTGAGAGTGGAAGTTTGCAAGTTTGAGAGCTTGCAAGTTGGCAAGTTTGCAAGTTTGCAAGTTTGCAAGTTGGCAAGTTGGCAAGTTTGCAAGTTGGCAAGTTTGCAAGTTTGCAAGCAAGTTTGAGAGCTTGCAAGTTTGCAAGTTTGCAAGTTTGAGAGTTTGCAAGCTTGCAAGTTTGAGAGTTTGCAAGTTTGTAAGTATGCAAGTTTGCAAGTTTGAGAGTTTGCAAGTTTGAGAGTTTGCAAGTTTGCAAGTTTGCAAGTTGGCAAGTTTCCAAGTTTGCAAGTTCGCAAGTTGGTAAGTTTGCAAGTTTGCAAGTTTGCAAGTTTGAGAGTTTGCAAGTTGGCAAGTTTGCAAGATTGCAAGTTTGCACATTTGCAAGTTAGCAAGTATGAGAGTTTGCAAGTTTGTAAGTTTGCAAGTTGGCAAGTTTGCAAGTTTGCAAGTTGGCAAGCTTGCAAGTTTGAGAGTCTGCAAGCTGGCAAGTTGGCAAGTTTGAGAGTCTGCTAGATGGCAAGATGGCAAGTTTGCAAGTTTGAGAGTTTGCAAGTTTGCAAGTTGGCAAGTTGGCAAGTTGGCAAGTTGGCAAGATTGAGAGTTTGCAAATTTGCAAGTTTGCAAGTTTGTAAGTTCGCAAGTTTGAGAGTTTGCAAGTTTGCAAGTTTGCAGGTTTGAGAGTTTGGAAGTTTGCAAGTTTGAGAGCTTGCAAGTTGGCAAGTTTGCAAGTTTGCAAGTTTGCAAGTTGGCAAGTTGACAAGTTTGCAAGTTGGCAAGCAAGTTTGAGAGTTTGCAAGTTTGCAAGTTTGCAAGTTTGAGAGTTTGCAAGTTTGCAAGTTTGAGAGTTTGCAAGTTTGTAAGTTTGCAAGTTTGCAAGTTTGAGAGTTTGCAAGTTTGAGAGTTTGCAAGTTTGAGAGTTTGCAAGTTTGCAAGTTTGCAAGTTGGCAAGTTTGCAAGTTTGCAAGTTCGCAAGTTTGTAAGTTTGCAAGTTTGCAAGTTTGCAAGTTTGAGTTTGCAAGTTGGCAAGTTTGCAAGTTTGCAAGTTTGCACATTTGCAAGTTAGCAAGTATGAGAGTTTGCAAGTTTGCAAGTTTGCAAGTTTGCAAGTTGGCAAGTTTGCAAGTTGGCAAGTTGGCAAGTTTGCAAGTTTGCAAATTTGCAAGCAAGTTTGAGAGTTTGCAAATTTGCAAGTTTGAGAGTTTGCAAGTTTGAGAGTTTGCAAGTTTGAGACTTTGCAAGTTTACAAGTTTGCATGTTTGCATGTTTGCAAGTTTGCAAGTTTGCAAGTTTGAGAGTTTGCAACTTGGCAAGTTGGCAAGTTTGCAAGTTTGCAAGTTTGCACGTTTGCAAGTTAGCAAGTTTGAGAGTTTGCAAGTTTGCAAGTTCGCAAGTTCGGAAGTTTGCAAGTTCTCAAGTTTGCAAGTTTGCAAGTTTGCAAGTTTGCAAGTTTGAAAGTTTGCAAGTTTGCAAGTTCGCAAATTTGCAAGCAAGTTTGAGAGTTTGCAAGTTTGCAAGTTTGAGAGTTTGCAAGTTTGCAAGTTTGAGAGTTCGCAAGTTTTCAAGTTTGCAAGTTTGAGAGTGTGCAAGTTTGAGAGTTTGCAAGTTTGAGAGTTTGCAAGTTTGCAAGTTTGCAAGTTGGCAAGTTTGCAAGTTGGCAAGTTTGCAAGTTTGCAAGTTTGCAAGTTTGCAAGTTTGAAAGTTTGCAAGCTTGCAAGTTGGCAAGTTGGCAAGTTTGCAAGTTTGCAAGTTTGCAAGTTTGTAAGTTTGCAAGTTTGCAAGTTTGCAAGTTTGCAAGTTTGAGAGTTTGCAAGTTTGAGAGCTTGAGAGTTTGCAAGTTTGAGAGTTTGCAAGTGCGAGTTTGCAAGTTTGCAAGTTGGCAAGTGTGCAAGTTGGCAAGTTGGCAAGTTTGGAAGTTTGCAAGTTTGCAAGTTGGCAAGTTGGCAAGTTGGCAAGTTTGCAAGTTTGCAAGTTTGCAAGTTTGCAAGTTCGCAATTTGGCAAGTTTGCAAGTTTGCAAGTTTGCAAGTTTCCAAGTTTCCAAGTTTGCAAGTTTGAGAGTTTGCAAGTTTGCAAGTTTGCAAGTTTACAAGTTTGCAAGTTTACAAGTTTGCAATTTTTAGAGTTTGCAAGTTGGCAAGTTGGCAAGATTGCAAGTTTGCACATTTGCAAGTTAGCAAATTTGAGAGTTTGCAAGTTTGAGAGTTTGCAAGTTTGAGAGTTTGCAAGTTTGTAAGTTGGCAAGTTTGAGTTTGCAAGTGTGAGAGTTTGCAAGTTTGCAAGTTTGAGAGCTTGCAAGTTGGGAAGTTTGCAAGTTTGCAAGTTTTCAAGTTGGCAAGTTTGCAAGTTTGCATGTAGGCAAGTTTGCAAGTTTGCAAGCAAGTTTGAGAGTTTGCAAGTTTGCAAGTTTGCAAGTTTGCAAGTTTGTAAGTTTGCAAGTTTGCAAGTTTGCAAGTTTGAGAGTGCAAGTTTGAGAGCTTGAGAGTTTGCAAGTTTGAGAGTTTGCAAGTGCGAGAGTTTGCAAGTTTGCAAGTTGGCAAGTGTGCAAGTTGGCAAGTTGGCAAGTTTGGAAGTTTCCAAGTTTGCAAGTTTGAGAGTTTGCAAGTTTGAGAGTTTGCAAGTTTGCAAGTTTGCAAGTTTACAAGTTTGCAAGTTTACAAGTTTGCAATTTTTAGAGTTTGCAAGTTGGCAAGTTGGCAAGTTTGCAAGTTTGCACATTTGCAAGTTAGCAAGTTTGAGAGTTTGCAAGTTTGAGAGTTTGCAAGTTTGAGAGTTTGCAAGTTTGAGAGTTTGCAAGTTTGTAAGTTGGCAAGTTTGAGAGTTTGCAAGTTTGAGAGTTTGCAAGTTTGAGAGTTTGCAAGTTTGCAAGTTTGCAAGTTGGCAAGTTTGCAAGTTTGCAAGTTTGAGAGTTTGAGAGTTTGAGTTTGCAAGTTTGAGAGTTTGCAAGTTTACAAGTTTGCATGTGTGCAAGTTTGCAAGTTTGCAAGTTGGCAAGTTTGCAAGTTGGCAGGTTTGCAAGCTTGCAAGTTTGAGTCTGCAAGCTGGCAAGTTGGCAAGATTGAGAGTCTGCTAGATGGCAAGATGGCAAGTTTGCAAGTTTGCAAGTTGGCAAGTTTGCAAGTTGGCAAGTTGGCAAGTTTGCAAGTTTGCAAATTTGCAAGCAAGTTTGAGAGTTTGCAAGTTTGAGAGTTTGCAAGTTTGCAAGTTTGAGAGTTCGCAAGTTTGCAAGTTTGCAAGTTTGAGAGTGTGCAAGTTTGAGAGTTTGCAAGTTTGAGAGTTTGCAAGTTTGCAAGTTTGCAAGTTTGTAAGTTTGCAAGTTCGCAAGTTTGAGAGTTTGCAAGTTTCAGAGCTTGAGAGTTTGCAGGTTTGAGAGTTTGCAAGTGTGAGAGTTTGCAAGTTTGCAAGTTGGCAAGTGTGCAAGTTGGCAAGTTGGCAAGTTTGGAAGTTTCCATGTTTGAGAGTTTGCAAGTTGGCAAGTTGACAAGTTTGCAAGTTTGCAAGTTTGCAAGTTTGCACGTTTGCAAGTTAGCAAGTTTGAGAGTTTGCAAGTTTGAGAGTTTGAGAGTTTGCACATTTGAGAGTTTGCAAGTTTGAGAGTTTGCAAGTTTGCAAGTTGGCAAGTTGGCAATTTTGCAAGTTTGCAAGTTCGCAAATTGGCAAGTTTGCAAGTTTGCAAGTTTGCAAGTTTGAGAGTTTGCAAGTTTGAGAGTTTGCAAGTTTGCTAGTTTACAAGTTTGCAATTTTTAGAGTTTGCAAGTTGGCAAGTTTGCAAGTTTGCAAGTTTGCAAGTTTGCACGTTTGCAAGTTAGCAAGTTTGAGAGTTTCCAAGTTTGCAAGTTTGCAAGGTTGCAAGTTGGCAAGTTTGCAAGTTTGCAAGTTTGCAAGTTGGGAAGTTGGCAAGTTTGAGAGTTTGCAAGTTTGCAAGTTTGTAAGTTCGCAAGGTTGAGAGTTTTCAAGTTTGCAAGTTTGCAAGTTTGCAGGTTTGAGAGTTTGGAAGTTTGCAAGTTTGAGAGGTTGCAAGTTATCAAGTTTGCAAGTTTGCAATGTAGCAAGTTTGCAAGTTGGCAAGTTTGCAAGTTTGCAAGCAAGTTTGAGAGTTTGCAAGTTTGCAAGTTTGAGAGTTTGCAAGTTTGAGAGTTTGCAAGTTTGAGAGTTTGCAAGTTTGCAAGTTTGCAAGTTTGTAAGTTTGCAAGTTTGCAAGTTTGCAAGTTTGAGAGTTTGCAAGTTTGAGAGCTTGAGAGTTTGCAAGTTTGAGAGTTTGCAAGTGCGAGAGTTTGCAAGTTTGCAAGTTTGCAAGTTTGCAAGTTGGCAAGTTTGCAAGTTTGCAAATTTGCAAGTTTGCAAGTTTGCAAATTTGCAAGCAAGTTTGAGAGTTTGCAAGTTTGCAAATTTGAGAGTTTGCAAGTTTGCAAGTTTGTAAGTTCGCAAGGTTGAGAGTTTTCAAGTTTGCAAGTTTGCAGGATTGCAGGTTTGAGAGTTTGGAAGTTTGCAAGTTTGAGAGGTTGCAAGTTAGCAAGTTTGCAAGTTTGCAATGTAGCAAGTTTGCAAGTTGGCAAGTTTGCAAGTTTGCAAGCAAGTTTGAGAGTTTGCAAGTTTGAGAGTTTGCAAGTTTGAGAGTTTGCAAGTTTGCAAGTTTGCAAGTTTGTAAGTTTGCAAGTTTGCAAGTTTGAGAGTTTGCAAGTTTGAGAGCTTGAGAGTTTGCAAGTTTGAGAGTTTGAGAGTTTGCAGGTTTGAGAGTTTGCAAGTGTGAGAGTTTGCAAGTTTGCAAGTTGGCAAGTGTGCAAGTTGGCAAGTTGACAAGTTAGGAAGTTTGCAAGTTTGAGAGTTTGCAAGTTGGCAAGTTTGAAAGTTTCCAAGTTTGAGAGTTTGAGAGTTTGCAAGTTTGAGAGTTTGCAAGTTTGAGAGTTTGCAAGTTTGCAAGTTTGAGAGTTTGCAAGTTTGAGAGTTTGCAAGTTGGCAAGTTGGCAAGTTTGCAAGTTTGCAAGTTTGAGAGTTTGCAAGTTTGCAAGTTTGCAAGTTTGCAGGTTTGAGAGTTTGGAAGTTTGCAAGTTTGAGAGCTTGCAAGTTGGCAAGTTTGCAAGTTTGCAAGTTTGCAAGTTGGCAAGTTTGCAAGTTTGCAAGTGGGCAAGTTTGCAAGTTTGCAAGCAAGTTTGAGAGTTTGCAAGTTTGCAAGTTTGAGAGTTTGCAAGTTTGTAAGTTTGCAAGTTTGCAAGTTTGAGAGTTTGCAAGTTTGAGAGTTTGCAAGTTTGAGAGTTTGCAAGTTTGCAAGTTTGCAAGTTGGCAAGTTTGCAAGTTTGCAAGTTCGCAAGTTTGTAAGTTTGCAAGTTTGCAAGTTTGCAAGTTTGCAAGTTTGCAAGTTTGAGTTTGCAAGTTGGCAAGTTTGCAAGTTTGCAAGTTTGCACATTTGCAAGTTAGCAAGTATGAGAGTTTGCAAGTTTGCAAGTTTGCAAGTTTGCAAGTTGGCAAGTTTGCAAGTTGGCAAGTTGGCAAGTTTGCAAGTTTGCAAATTTGCAAGCAAGTTTGAGAGTTTGCAAATTTGCAAGTTTGAGAGTTTGCAAGTTTGAGAGTTTGCAAGTTTGAGACTTTGCAAGTTTACAAGTTTGCATGTTTGCAAGTTTGCAAGTTTGCAAGTTTGAGAGTTTGCAACTTGGCAAGTTGGCAAGTTTGCAAGTTTGCAAGTTTGCACGTTTGCAAGTTAGCAAGTTTGAGAGTTTGCAAGTTTGCAAGTTCGCAAGTTTGCAAGTTGGCAAGTTTGCAAGTTTGCAAGTTGGCAAGTTTGCAAGTTTGAAAGTTTGAGAGTTTGCAAGTTTGCAAGTTTGAGAGTTTGCAAGTTTGCAAGTTTGAGAGTTCGCAAGTTTGCAAGTTTGCAAGTTTGAGAGTGTGCAAGTTTGAGAGTTTGCAAGTTTGAGAGTTTGCAAGTTTGCAAGTTTGCAAGTTGGCAAGTTTGCAAGTTGGCAAGTTTGCAAGTTTGCAAGTTTGCAAGTTTGCAAGTTTGAAAGTTTGCAAGCTTGCAAGTTGGCAAGTTGGCAAGTTTGCAAGTTTGCAAGTTTGTATCTTTGCAAGTTTGCAAGTTTGCAAGTTTGAGAGTTTGCAAGTTTGAGAGCTTGAGAGTTTGCAAGTTTGAGAGTTTGCAAGTGCGAGAGTTTGCAAGTTTGCAAGTTGGCAAGTGTGCAAGTTGGCAAGTTGGCAAGTTTGGAAGTTTGCATGTTTGCAAGTTGGCAAGTTGGCAAGTTGGCAAGTTTGCAAGTTTGCAAGTTTGCAAGTTTGCAAGTTCGCAATTTGGCAAGTTTGCAAGTTTGCAAGTTTGCAAGTTTCCAAGTTTCCAAGTTTGCAAGTTTGAGAGTTTGCAAGTTTGAGAGTTTGCAAGTTTGCAAGTTTGCAAGTTTACAAGTTTGCAAGTTTACAAGTTTGCAATTTTTAGAGTTTGCAAGTTGGCAAGTTGGCAAGATTGCAAGTTTGCACATTTGCAAGTTAGCAAGTTTGAGAGTTTGCAAGTTTGAGAGTTTGCAAGTTTGTAAGTTGGCAAGTTTGAGAGTTTGCTAGTGTGAGAGTTTGCAAGTTTGCAAGTTTGAGAGCTTGCAAGTTGGCAAGTTTGCAAGTTTGCAAGTTTGCAAGTTGGCAAGTTTGCAAGTTTGCATGTAGGCAAGTTTGCAAGTTTGCAAGCAAGTTTGAGAGTTTGCAAGATTGCAAGTTTGCAAGTTTGCAAGTTTGTAAGTTTGCAAGTTTGCAAGTTTGCAAGTTTGAGAGTTTGCAAGTTTGAGAGCTTGAGAGTTTGCAAGTTTGAGAGTTTGCAAGTGCGAGAGTTTGCAAGTTTGCAAGTTGGCAAGTGTGCAAGTTGGCAAGTTGGCAAGTTTGGAAGTTTGCAAGTTTGCAAGTTTGCAAGTTTGCACATTTGCAAGTTAGCAAGTATGAAAGTTTGCAAGTTTGGAAGTTTGCAAGTTGCCAAGTTTGCAAGTTGGCAAGTTGGCAAGTTTGCAAGTTTGCAAATTTGAGCAAGTTTGGGAGTTTGCAAGTTTGCAAGTTTGAGAGTTTGCAAGTTTGCAAGTTTGAGAGTTTGCAAGTTTGCAAGTTTGAGAGTTTGCAAGTTTGCAAGTTTGAGAGTTTGCAAGTTTGAGACTTTGCAAGTTTACAAGTTTGCATGTTTGCAAGTTTGCAAGTTTGCAAGTTTGCAAGTTTGCAAGTTGGCAAGTTTGCAAGCTTGCAAGTTTGAGTCTGCAAGCTGGCAAGTTGGGAAGTTTGAGAGTCTGCTAGATGGCAAGATGGCAAGTTTGCAAGTTTGAGAGTTTGCAAGTTTGCAAGTTGGCAAGTTGGCAAGTTGGCAAGTTTGAGAGTTTGCAAATTTGCAAGTTTGCAAGTTTGTAAGTTCGCAAGTTTGAGAGTTTGCAAGTTTGCAAGTTTGCAAGTTTGCAGGTTTGAGAGTTTGGAAGTTTGCAAGTTTGATAGCTTGCAAGTTGGCAAGTTTGCAAGTTTGCAAGTTGGCAAGTTGACAAGTTTGCAAGTTGGCAAGCAAGTTTGAGAGTTTGCAAGTTTGCAAGTTTGCAAGTTTGAGAGTTTGCAAGTTTGCAAGTTTGCAAGTTTGCAAGTTTGAGAGATTGCAAGTTGGCAAGTTTGCAAGTTTGCAAGTTTGCACATTTGCAAGTTAGCAAGTATGAGAGTTTGCAAGTTTGCAAGTTTGCAAGTTGGCAAGTTTGCAAGTTGGCAAGTTGGCAAGTTTGCAAGTTTGCAAATTTGCAAGCAAAATTGAGAGTTTGCAAGTTTGAGAGTTTGCAAGTTTACAAGTTTGAGAGTTTGCAAGTTTGCATGTTTGCAAGTTTGAGAGTTTGCAAGTTTGAGAGTTTGCAAGTTTGAGACTTTGCAAGTTTACAAGTTTGCATGTTTGCAAGTTTGCAAGTTTGCAAGTTTGCAAGTTTGCAAGTTTGAGAGTTTGCAAGTTTGCAAGTTGGCAAGTTTGCAAGTTTGCAAGTTTGCAAGTTTGCAAGTTGGCAAGTTTGCAAGCTTGCAAGTTTGAGAGTCTGCAAGCTGGCAAGTTGGGAAGTTTGAGAGTCTGCTAGATGGCAAGATGGCAAGTTTGCAAGTTTGAGAGTTTGCAAGTTTGCAAGTTGGCAAGTTGGCAAGTTGGCAAGTTTGCAAGTTGGCAAGTTGGCAAGTTTGAGAGTTTGCAAATTTGCAAGTTTGCAAGTTTGTAAGTTCGCAAGTTTGAGAGTTTGCAAGTTTGCAAGTTTGCAGGTTTGAGAGTTTGGAAGTTTGCAAGTTTGAGAGCTTGCAAGTTGGCAAGTTTGCAAGTTTGCAAGTTTGCAAGTTGGCAAGTTGACAAGTTTGCAAGTTGGCAAGCAAGTTTGAGAGTTTGCAAGTTTGCAAGTTTGCAAGTTTGAGAGTTTGCAAGTTTGCAAGTTTGAGAGTTTGCAAGTTTGTAAGTTTGCAAGTTTGCAAGTTTGAGAGTTTGCAAGTTTGAGAGTTTGCAAGTTTGAGAGTTTGCAAGTTTGCAAGTTGGCAAGTTTGCAAGTTTGCAAGTTCGCAAGTTTGTAAGTTTGCAAGTTTGCAAGTTTGCAAGTTTGCAAGTTTGAGTTTGCAAGTTGGCAAGTTTGCAAGTTTGCAAGTTTGCACATTTGCAAGTTAGCAAGTATGAGAGTTTGCAAGTTTGCAAGTTTGCAAGTTTGCAAGTTGGCAAGTTTGCAAGTTGGCAAGTTGGCAAGTTTGCAAGTTTGCAAATTTGCAAGCAAGTTTGAGAGTTTGCAAATTTGCAAGTTTGAGAGTTTGCAAGTTTGAGAGTTTGCAAGTTTGAGACTTTGCAAGTTTACAAGTTTGCATGTTTGCATGTTTGCAAGTTTGCAAGTTTGCAAGTTTGAGAGTTTGCAACTTGGCAAGTTGGCAAGTTTGCAAGTTTGCAAGTTTGCACGTTTGCAAGTTAGCAAGTTTGAGAGTTTGCAAGTTTGCAAGTTCGCAAGTTCGGAAGTTTGCAAGTTCTCAAGTTTGCAAGTTTGCAAGTTTGCAAGTTTGCAAGTTTGAAAGTTTGCAAGTTTGCAAGTTTGCAAATTTGCAAGCAAGTTTGAGAGTTTGCAAGTTTGCAAGTTTGAGAGTTTGCAAGTTTGCAAGTTTGAGAGTTCGCAAGTTTGCAAGTTTGCAAGTTTGAGAGTGTGCAAGTTTGAGAGTTTGCAAGTTTGAGAGTTTGCAAGTTTGCAAGTTTGCAAGTTGGCAAGTTTGCAAGTTGGCAAGTTTGCAAGTTTGCAAGTTTGCAAGTTTGCAAGTTTGAAAGTTTGCAAGCTTGCAAGTTGGCAAGTTGGCAAGTTTGCAAGTTTGCAAGTTTGTAAGTTTGCAAATTTGCAAGTTTGCAAGTTTGAGAGTTTGCAAGTTTGAGAGCTTGAGAGTTTGCAAGTTTGAGAGTTTGCAAGTGCGAGAGTTTGCAAGTTTGCAAGTTGGCAAGTGTGCAAGTTGGCAAGTTGGCAAGTTTGGAAGTTTGCAAGTTTGCAAGTTGGCAAGTTGGCAAGTTGGCAAGTTTGCAAGTTTGCAAGTTTGCAAGTTTGCAAGTTCGCAATTTGGCAAGTTTGCAAGTTTGCAAGTTTGCAAGTTTCCAAGTTTCCAAGTTTGCAAGTTTGAGAGTTTGCAAGTTTGAGAGTTTGCAAGTTTGCAAGTTTGCAAGTTTACAAGTTTGCAAGTTTACAAGTTTGCAATTTTTAGAGTTTGCAAGTTGGCAAGTTGGCAAGATTGCAAGTTCGCACATTTGCAAGTTAGCAAATTTGAGAGTTTGCAAGTTTGAGAGTTTGCAAGTTTGAGAGTTTGCAAGTTTGTAAGTTGGCAAGTTTGAGTTTGCAAGTGTGAGAGTTTGCAAGTTTGCAAGTTTGAGAGCTTGCAAGTTGGGAAGTTTGCAAGTTTGCAAGTTTTCAAGTTGGCAAGTTTGCAAGTTTGCATGTAGGCAAGTTTGCAAGTTTGCAAGCAAGTTTGAGAGTTTGCAAGTTTGCAAGTTTGTAAGTTTGCAAGTTTGCAAGTTTGCAAGTTTGAGAGTTTGCAAGTTTGAGAGCTTGAGAGTTTGCAAGTTTGAGAGTTTGCAAGTGCGAGAGTTTGCAAGTTTGCAAGTTGGCAAGTGTGCAAGTTGGCAAGTTGGCAAGTTTGGAAGTTTGCAAGTTTGCAAGTTTGCAAGTTTGCAAGTTTGCACATTTGCAAGTTAGCAAGTATGAAAGTTTGCAAGTTTGCAAGTTTGCAAGTTGCCAAGTTTGCAAGTTGGCAAGTTGGCAAGTTTGCAAGTTTGCAAATTTGAGCAAGTTTGGGAGTTTGCAAGTTTGCAAGTTTGAGAGTTTGCAAGTTTGCAAGTTTGCAAGTTTGCAAGTTTACAAGTTTGCAAGTTTACAAGTTTGCAATTTTTAGAGTTTGCAAGTTGGCAAGTTGGCAAGATTGCAAGTTTGCACATTTGCAAGTTAGCAAGTTTGAGAGTTTGCAAGTTTGAGAGTTTGCAAGTTTGTAAGTTGGCAAGTTTGAGAGTTTGCTAGTGTGAGAGTTTGCAAGTTTGCAAGTTTGAGAGCTTGCAAGTTGGCAAGTTTGCAAGTTTGCAAGTTTGCAAGTTGGCAAGTTTGCAAGTTTGCATGTAGGCAAGTTTGCAAGTTTGCAAGCAAGTTTGAGAGTTTGCAAGATTGCAAGTTTGCAAGTTTGCAAGTTTGTAAGTTTGCAAGTTTGCAAGTTTGCAAGTTTGAGAGTTTGCAAGTTTGAGAGCTTGAGAGTTTGCAAGTTTGAGAGTTTGCAAGTGCGAGAGTTTGCAAGTTTGCAAGTTGGCAAGTGTGCAAGTTGGCAAGTTGGCAAGTTTGGAAGTTTGCAAGTTTGCAAGTTTGCAAGTTTGCACATTTGCAAGTTAGCAAGTATGAAAGTTTGCAAGTTTGGAAGTTTGCAAGTTGCCAAGTTTGCAAGTTGGCAAGTTGGCAAGTTTGCAAGTTTGCAAATTTGAGCAAGTTTGGGAGTTTGCAAGTTTGCAAGTTTGAGAGTTTGCAAGTTTGCAAGTTTGAGAGTTTGCAAGTTTGCAAGTTTGAGAGTTTGCAAGTTTGCAAGTTTGAGAGTTTGCAAGTTTGAGACTTTGCAAGTTTACAAGTTTGCATGTTTGCAAGTTTGCAAGTTTGCAAGTTTGCAAGTTTGCAAGTTGGCAAGTTTGCAAGCTTGCAAGTTTGAGTCTGCAAGCTGGCAAGTTGGGAAGTTTGAGAGTCTGCTAGATGGCAAGATGGCAAGTTTGCAAGTTTGAGAGTTTGCAAGTTTGCAAGTTGGCAAGTTGGCAAGTTGGCAAGTTTGAGAGTTTGCAAATTTGCAAGTTTGCAAGTTTGTAAGTTCGCAAGTTTGAGAGTTTGCAAGTTTGCAAGTTTGCAAGTTTGCAGGTTTGAGAGTTTGGAAGTTTGCAAGTTTGAGAGCTTGCAAGTTGGCAAGTTTGCAAGTTTGCAAGTTGGCAAGTTGACAAGTTTGCAAGTTGGCAAGCAAGTTTGAGAGTTTGCAAGTTTGCAAGTTTGCAAGTTTGAGAGTTTGCAAGTTTGCAAGTTTGCAAGTTTGCAAGTTTGAGAGATTGCAAGTTGGCAAGTTTGCAAGTTTGCAAGTTTGCACATTTGCAAGTTAGCAAGTATGAGAGTTTGCAAGTTTGCAAGTTTGCAAGTTGGCAAGTTTGCAAGTTGGCAAGTTGGCAAGTTTGCAAGTTTGCAAATTTGCAAGCAAAATTGAGAGTTTGCAAGTTTGAGAGTTTGCAAGTTTACAAGTTTGAGAGTTTGCAAGTTTGCATGTTTGCAAGTTTGAGAGTTTGCAAGTTTGAGAGTTTGCAAGTTTGAGACTTTGCAAGTTTACAAGTTTGCATGTTTGCAAGTTTGCAAGTTTGCAAGTTTGCAAGTTTGCAAGTTTGAGAGTTTGCAAGTTTGCAAGTTGGCAAGTTTGCAAGTTTGCAAGTTTGCAAGTTTGCAAGTTGGCAAGTTTGCAAGCTTGCAAGTTTGAGAGTCTGCAAGCTGGCAAGTTGGGAAGTTTGAGAGTCTGCTAGATGGCAAGATGGCAAGTTTGCAAGTTTGAGAGTTTGCAAGTTTGCAAGTTGGCAAGTTGGCAAGTTGGCAAGTTTGCAAGTTGGCAAGTTGGCAAGTTTGAGAGTTTGCAAATTTGCAAGTTTGCAAGTTTGTAAGTTCGCAAGTTTGAGAGTTTGCAAGTTTGCAAGTTTGCAGGTTTGAGAGTTTGGAAGTTTGCAAGTTTGAGAGCTTGCAAGTTGGCAAGTTTGCAAGTTTGCAAGTTTGCAAGTTGGCAAGTTGACAAGTTTGCAAGTTGGCAAGCAAGTTTGAGAGTTTGCAAGTTTGCAAGTTTGCAAGTTTGAGAGTTTGCAAGTTTGCAAGTTTGAGAGTTTGCAAGTTTGTAAGTTTGCAAGTTTGCAAGTTTGAGAGTTTGCAAGTTTGAGAGTTTGCAAGTTTGAGAGTTTGCAAGTTTGCAAGTTTGCAAGTTGGCAAGTTTGCAAGTTTGCAAGTTCGCAAGTTTGTAAGTTTGCAAGTTTGCAAGTTTGCAAGTTTGCAAGTTTGAGTTTGCAAGTTGGCAAGTTTGCAAGTTTGCAAGTTTGCACATTTGCAAGTTAGCAAGTATGAGAGTTTGCAAGTTTGCAAGTTTGCAAGTTTGCAAGTTGGCAAGTTTGCAAGTTGGCAAGTTGGCAAGTTTGCAAGTTTGCAAATTTGCAAGCAAGTTTGAGAGTTTGCAAATTTGCAAGTTTGAGAGTTTGCAAGTTTGAGAGTTTGCAAGTTTGAGACTTTGCAAGTTTACAAGTTTGCATGTTTGCATGTTTGCAAGTTTGCAAGTTTGCAAGTTTGAGAGTTTGCAACTTGGCAAGTTGGCAAGTTTGCAAGTTTGCAAGTTTGCACGTTTGCAAGTTAGCAAGTTTGAGAGTTTGCAAGTTTGCAAGTTCGCAAGTTCGGAAGTTTGCAAGTTCTCAAGTTTGCAAGTTTGCAAGTTTGCAAGTTTGCAAGTTTGAAAGTTTGCAAGTTTGCAAGTTTGCAAATTTGCAAGCAAGTTTGAGAGTTTGCAAGTTTGCAAGTTTGAGAGTTTGCAAGTTTGCAAGTTTGAGAGTTCGCAAGTTTGCAAGTTTGCAAGTTTGAGAGTGTGCAAGTTTGAGAGTTTGCAAGTTTGAGAGTTTGCAAGTTTGCAAGTTTGCAAGTTGGCAAGTTTGCAAGTTGGCAAGTTTGCAAGTTTGCAAGTTTGCAAGTTTGCAAGTTTGAAAGTTTGCAAGCTTGCAAGTTGGCAAGTTGGCAAGTTTGCAAGTTTGCAAGTTTGTAAGTTTGCAAATTTGCAAGTTTGCAAGTTTGAGAGTTTGCAAGTTTGAGAGCTTGAGAGTTTGCAAGTTTGAGAGTTTGCAAGTGCGAGAGTTTGCAAGTTTGCAAGTTGGCAAGTGTGCAAGTTGGCAAGTTGGCAAGTTTGGAAGTTTGCAAGTTTGCAAGTTGGCAAGTTGGCAAGTTGGCAAGTTTGCAAGTTTGCAAGTTTGCAAGTTTGCAAGTTCGCAATTTGGCAAGTTTGCAAGTTTGCAAGTTTGCAAGTTTCCAAGTTTCCAAGTTTGCAAGTTTGAGAGTTTGCAAGTTTGAGAGTTTGCAAGTTTGCAAGTTTGCAAGTTTACAAGTTTGCAAGTTTACAAGTTTGCAATTTTTAGAGTTTGCAAGTTGGCAAGTTGGCAAGATTGCAAGTTCGCACATTTGCAAGTTAGCAAATTTGAGAGTTTGCAAGTTTGAGAGTTTGCAAGTTTGAGTGTTTGCAAGTTTGTAAGTTGGCAAGTTTGAGTTTGCAAGTGTGAGAGTTTGCAAGTTTGCAAGTTTGAGAGCTTGCAAGTTGGGAAGTTTGCAAGTTTGCAAGTTTTCAAGTTGGCAAGTTTGCAAGTTTGCATGTAGGCAAGTTTGCAAGTTTGCAAGCAAGTTTGAGAGTTTGCAAGTTTGCAAGTTTGTAAGTTTGCAAGTTTGCAAGTTTGCAAGTTTGAGAGTTTGCAAGTTTGAGAGCTTGAGAGTTTGCAAGTTTGAGAGTTTGCAAGTGCGAGAGTTTGCAAGTTTGCAAGTTGGCAAGTGTGCAAGTTGGCAAGTTGGCAAGTTTGGAAGTTTGCAAGTTTGCAAGTTTGCAAGTTTGCAAGTTTGCACATTTGCAAGTTAGCAAGTATGAAAGTTTGCAAGTTTGCAAGTTTGCAAGTTGCCAAGTTTGCAAGTTGGCAAGTTGGCAAGTTTGCAAGTTTGCAAATTTGAGCAAGTTTGGGAGTTTGCAAGTTTGCAAGTTTGAGAGTTTGCAAGTTTGCAAGTTTGAGAGTTTGCAAGTTTGCAAGTTTGAGAGTTTGCAAGTTTGAGACTTTGCAAGTTTACAAGTTTGCATGTTTGCAAGTTTGCAAGTTTGCAAGTTTGCAAGTTGGCAAGTTTGCAAGCTTGCAAGTTTGAGAGTCTGCAAGCTGGCAAGTTGGGAAGTTTGAGAGTCTTCTAGATGGCAAGATGGCCAGTTTGCAAGCTTGAGAGTTTGCAAGTTTGCAAGTTGGCAAGTTGGCAAGTTGGCAAGTTTGAGAGTTTGCAAATTTGCAAGTTTGCAAGTTTGTAAGTTCGCAAGTTTGAGAGTTTGCAAGTTTGCAAGTTTGCAAGTTTGCAGGTTTGAGAGTTTGGAAGTTTGCAAGTTTGAGAGCTTGCAAGTTGGCAAGTTTGCAAGTTTGCAAGTTTGCAAGTTGGCAAGTTGACAAGTTTGCAAGTTGGCAAGCAAGTTTGAGAGTTTGCAAGTTTGCAAGTTTGCAAGTTTGAGAGTTTGCAAGTTTGCAAGTTTGCAAGTTTGCAAGTTTGCAAGTTTGAGAGTTTGCAAGTTGGCAAGTTTGCAAGTTTGCAAGTTTGCACATTTGCAAGTTAGCAAGTATGAGAGTTTGCAAGTTTGCAAGTTTGCAAGTTGGCAAGTTTGCAAGTTGGCAAGTTGGCAAGTTTGCAAGTTTGCAAATTTGCAAGCAAGTTTGAGAGTTTGCAAGTTTGAGAGTTTGCAAGTTTACAAGTTTGAGAGTTTGCAAGTTTGCATGTTTGCAAGTTTGAGAGTTTGCAAGTTTGAGAGTTTGCAAGTTTGAGACTTTGCAAGTTTACAAGTTTGCATGTTTGCAAGTTTGCAAGTTTGCAAGTTTGCAAGTTTGCAAGTTTGAGAGTTTGCAAGTTTGCAAGTTGGCAAGTTTGCAAGTTTGCAAGTTTGCAAGTTTGCAAGTTGGCAAGTTTGCAAGCTTGCAAGTTTGAGAGTCTGCAAGCTGGCAAGTTGGGAAGTTTGAGAGTCTGCTAGATGGCAAGATGGCAAGTTTGCAAGTTTGAGAGTTTGCAAGTTTGCAAGTTGGCAAGTTGGCAAGTTGGCAAGTTTGCAAGTTGGCAAGTTGGCAAGTTTGAGAGTTTGCAAATTTGCAAGTTTGCAAGTTTGTAAGTTCGCAAGTTTGAGAGTTTGCAAGTTTGCAAGTTTGCAAGTTTGCAGGTTTGAGAGTTTGGAAGTTTGCAAGTTTGAGAGCTTGCAAGTTTGCAAGTTTGCAAGTTGGCAAGTTTGCAAGTTTGCATGTAGGCAAGTTTGCAAGTTTGCAAGCAAGTTTGAGAGTTTGCAAGTTTGCAAGTTTGCAAGTTTGCAAGTTTGTAAGTTTGCAAGTTTGCAAGTTTGCAAGTTTGAGAGTTTGCAAGTTTGAGAGCTTGAGAGTTTGCAAGTTTGAGAGTTTGCAAGTGCGAGAGTTTGCAAGTTTGCAAGTTGGCAAGTGTGCAAGTTGGCAAGTTGGCAAGTTTGGAAGTTTGCAAGTTTGCAAGTTTGCAAGTTTGCACATTTGCAAGTTAGCAAGTATGAAAGTTTGCAAGTTTGCAAGTTTGCAAGTTGCCAAGTTTGCAAGTTGGCAAGTTGGCAAGTTTGCAAGTTTGCAAATTTGAGCAAGTTTGGGAGTTTGCAAGTTTGCAAGTTTGAGAGTTTGCAAGTTTGCAAGTTTGAGAGTTTGCAAGTTTGCAAGTTTGAGTTTGCAAGTTTGCAAGTTTGAGAGTTTGCAAGTTTGAGACTTTGCAAGTTTACAAGTTTGCATGTTTGCAAGTTTGCAAGTTTGCAAGTTTGCAAGTTTGCAAGTTGGCAAGTTTGCACGTTTGCAAGTTAGCAAGTTTGAGAGTTTGCAAGTTTGAGAGTTTGAGAGTTTGCACATTTGAGAGTTTGCAAGTTTGAGAGTTTGCAAGTTTGCAAGTTGGCAAGTTGGCAATTTTGCAAGTTTGCAAGTTCGCAAATTGGCAAGTTTGCAAGTTTGCAAGTTTGCAAGTTTCCAAGTTTCCAAGTTTGCAAGTTTGAGAGTTTGCAAGTTTGAGAGTTTGCAAGTTTGCTAGTTTACAAGTTTGCAATTTTTAGAGTTTGCAAGTTGGCAAGTTTGCAAGTTTGCAAGTTTGCAAGTTTGCACGTTTGCAAGTTAGCAAGTTTGAGAGTTTACAAGTTTGCAAGTTTGCAAGGTTGCAAGTTGGCAAGTTTGCAAGTTTGCAAGTTTGCAAGTTGGGAAGTTGGCAAGTTTGAGAGTTTGCAAGTTTGCAAGTTTGTAAGTTCGCAAGGTTGAGAGTTTTCAAGTTTGCAAGTTTGCAAGTTTGCAGGTTTGAGAGTTTGGAAGTTTGCAAGTTTGAGAGGTTGCAAGTTAGCAAGTTTGCAAGTTTGCAATGTAGCAAGTTTGCAAGTTGGCAAGTTTGCAAGTTTGCAAGCAAGTTTGAGAGTTTGCAAGTTTGCAAGTTTGAGAGTTTGCAAGTTTGAGAGTTTGCAAGTTTGAGAGTTTGCAAGTTTGCAAGTTTGCAAGTTTGTAAGTTTGCAAGTTTGCAAGTTTGCAAGTTTGAGAGTTTGCAAGTTTGAGAGCTTGAGAGTTTGCAAGTTTGAGAGTTTGCAAGTGCGAGAGTTTGCAAGTTTGCAAGTTTGCAAGTTTGCAAGTTGGCAAGTTTGCAAGTTTGCAAGTTTGCAAGTTTGCAAATTTGCAAGCAAGTTTGAGAGTTTGCAAGTTTGCAAATTTGAGAGTTTGCAAGTTTGCAAGTTTGTAAGTTCGCAAGGTTGAGAGTTTTCAAGTTTGCAAGTTTGCAAGATTGCAGGTTTGAGAGTTTGGAAGTTTGCAAGTTTGAGAGGTTGCAAGTTAGCAAGTTTGCAAGTTTGCAATGTAGCAAGTTTGCAAGTTGGCAAGTTTGCAAGTTTGCAAGCAAGTTTGAGAGTTTGCAAGTTTGCAAGTTTGAGAGTTTGCAAGTTTGAGAGTTTGCAAGTTTGAGAGTTTGCAAGTTTGCAAGTTTGCAAGTTTGTAAGTTTGCAAGTTTGCAAGTTTGAGAGTTTGCAAGTTTGAGAGCTTGAGAGTTTGCAAGTTTGAGAGTTTGAGAGTTTGCAGGTTTGAGAGTTTGCAAGTGTGAGAGTTTGCAAGTTTGCAAGTTGGCAAGTGTGCAAGTTGGCAAGTTGACAAGTTAGGAAGTTTGCAAGTTTGAGAGTTTGCAAGTTGGCAAGTTTGAAAGTTTCCAAGTTTGAGAGTTTGAGAGTTTGCAAGTTTGAGAGTTTGCAAGTTTGAGAGTTTGCAAGTTTGCAAGTTTGAGAGTTTGCAAGTTTGAGAGTTTGCAAGTTTGCAAGTTTGCAAGTTTGCAGGTTTGAGAGTTTGGAAGTTTGCAAGTTTGAGAGCTTGCAAGTTGGCAAGTTTGCAAGTTTGCAAGTTTGCAAGTTGGCAAGTTTGCAAGTTGGCAAGTGGGCAAGTTTGCAAGTTTGCAAGCAAGTTTGAGAGTTTGCAAGTTTGCAAGTTTGAGAGTTTGCAAGTTTGTAAGTTTGCAAGTTTGCAAGTTTGAGAGTTTGCAAGTTTGAGAGTTTGCAAGTTTGAGAGTTTGCAAGTTTGCAAGTTTGCAAGTTGGCAAGTTTGCAAGTTTGCAAGTTCGCAAGTTTGTAAGTTTGCAAGTTTGCAAGTTTGCAAGTTTGCAAGTTGGCAAGTTTGCAAGTTTGCAAGTTTGCACATTTGCAAGTTAGCAAGTATGAGAGTTTGCAAGTTTGCAAGTTTGCAAGTTTGCAAGTTGGCAAGTTTGCAAGTTGGCAAGTTGGCAAGTTTCCAAGTTTGCAAATTTGCAAGCAAGTTTGAGAGTTTGCAAATTTGCAAGTTTGAGAGTTTGCAAGTTTGAGAGTTTGCAAGTTTGAGACTTTGCAAGTTTACAAGTTTGCATGTTTGCAAGTTTGCAAGTTTGCAAGTTTGAGAGTTTGCAACTTGGCAAGTTGGCAAGTTTGCAAGTTTGCAAGTTTGCACGTTTGCAAGTTAGCAAGTTTGAGAGTTTGCAAGTTTGCAAGTTCGCAAGTTTGCAAGTTGGCAAGTTTGCAAGTTTGCAAGTTGGCAAGTTTGCAAGTTTGAAAGTTTGAGAGTTTGCAAGTTTGCAAGTTTGAGAGTTTGCAAGTTTGCAAGTTTGAGAGTTCGCAAGTTTGCAAGTTTGCAAGTTTGAGAGTGTGCAAGTTTGAGAGTTTGCAAGTTTGAGAGTTTGCAAGTTTGCAAGTTTGCAAGTTGGCAAGTTTGCAAGTTGGCAAGTTTGCAAGTTTGCAAGTTTGAAAGTTTGCAAGCTTGCAAGTTGGCAAGTTGGCAAGTTTGCAAGTTTGCAAGTTTGTATCTTTGCAAGTTTGCAAGTTTGCAAGTTTGAGAGTTTGCAAGTTTGAGAGCTTGAGAGTTTGCAAGTTTGAGAGTTTGCAAGTGCGAGAGTTTGCAAGTTTGCAAGTTGGCAAGTGTGCAAGTTGGCAAGTTGGCAAGTTTGGAAGTTTGCAAGTTTGCAAGTTGGCAAGTTGGCAAGTTGGCAAGTTTGCAAGTTTGCAAGTTTGCAAGTTTGCAAGTTCGCAATTTGGCAAGTTTGCAAGTTTGCAAGTTTGCAAGTTTCCAAGTTTCCAAGTTTGCAAGTTTGAGAGTTTGCAAGTTTGAGAGTTTGCAAGTTTGCAAGTTTGCAAGTTTACAAGTTTGCAAGTTTACAAGTTTGCAATTTTTAGAGTTTGCAAGTTGGCAAGTTGGCAAGATTGCAAGTTTGCACATTTGCAAGTTAGCAAGTTTGAGAGTTTGCAAGTTTGAGAGTTTGCAAGTTTGTAAGTTGGCAAGTTTGAGAGTTTGCAAGTGTGAGAGTTTGCAAGTTTGTAAGTTGGCAAGTTTGAGTTTGCAAGTGTGAGAGTTTGCAAGTTTGCAAGTTTGAGAGCTTGCAAGTTGGGAAGTTTGCAAGTTTGCAAGTTTTCAAGTTGGCAAGTTTGCAAGTTTGCATGTAGGCAAGTTTGCAAGTTTGCAAGCAAGTTTGAGAGTTTGCAAGTTTGCAAGTTTGTAAGTTTGCAAGTTTGCAAGTTTGCAAGTTTGAGAGTTTGCAAGTTTGAGAGCTTGAGAGTTTGCAAGTTTGAGAGTTTGCAAGTGTGAGAGTTTGCAAGTTTGCAAGTTGGCAAGTGTGCAAGTTGGCAAGTTGGCAAGTTTGGAAGTTTGCAAGTTTGCAAGTTTGCAAGTTTGCAAGTTTGCACATTTGCAAGTTAGCAAGTATGAAAGTTTGCAAGTTTGCAAGTTTGCAAGTTGCCAAGTTTGCAAGTTGGCAAGTTGGCAAGTTTGCAAGTTTGCAAATTTGAGCAAGTTTGGGAGTTTGCAAGTTTGCAAGTTTGAGAGTTTGCAAGTTTGCAAGTTTGAGAGTTTGCAAGTTTGCAAGTTTGAGAGTTTGCAAGTTTGCAAGTTTGAGAGTTTGCAAGTTTGAGACTTTGCAAGTTTACAAGTTTGCATGTTTGCAAGTTTGCAAGTTTGCAAGTTTGCAAGTTGGCAAGTTTGCAAGCTTGCAAGTTTGAGAGTCTGCAAGCTGGCAAGTTGGGAAGTTTGAGAGTCTGCTAGATGGCAAGATGGCCAGTTTGCAAGCTTGAGAGTTTGCAAGTTTGCAAGTTGGCAAGTTGGCAAGTTGGCAAGTTTGAGAGTTTGCAAATTTGCAAGTTTGCAAGTTTGTAAGTTCGCAAGTTTGAGAGTTTGCAAGTTTGCAAGTTTGCAAGTTTGCAGGTTTGAGAGTTTGGAAGTTTGCAAGTTTGAGAGCTTGCAAGTTGGCAAGTTTGCAAGTTTGCAAGTTTGCAAGTTGGCAAGTTGACAAGTTTGCAAGTTGGCAAGCAAGTTTGAGAGTTTGCAAGTTTGCAAGTTTGCAAGTTTGAGAGTTTGCAAGTTTGCAAGTTTGCAAGTTTGCAAGTTTGCAAGTTTGAGAGTTTGCAAGTTGGCAAGTTTGCAAGTTTGCAAGTTTGCACATTTGCAAGTTAGCAAGTATGAGAGTTTGCAAGTTTGCAAGTTTGCAAGTTGGCAAGTTTGCAAGTTGGCAAGTTGGCAAGTTTGCAAGTTTGCAAATTTGCAAGCAAGTTTGAGAGTTTGCAAGTTTGAGAGTTTGCAAGTTTACAAGTTTGAGAGTTTGCAAGTTTGCATGTTTGCAAGTTTGAGAGTTTGCAAGTTTGAGAGTTTGCAAGTTTGAGACTTTGCAAGTTTACAAGTTTGCATGTTTGCAAGTTTGCAAGTTTGCAAGTTTGCAAGTTTGCAAGTTTGAGAGTTTGCAAGTTTGCAAGTTGGCAAGTTTGCAAGTTTGCAAGTTTGCAAGTTTGCAAGTTTGCAAGTTTGCAAGTTGGCAAGTTTGCAAGCTTGCAAGTTTGAGAGTCTGCAAGCTGGCAAGTTGGGAAGTTTGAGAGTCTGCTAGATGGCAAGATGGCAAGTTTGCAAGTTTGAGAGTTTGCAAGTTTGCACATTTGCAAGTTAGCAAGTATGAAAGTTTGCAAGTTTGCAAGTTTGCAAGTTGCCAAGTTTGCAAGTTGGCAAGTTGGCAAGTTTGCAAATTTGAGCAAGTTTGGGAGTTTGCAAGTTTGCAAGTTTGAGAGTTTGCAAGTTTGCAAGTTTGAGAGTTTGCAAGTTTGCAAGTTTGAGAGTTTGCAAGTTTGCAAGTTTGAGAGTTTGCAAGTTTGAGACTTTGCAAGTTTACAAGTTTGCATGTTTGCAAGTTTGCAAGTTTGCAAGTTTGCAAGTTTGCAAGTTGGCAAGTTTGCACGTTTGCAAGTTAGCAAGTTTGAGAGTTTGCAAGTTTGAGAGTTTGAGAGTTTGCACATTTGAGAGTTTGCAAGTTTGAGAGTTTGCAAGTTTGCAAGTTGGCATTTGGCAATTTTGCAAGTTTGCAAGTTCGCAAATTGGCAAGTTTGCAAGTTTGCAAGTTTGCAAGTTTCCAAGTTTCCAAGTTTGCAAGTTTTAGAGTTTGCAAGTTTGAGAGTTTGCAAGTTTGCTAGTTTACAAGTTTGCAATTTTTAGTTTGCAAGTTGGCAAGTTTGCAAGTTTGCAAGTTTGCAAGTTTGCACGTTTGCAAGTTAGCAAGTTTGAGAGTTTCCAAGTTTGCAAGTTTGCAAGGTTGCAAGTTGGCAAGTTTGCAAGTTTGCAAGTTGGGAAGTTGGCAAGTTTGAGAGTTTGCAAGTTTGCAAGTTTGTAAGTTCGCAAGGTTGAGAGTTTTCAAGTTTGCAAGTTTGCAAGTTTGCAGGTTTGAGAGTTTGGAAGTTTGCAAGTTTGAGAGGTTGCAAGTTAGCAAGTTTGCAAGTTTGCAATGTAGCAAGTTTGCAAGTTGGCAAGTTTGCAAGTTTGCAAGCAAGTTTGAGAGTTTGCAAGTTTGCAAGTTTGAGAGTTTGCAAGTTTGAGAGTTTGCAAGTTTGAGAGTTTGCAAGTTTGCAAGTTTGCAAGTTTGTAAGTTTGCAAGTTTGCAAGTTTGCAAGTTTGAGAGTTTGCAAGTTTGAGAGCTTGAGAGTTTGCAAGTTTGAGAGTTTGCAAGTGCGAGAGTTTGCAAGTTTGCAAGTTTGCAAGTTTGCAAGTTGGCAAGTTTGCAAGTTTGCAAGTTTGCAAGTTTGCAAATTTGCAAGCAAGTTTGAGAGTTTGCAAGTTTGCAAATGTGAGAGTTTGCAAGTTTGCAAGTTTGTAAGTTCGCAAGGTTGAGAGTTTTCAAGTTTGAGTTTGCAAGTGTGAGAGTTTGCAAGTTTGCAAGTTTGAGAGCTTGCAAGTTGGGAAGTTTGCAAGTTTGCAAGTTTTCAAGTTGGCAAGTTTGAAGTTTGCAAGTTTGCAAGTTTGCAAGTTCGCAATTTGGCAAGTTTGCAAGTTTGCAAGTTTGCAAGTTTCCAAGTTTCCAAGTTTGCAAGTTTGAGAGTTTGCAAGTTTGAGAGTTTGCAAGTTTGCAAGTTTGCAAGTTTACAAGTTTGCAAGTTTACAAGTTTGCAATTTTTAGAGTTTGCAAGTTGGCAAGTTGGCAAGATTGCAAGTTTGCACATTTGCAAGTTAGCAAGTTTGAGAGTTTGCAAGTTTGAGAGTTTGCAAGTTTGTAAGTTGGCAAGTTTGAGAGTTTGCAAGTGTGAGAGTTTGCAAGTTTGTAAGTTGGCAAGTTTGAGTTTGCAAGTGTGAGAGTTTGCAAGTTTGCAAGTTTGAGAGCTTGCAAGTTGGGAAGTTTGCAAGTTTGCAAGTTTTCAAGTTGGCAAGTTTGCAAGTTTGCATGTAGGCAAGTTTGCAAGTTTGCAAGCAAGTTTGAGAGTTTGCAAGTTTGCAAGTTTGTAAGTTTGCAAGTTTGCAAGTTTGCAAGTTTGAGAGTTTGCAAGTTTGAGAGCTTGAGAGTTTGCAAGTTTGAGAGTTTGCAAGTGCGAGAGTTTGCAAGTTTGCAAGTTGGCAAGTGTGCAAGTTGGCAAGTTGGCAAGTTTGGAAGTTTGCAAGTTTGCAAGTTTGCAAGTTTGCAAGTTTGCACATTTGCAAGTTAGCAAGTATGAAAGTTTGCAAGTTTGCAAGTTTGCAAGTTGCCAAGTTTGCAAGTTGGCAAGTTGGCAAGTTTGCAAGTTTGCAAATTTGAGCAAGTTTGGGAGTTTGCAAGTTTGAGAGTTTGCAAGTTTGCAAGTTTGAGAGTTTGCAAGTTTGCAAGTTTGAGAGTTTGCAAGTTTGCAAGTTTGAGAGTTTGCAAGTTTGAGACTTTGCAAGTTTACAAGTTTGCATGTTTGCAAGTTTGCAAGTTTGCAAGTTTGCAAGTTGGCAAGTTTGCAAGCTTGCAAGTTTGAGAGTCTGCAAGCTGGCAAGTTGGGAAGTTTGAGAGTCTGCTAGATGGCAAGATGGCCAGTTTGCAAGCTTGAGAGTTTGCAAGTTTGCAAGTTGGCAAGTTGGCAAGTTGGCAAGTTTGAGAGTTTGCAAATTTGCAAGTTTGCAAGTTTGTAAGTTCGCAAGTTTGAGAGTTTGCAAGTTTGCAAGTTTGCAAGTTTGCAGGTTTGAGAGTTTGGAAGTTTGCAAGTTTGAGAGCTTGCAAGTTGGCAAGTTTACAAGTTTGCAAGTTTGCAAGTTGGCAAGTTGACAAGTTTGCAAGTTGGCAAGCAAGTTTGAGAGTTTGCAAGTTTGCAAGTTTGCAAGTTTGAGAGTTTGCAAGTTTGCAAGTTTGCAAGTTTGCAAGTTTGCAAGTTTGAGAGTTTGCAAGTTGGCAAGTTTGCAAGTTTGCAAGTTTGCACATTTGCAAGTTAGCAAGTATGAGAGTTTGCAAGTTTGCAAGTTTGCAAGTTGGCAAGTTTGCAAGTTGGCAAGTTGGCAAGTTTGCAAGTTTGCAAATTTGCAAGCAAGTTTGAGAGTTTGCAAGTTTGAGAGTTTGCAAGTTTACAAGTTTGAGAGTTTGCAAGTTTGCATGTTTGCAAGTTTGAGAGTTTGCAAGTTTGAGAGTTTGCAAGTTTGAGACTTTGCAAGTTTACAAGTTTGCATGTTTGCAAGTTTGCAAGTTTGCAAGTTTGCAAGTTTGCAAGTTTGAGAGTTTGCAAGTTTGCAAGTTGGCAAGTTTGCAAGTTTGCAAGTTTGCAAGTTGGCAAGTTTGCAAGCTTGCAAGTTTGAGAGTCTGCAAGCTGGCAAGTTGGGAAGTTTGAGAGTCTGCTAGATGGCAAGATGGCAAGTTTGCAAGTTTGAGAGTTTGCAAGTTTGCAAGTTGGCAAGTTGGCAAGTTGGCAAGTTTGCAAGTTGGCAAGTTGGCAAGTTTGAGAGTTTGCAAATTTGCAAGTTTGCAAGTTTGTAAGTTCGCAAGTTTGAGAGTTTGCAAGTTTGCAAGTTTGCAAGTTTGCAGGTTTGAGAGTTTGGAAGTTTGCAAGTTTGAGAGCTTGCAAGTTTGCAAGTTTGCAAGTTGGCAAGTTTGCAAGTTTGCATGTAGGCAAGTTTGCAAGTTTGCAAGCAAGTTTGAGAGTTTGCAAGTTTGCAAGTTTGCAAGTTTGTAAGTTTGCAAGTTTGCAAGTTTGCAAGTTTGAGAGTTTGCAAGTTTGAGAGCTTGAGAGTTTGCAAGTTTGAGAGTTTGCAAGTGCGAGAGTTTGCAAGTTTGCAAGTTGGCAAGTGTGCAAGTTGGCAAGTTGGCAAGTTTGGAAGTTTGCAAGTTTGCAAGTTTGCAAGTTTGCAAGTTTGCACATTTGCAAGTTAGCAAGTATGAAAGTTTGCAAGTTTGCAAGTTTGCAAGTTGGCAAGTTTGCAAGTTGGCAAGTTGGCAAGTTTGCAAGTTTGCAAATTTGAGCAAGTTTGGGAGTTTGCAAGTTTGCAAGTTTGAGAGTTTGCAAGTTTGCAAGTTTGAGAGTTTGCAAGTTTGCAAGTTTGAGAGTTTGCAAGTTTGCAAGTTTGAGAGTTTGCAAGTTTGAGACTTTGCAAGTTTACAAGTTTGCATGTTTGCAAGTTTGCAAGTTTGCAAGTTTGCAAGTTGGCAAGTTTGCACGTTTGCAAGTTAGCAAGTTTGAGAGTTTGCAAGTTTGAGAGTTTGAGAGTTTGCACATTTGAGAGTTTGCAAGTTTGAGAGTTTGCAAGTTTGCAAGTTGGCAAGTTGGCAATTTTGCAAGTTTGCAAGTTCGCAAATTGGCAAGTTTGCAAGTTTGCAAGTTTGCAAGTTTCCAAGTTTCCAAGTTTGCAAGTTTGAGAGTTTGCAAGTTTGAGAGTTTGCAAGTTTGCTAGTTTACAAGTTTGCAATTTTTAGAGTTTGCAAGTTGGCAAGTTTGCAAGTTTGCAAGTTTGCAAGTTTGCACGTTTGCAAGTTAGCAAGTTTGAGAGTTTCCAAGTTTGCAAGTTTGCAAGGTTGCAAGTTGGCAAGTTTGCAAGTTTGCAAGTTTGCAAGTTGGGAAGTTGGCAAGTTTGAGAGTTTGCAAGTTTGCAAGTTTGTAAGTTCGCAAGGTTGAGAGTTTTCAAGTTTGCAAGTTTGCAAGTTTGCAGGTTTGAGAGTTTGGAAGTTTGCAAGTTTGAGAGGTTGCAAGTTAGCAAGTTTGCAAGTTTGCAATGTAGCAAGTTTGCAAGTTGGCAAGTTTGCAAGTTTGCAAGCAAGTTTGAGAGTTTGCAAGTTTGCAAGTTTGAGAGTTTGCAAGTTTGAGAGTTTGCAAGTTTGAGAGTTTGCAAGTTTGCAAGTTTGCAAGTTTGTAAGTTTGCAAGTTTGCAAGTTTGCGTTTGAGAGTTTGCAAGTTTGAGAGCTTGAGAGTTTGCAAGTTTGAGAGTTTGCAAGTGCGAGAGTTTGCAAGTTTGCAAGTTTGCAAGTTTGCAAGTTGGCAAGTTTGCAAGTTTGCAAGTTTGCAAGTTTGCAAATTTGCAAGCAAGTTTGAGAGTTTGCAAGTTTGCAAATGTGAGAGTTTGCAAGTTTGCAAGTTTGTAAGTTCGCAAGGTTGAGAGTTTTCAAGTTTGAGTTTGCAAGTGTGAGAGTTTGCAAGTTTGCAAGTTTGAGAGCTTGCAAGTTGGGAAGTTTGCAAGTTTGCAAGTTTTCAAGTTGGCAAGTTTGCAAGTTTGCAAGTTTGCAAGTTTGCAAGTTCGCAATTTGGCAAGTTTGCAAGTTTGCAAGTTTGCAAGTTTCCAAGTTTCCAAGTTTGCAAGTTTGAGAGTTTGCAAGTTTGAGAGTTTGCAAGTTTGCAAGTTTGCAAGTTTACAAGTTTGCAAGTTTACAAGTTTGCAATTTTTAGAGTTTGCAAGTTGGCAAGTTGGCAAGATTGCAAGTTTGCACATTTGCAAGTTAGCAAGTTTGAGAGTTTGCAAGTTTGAGAGTTTGCAAGTTTGTAAGTTGGCAAGTTTGAGAGTTTGCAAGTGTGAGAGTTTGCAAGTTTGTAAGTTGGCAAGTTTGAGTTTGCAAGTGTGAGAGTTTGCAAGTTTGCAAGTTTGAGAGCTTGCAAGTTGGGAAGTTTGCAAGTTTGCAAGTTTTCAAGTTGGCAAGTTTGCAAGTTTGCATGTAGGCAAGTTTGCAAGTTTGCAAGCAAGTTTGAGAGTTTGCAAGTTTGCAAGTTTGTAAGTTTGCAAGTTTGCAAGTTTGCAAGTTTGAGAGTTTGCAAGTTTGAGAGCTTGAGAGTTTGCAAGTTTGAGAGTTTGCAAGTGCGAGAGTTTGCAAGTTTGCAAGTTGGCAAGTGTGCAAGTTGGCAAGTTGGCAAGTTTGGAAGTTTGCAAGTTTGCAAGTTTGCAAGTTTGCAAGTTTGCACATTTGCAAGTTAGCAAGTATGAAAGTTTGCAAGTTTGCAAGTTTGCAAGTTGCCAAGTTTGCAAGTTGGCAAGTTGGCAAGTTTGCAAGTTTGCAAATTTGAGCAAGTTTGGGAGTTTGCAAGTTTGAGAGTTTGCAAGTTTGCAAGTTTGAGAGTTTGCAAGTTTGCAAGTTTGAGAGTTTGCAAGTTTGCAAGTTTGAGAGTTTGCAAGTTTGAGACTTTGCAAGTTTACAAGTTTGCATGTTTGCAAGTTTGCAAGTTTGCAAGTTTGCAAGTTGGCAAGTTTGCAAGCTTGCAAGTTTGAGAGTCTGCAAGCTGGCAAGTTGGGAAGTTTGAGAGTCTGCTAGATGGCAAGATGGCCAGTTTGCAAGCTTGAGAGTTTGCAAGTTTGCAAGTTGGCAAGTTGGCAAGTTGGCAAGTTTGAGAGTTTGCAAATTTGCAAGTTTGCAAGTTTGTAAGTTCGCAAGTTTGAGAGTTTGCAAGTTTGCAAGTTTGCAAGTTTGCAGGTTTGAGAGTTTGGAAGTTTGCAAGTTTGAGAGCTTGCAAGTTGGCAAGTTTGCAAGTTTGCAAGTTTGCAAGTTGGCAAGTTGACAAGTTTGCAAGTTGGCAAGCAAGTTTGAGAGTTTGCAAGTTTGCAAGTTTGCAAGTTTGAGAGTTTGCAAGTTTGCAAGTTTGCAAGTTTGCAAGTTTGCAAGTTTGAGAGTTTGCAAGTTGGCAAGTTTGCAAGTTTGCAAGTTTGCACATTTGCAAGTTAGCAAGTATGAGAGTTTGCAAGTTTGCAAGTTTGCAAGTTGGCAAGTTTGCAAGTTGGCAAGTTGGCAAGTTTGCAAGTTTGCAAATTTGCAAGCAAGTTTGAGAGTTTGCAAGTTTGAGAGTTTGCAAGTTTACAAGTTTGAGAGTTTGCAAGTTTGCATGTTTGCAAGTTTGAGAGTTTGCAAGTTTGAGAGTTTGCAAGTTTGAGACTTTGCAAGTTTACAAGTTTGCATGTTTGCAAGTTTGCAAGTTTGCAAGTTTGCAAGTTTGCAAGTTTGAGAGTTTGCAAGTTTGCAAGTTGGCAAGTTTGCAAGTTTGCAAGTTTGCAAGTTGGCAAGTTTGCAAGCTTGCAAGTTTGAGAGTCTGCAAGCTGGCAAGTTGGGAAGTTTGAGAGTCTGCTAGATGGCAAGATGGCAAGTTTGCAAGTTTGAGAGTTTGCAAGTTTGCAAGTTGGCAAGTTGGCAAGTTGGCAAGTTTGCAAGTTGGCAAGTTGGCAAGTTTGAGAGTTTGCAAATTTGCAAGTTTGCAAGTTTGTAAGTTCGCAAGTTTGAGAGTTTGCAAGTTTGCAAGTTTGCAAGTTTGCAGGTTTGAGAGTTTGGAAGTTTGCAAGTTTGAGAGCTTGCAAGTTTGCAAGTTTGCAAGTTGGCAAGTTTGCAAGTTTGCATGTAGGCAAGTTTGCAAGTTTGCAAGCAAGTTTGAGAGTTTGCAAGTTTGCAAGTTTGCAAGTTTGTAAGTTTGCAAGTTTGCAAGTTTGCAAGTTTGAGAGTTTGCAAGTTTGAGAGCTTGAGAGTTTGCAAGTTTGAGAGTTTGCAAGTGCGAGAGTTTGCAAGTTTGCAAGTTGGCAAGTGTGCAAGTTGGCAAGTTGGCAAGTTTGGAAGTTTGCAAGTTTGCAAGTTTGCAAGTTTGCAAGTTTGCACATTTGCAAGTTAGCAAGTATGAAAGTTTGCAAGTTTGCAAGTTTGCAAGTTGGCAAGTTTGCAAGTTGGCAAGTTGGCAAGTTTGCAAGTTTGCAAATTTGAGCAAGTTTGGGAGTTTGCAAGTTTGCAAGTTTGAGAGTTTGCAAGTTTGCAAGTTTGAGAGTTTGCAAGTTTGCAAGTTTGAGAGTTTGCAAGTTTGCAAGTTTGAGAGTTTGCAAGTTTGAGACTTTGCAAGTTTACAAGTTTGCATGTTTGCAAGTTTGCAAGTTTGCAAGTTTGCAAGTTGGCAAGTTTGCACGTTTGCAAGTTAGCAAGTTTGAGAGTTTGCAAGTTTGAGAGTTTGAGAGTTTGCACATTTGAGAGTTTGCAAGTTTGAGAGTTTGCAAGTTTGCAAGTTGGCAAGTTGGCAATTTTGCAAGTTTGCAAGTTCGCAAATTGGCAAGTTTGCAAGTTTGCAAGTTTGCAAGTTTCCAAGTTTCCAAGTTTGCAAGTTTGAGAGTTTGCAAGTTTGAGAGTTTGCAAGTTTGCTAGTTTACAAGTTTGCAATTTTTAGAGTTTGCAAGTTGGCAAGTTTGCAAGTTTGCAAGTTAGCAAGTTTGAGAGTTTCCAAGTTTGCAAGTTTGCAAGGTTGCAAGTTGGCAAGTTTGCAAGTTTGCAAGTTTGCAAGTTGGGAAGTTGGCAAGTTTGAGAGTTTGCAAGTTTGCAAGTTTGTAAGTTCGCAAGGTTGAGAGTTTTCAAGTTTGCAAGTTTGCAAGTTTGCAGGTTTGAGAGTTTGGAAGTTTGCAAGTTTGAGAGGTTGCAAGTTAGCAAGTTTGCAAGTTTGCAATGTAGCAAGTTTGCAAGTTGGCAAGTTTGCAAGTTTGCAAGCAAGTTTGAGAGTTTGCAAGTTTGCAAGTTTGAGAGTTTGCAAGTTTGAGAGTTTGCAAGTTTGAGAGTTTGCAAGTTTGCAAGTTTGCAAGTTTGTAAGTTTGCAAGTTTGCAAGTTTGCAAGTTTGAGAGTTTGCAAGTTTGAGAGCTTGAGAGTTTGCAAGTTTGAGAGTTTGCAAGTGCGAGAGTTTGCAAGTTTGCAAGTTTGCAAGTTTGCAAGTTGGCAAGTTTGCAAGTTTGCAGGTTTGAGAGTTTGGAAGTTTGCAAGTTTGAGAGGTTGCAAGTTAGCAAGTTTGCAAGTTTGCAATGTAGCAAGTTTGCAAGTTGGCAAGTTTGCAAGTTTGCAAGCAAGTTTGAGAGTTTGCAAGTTTGCAAGTTTGAGAGTTTGCAAGTTTGAGAGTTTGCAAGTTTGAGAGTTTGCAAGTTTGCAAGTTTGCAAGTTTGTAAGTTTGCAAGTTTGCAAGTTTGCAAGTTTGAGAGTTTGCAAGTTTGAGAGCTTGAGAGTTTGCAAGTTTGAGAGTTTGCAAGTGCGAGAGTTTGCAAGTTTGCAAGTTTGCAAGTTTGCAAGTTGGCAAGTTTGCAAGTTTGCAAGTTTGCAAGTTTGCAAATTTGCAAGCAAGTTTGAGAGTTTGCAAGTTTGCAAATTTGAGAGTTTGCAAGTTTGCAAGTTTGTAAGTTCGCAAGGTTGAGAGTTTTCAAGTTTGCAAGTTTGCAAGATTGCAGGTTTGAGAGTTTGGAAGTTTGCAAGTTTGAGAGGTTGCAAGTTAGCAAGTTTGCAAGTTTGCAATGTAGCAAGTTTGCAAGTTGGCAAGTTTGCAAGTTTGCAAGCAAGTTTGAGAGTTTGCAAGTTTGCAAGTTTGAGAGTTTGCAAGTTTGAGAGTTTGCAAGTTTGAGAGTTTGCAAGTTTGCAAGTTTGCAAGTTTGTAAGTTTGCAAGTTTGCAAGTTTGAGAGTTTGCAAGTTTGAGAGCTTGAGAGTTTGCAAGTTTGAGAGTTTGAGAGTTTGCAGGTTTGAGAGTTTGCAAGTGTGAGAGTTTGCAAGTTTGCAAGTTGGCAAGTGTGCAAGTTGGCAAGTTGACAAGTTAGGAAGTTTGCAAGTTTGAGAGTTTGCAAGTTGGCAAGTTTGAAAGTTTCCAAGTTTGAGAGTTTGAGAGTTTGCAAGTTTGAGAGTTTGCAAGTTTGAGAGTTTGCAAGTTTGCAAGTTTGAGAGTTTGCAAGTTTGAGAGTTTGCAAGTTTGCAAGTTTGCAGGTTTGAGAGTTTGGAAGTTTGCAAGTTTGAGAGCTTGCAAGTTGGCAAGTTTGCAAGTTTGCAAGTTTGCAAGTTGGCAAGTTTGCAAGTTTGCAAGTGGGCAAGTTTGCAAGTTTGCAAGCAAGTTTGAGAGTTTGCAAGTTTGCAAGTTTGAGAGTTTGCAAGTTTGTAAGTTTGCAAGTTTGCAAGTTTGAGAGTTTGCAAGTTTGAGTTTGCAAGTTTGAGAGTTTGCAAGTTTGCAAGTTTGCAAGTTGGCAAGTTTGCAAGTTTGCAAGTTCGCAAGTTTGTAAGTTTGCAAGTTTGCAAGTTTGCAAGTTTGCAAGTTTGCAAGTTTGAGTTTGCAAGTTGGCAAGTTTGCAAGTTTGCAAGTTTGCACATTTGCAAGTTAGCAAGTATGAGAGTTTGCAAGTTTGCAAGTTTGCAAGTTGGCAAGTTTGCAAGTTGGCAAGTTGGCAAGTTTCCAAGTTTGCAAATTTGCAAGCAAGTTTGAGAGTTTGCAAATTTGCAAGTTTGAGAGTTTGCAAGTTTGAGAGTTTGCAAGTTTGAGACTTTGCAAGTTTACAAGTTTGCATGTTTGCAAGTTTGCAAGTTTGCAAGTTTGAGAGTTTGCAACTTGGCAAGTTGGCAAGTTTGCAAGTTTGCAAGTTTGCACGTTTGCAAGTTAGCAAGTTTGAGAGTTTGCAAGTTTGCAAGTTCGCAAGTTTGCAAGTTGGCAAGTTTGCAAGTTTGCAAGTTGGCAAGTTTGCAAGTTTGAAAGTTTGAGAGTTTGCAAGTTTGCAAGTTTGAGAGTTTGCAAGTTTGCAAGTTTGAGAGTTCGCAAGTTTGCAAGTTTGCAAGTTTGAGAGTGTGCAAGTTTGAGAGTTTGCAAGTTTGAGAGTTTGCAAGTTTGCAAGTTTGCAAGTTGGCAAGTTTGCAAGTTGGCAAGTTTGCAAGTTTGCAAGTTTGCAAGTTTGCAAGTTTGAAAGTTTGCAAGCTTGCAAGTTGGCAAGTTGGCAAGTTTGCAAGTTTGCAAGTTTGCAAGTTTGTATCTTTGCAAGTTTGCAAGTTTGCAAGTTTGAGAGTTTGCAAGTTTGAGAGCTTGAGAGTTTGCAAGTTTGAGAGTTTGCAAGTGCGAGAGTTTGCAAGTTTGCAAGTTGGCAAGTGTGCAAGTTGGCAAGTTGGCAAGTTTGGAAGTTTGCAAGTTTGCAAGTTGGCAAGTTGGCAAGTTGGCAAGTTTGCAAGTTTGCAAGTTTGCAAGTTCGCAATTTGGCAAGTTTGCAAGTTTGCAAGTTTGAGTTTGCAAGTTTGTAAGTTGGCAAGTTTGAGAGTTTGCAAGTGTGAGAGTTTGCAAGTTTGCAAGTTTGAGAGCTTGCAAGTTGGCAAGTTTGCAAGTTTGCAAGTTTGCAAGTTGGCAAGTTTGCAAGTTTGCATGTAGGCAAGTTTGCAAGTTTGCAAGCAAGTTTGAGAGTTTGCAAGTTTGCAAGTTTGCAAGTTTGCAAGTTAGCAAGTATGAAAGTTTGCAAGTTTGGAAGTTTGCAAGTTGCCAAGTTTGCAAGTTGGCAAGTTGGCGTTTGCAAGTTTGCAAATTTGAGCAAGTTTGGGAGTTTGCAAGTTTGCAAGTTTGAGAGTTTGCAAGTTTGCAAGTTTGAGAGTTTGCAAGTTTGCAAGTTTGAGAGTTTGCAAGTTTGCAAGTTTGAGAGTTTGCAAGTTTGAGACTTTGCAAGTTTACAAGTTTGCATGTTTGCAAGTTTGCAAGTTTGCAAGTTTGCAAGTTTGCAAGTTGGCAAGTTTGCAAGCTTGCAAGTTTGAGTCTGCAAGCTGGCAAGTTGGGAAGTTTGAGAGTGCTAGATGGCAAGATGGCAAGTTTGCAAGTTTGAGAGTTTGCAAGTTTGCAAGTTGGCAAGTTGGCAAGTTGGCAAGTTTGAGAGTTTGCAAATTTGCAAGTTTGCAAGTTTGTAAGTTCGCAAGTTTGAGAGTTTGCAAGTTTGCAAGTTTGCAAGTTTGCAGGTTTGAGAGTTTGGAAGTTTGCAAGTTTGAGAGCTTGCAAGTTGGCAAGTTTGCAAGTTTGCAAGTTTGCAAGTTGGCAAGTTGACAAGTTGGCAAGCAAGTTTGAGAGTTTGCAAGTTTGCAAGTTTGCAAGTTTGAGAGTTTGCAAGTTTGCAAGTTTGCAAGTTTGCAAGTTTGCAAGTTTGAGAGTTTGCAAGTTGGCAAGTTTGCAAGTTTGCAAGTTTGCACATTTGCAAGTTAGCAAGTATGAGAGTTTGCAAGTTTGCAAGTTTGCAAGTTGGCAAGTTTGCAAGTTGGCAAGTTGGCAAGTTTGCAAGTTTGCAAATTTGCAAGCAAGTTTGAGAGTTTGCAAGTTTGAGAGTTTGCAAGTTTACAAGTTTGAGAGTTTGCAAGTTTGCATGTTTGCAAGTTTGAGAGTTTGCAAGTTTGAGAGTTTGCAAGTTTGAGACTTTGCAAGTTTACAAGTTTGCATGTTTGCAAGTTTGCAAGTTTGCAAGTTTGCAAGTTTGCAAGTTTGAGAGTTTGCAAGTTTGCAAGTTGGCAAGTTTGCAAGTTTGCAAGTTTGCAAGTTTGCAAGTTGGCAAGTTTGCAAGCTTGCAAGTTTGAGAGTCTGCAAGCTGGCAAGTTGGGAAGTTTGAGAGTCTGCTAGATGGCAAGATGGCAAGTTTGCAAGTTTGAGAGTTTGCAAGTTTGCAAGTTGGCAAGTTGGCAAGTTGGCAAGTTTGCAAGTTGGCAAGTTGGCAAGTTTGAGAGTTTGCAAATTTGCAAGTTTGCAAGTTTGTAAGTTCGCAAGTTTGAGAGTTTGCAAGTTTGCAAGTTTGCAAGTTTGCAGGTTTGAGAGTTTGGAAGTTTGCAAGTTTGAGAGCTTGCAAGTTGGCAAGTTTGCAAGTTTGCAAGTTTGCAAGTTGGCAAGTTGGCAAGTTTGCAAGTTGGCAAGTTTGCAAGTTTGCAAGCAAGTTTGAGAGCTTGCAAGTTTGCAAGTTTGCAAGTTTGAGAGTTTGCAAGCTTCCAAGTTTGAGAGTTTGCAAGTTTGTAAGTATGCAAGTTTGCAAGTTTGAGAGTTTGCAAGTTTGAGAGTTTGCAAGTTTGCAAGTTTGCAAGTTGGCAAGTTTCCAAGTTTGCAAGTTCGCAAGTTGGTAAGTTTGCAAGTTTGCAAGTTTGCAAGTTTGCAAGTTTGAGTTTGCAAGTTGGCAAGTTTGCAAGATTGCAAGTTTGCACATTTGCAAGTTAGCAAGTATGAGAGTTTGCAAGTTTGCAAGTTTGCAAGTTGGCAAGTTTGCAAGTTTGCAAGTTGGCAAGCTTGCAAGTTTGAGAGTCTGCAAGCTGGCAAGTTGGCAAGTTTGAGAGTCTGCTAGATGGCAAGATGGCAAGTTTGCAAGTTTGAGAGTTTGCAAGTTTGCAAGTTGGCAAGTTGGCAAGTTGGCAAGTTGGCAAGATTGAGAGTTTGCAAATTTGCAAGTTTGCAAGTTTGTAAGTTCGCAAGTTTGAGAGTTTGCAAGTTTGCAAGTTTGCAGGTTTGAGAGTTTGGAAGTTTGCAAGTTTGAGAGCTTGCAAGTTGGCAAGTTTGCAAGTTTGCAAGTTTGCAAGTTGGCAAGTTGACAAGTTTGCAAGTTGGCAAGCAAGTTTGAGAGTTTGCAAGTTTGCAAGTTTGCAAGTTTGAGAGTTTGCAAGTTTGCAAGTTTGAGAGTTTGCAAGTTTGTAAGTTTGCAAGTTTGCAAGTTTGAGACTTTGCAAGTTTGAGAGTTTGCAAGTTTGAGAGTTTGCAAGTTTGCAAGTTTGCAAGTTGGCAAGTTTCCAAGTTTGCAAGTTCGCAAGTTTGTAAGTTTGCAAGTTTGCAAGTTTGCAAGTTTGCAAGTTTGCAAGTTTGAGAGTTTGCAAGTTGGCAAGTTTGCAAGTTTGCACATTTGCAAGTTAGCAAGTATGAGAGTTTGCAAGTTTGCAAGTTTGCAAGTTGGCAAGTTTGCAAGTTTGCAAGTTTGCAAGTTTGCAAATTTGCAAGCAAGTTTGAGAGTTTGCAAGTTTGCAAGTTTGAGAGTTTGCAAGTTTGCAAGTTTGAGAGTTCGCAAGTTTGCAAGTTTGCAAGTTTGAGAGTGTGCAAGTTTGAGAGTTTGCAAGTTTGAGAGTTTGCAAGTTTGCAAGTTTGCAAGTTTGTGAGTTTGCAAGTTCGCAAGTTTGAGAGTTTGCAAGTTTCAGAGCTTGAGAGTTTGCAGGTTTGAGAGTTTGCAAGTGTGAGAGTTTGCAAGTTTGCAAGTTGGCAAGTGTGCAAGTTGGCAAGTTGACAAAAGTTTGAGAGTTTGCAAGTTTGAGAGTTTGCAAGTTGGCAAGTTGGCAAGTTTGCAAGTTTGCAAGTTTGCAAGTTTGCAAGTTTGAGAGTTTGCAAGTTTGCAAGTTTGCAAGTTTGCAGGTTTGAGAGTTTGGAAGTTTGCAAGTTTGAGAGCTTGCAAGTTGGCAAGTTTGCAAGTTTGCAAGTTTGCAAGTTGGCAAGTTTGCAAGTTTGCAAGCAAGTTTGAGAGTTTGCAAGTTTGCAAGTTTGAGAGTTTGCAAGTTTGTAAGTTTGCAAGTTTGCAAGTTTGAGAGTTTGCAAGTTTGAGAGTTTGCAAGTTTGAGAGTTTGCAAGTTTGCAAGTTTGCAAGTTGGCAAGTTTGCAAGTTTGCAAGTTCGCAAGTTTGTAAGTTTGCAAGTTTGCAAGTTTGCAAGTTTGCAAGTTTGAGTTTGCAAGTTGGCAAGTTTGCAAGTTTGCAAGTTTGCACATTTGCAAGTTAGCAAGTATGAGAGTTTGCAAGTTTGCAAGTTTGCAAGTTTGCAAGTTGGCAAGTTTGCAAGTTGGCAAGTTGGCAAGTTTGCAAGTTTGCAAATTTGCAAGCAAGTTTGAGAGTTTGCAAATTTGCAAGTTTGAGAGTTTGCAAGTTTGAGAGTTTGCAAGTTTGAGACTTTGCAAGTTTACAAGTTTGCATGTTTGCAAGTTTGCAAGTTTGCAAGTTTGAGAGTTTGCAACTTGGCAAGTTGGCAAGTTTGCAAGTTTGCAAGTTTGCACGTTTGCAAGTTAGCAAGTTTGAGAGTTTGCAAGTTTGCAAGTTCGCAAGTTTGCAAGTTCTCAAGTTTGCAAGTTTGCAAGTTTGAAAGTTTGCAAGTTTGCAAGTTTGCAAATTTGCAAGCAAGTTTGAGAGTTTGCAAGTTTGCAAGTTTGAGAGTTTGCAAGTTTGCAAGTTTGAGAGTTCGCAAGTTTGCAAGTTTGCAAGTTTGAGAGTGTGCAAGTTTGAGTTTGCAAGTTTGAGAGTTTGCAAGTTTGCAAGTTTGCAAGTTGGCAAGTTTGCAAGTTGGCAAGTTTGCAAGTTTGCAAGTTTGCAAGTTTGCAAGTTTGAAAGTTTGCAAGCTTGCAAGTTGGCAAGTTGGCAAGTTTGCAAGTTTGCAAGTTTGCAAGTTTGTAAGTTTGCAAGTTTGCAAGTTTGCAAGTTTGAGAGTTTGCAAGTTTGAGAGCTTGAGAGTTTGCAAGTTTGAGAGTTTGCAAGTGCGAGAGTTTGCAAGTTTGCAAGTTGGCAAGTGTGCAAGTTGGCAAGTTGGCAAGTTTGGAAGTTTGCAAGTTTGCAAGTTGGCAAGTTGGCAAGTTGGCAAGTTTGCAAGTTTGCAAGTTTGCAAGTTTGCAAGTTCGCAATTTGGCAAGTTTGCAAGTTTGCAAGTTTGCAAGTTTCCAAGTTTGCAAGTTTGAGAGTTTGCAAGTTTGAGAGTTTGCAAGTTTGCAAGTTTGCAAGTTTACAAGTTTGCAAGTTTACAAGTTTGCAATTTTTAGAGTTTGCAAGTTGGCAAGTTGGCAAGATTGCAAGTTTGCACATTTGCAAGTTAGCAAATTTGAGAGTTTGCAAGTTTGAGAGTTTGCAAGTTTGAGAGTTTGCAAGTTTGTAAGTTGGCAAGTTTGAGAGTTTGCAAGTGTGAGAGTTTGCAAGTTTGCAAGTTTGAGAGCTTGCAAGTTGGGAAGTTTGCAAGTTTGCAAGTTTGCAAGTTGGCAAGTTTGCAAGTTTGCATGTAGGCAAGTTTGCAAGTTTGCAAGCAAGTTTGAGAGTTTGCAAGTTTGCAAGTTTGCAAGTTTGCAAGTTTGTAAGTTTGCAAGTTTGCAAGTTTGCAAGTTTGAGAGTTTGCAAGTTTGAGAGCTTGAGAGTTTGCAAGTTTGAGAGTTTGCAAGTGCGAGAGTTTGCAAGTTTGCAAGTTGGCAAGTGTGCAAGTTGGCAAGTTGGCAAGTTTGGAAGTTTGCAAGTTTGCAAGTTTGCAAGTTTGCACATTTGCAAGTTAGCAAGTATGAAAGTTTGCAAGTTTGCAAGTTTGCAAGTTGCCAAGTTTGCAAGTTGGCAAGTTGGCAAGTTTGCAAGTTTGCAAATTTGAGCAAGTTTGGGAGTTTGCAAGTTTGCAAGTTTGAGTTTGCAAGTTTGCAAGTTTGAGAGTTTGCAAGTTTGCAAGTTTGAGAGTTTGCAAGTTTACAAGTTTGCATGTTTGCAAGTTTGCAAGTTTGCAAGTTTGCAAGTTTGCAAGTTGGCAAGTTTGCAAGTTGGCAAGTTGGCAAGTTTGCAAGTTTGCAAATTTGAGCAAGTTTGGGAGTTTGCAAGTTTGCAAGTTTGAGAGTTTGCAAGTTTGCAAGTTTGAGAGTTTGCAAGTTTGCAAGTTTGAGAGTTTGCAAGTTTGCAAGTTTGAGAGTTTGCAAGTTTGAGACTTTGCAAGTTTACAAGTTTGCATGTTTGCAAGTTTGCAAGTTTGCAAGTTTGCAAGTTGGCAAGTTTGCACGTTTGCAAGTTAGCAAGTTTGAGAGTTTGCAAGTTTGAGAGTTTGAGAGTTTGCACATTTGAGAGTTTGCAAGTTTGAGAGTTTGCAAGTTTGCAAGTTGGCAAGTTGGCAATTTTGCAAGTTTGCAAGTTCGCAAATTGGCAAGTTTGCAAGTTTGCAAGTTTGCAAGTTTCCAAGTTTCCAAGTTTGCAAGTTTGAGAGTTTGCAAGTTTGAGAGTTTGCAAGTTTGCTAGTTTACAAGTTTGCAATTTTTAGAGTTTGCAAGTTGGCAAGTTTGCAAGTTTGCAAGTTTGCAAGTTTGCACGTTTGCAAGTTAGCAAGTTTGAGAGTTTCCAAGTTTGCAAGTTTGCAAGGTTGCAAGTTGGCAAGTTTGCAAGTTTGCAAGTTTGCAAGTTGGGAAGTTGGCAAGTTTGAGAGTTTGCAAGTTTGCAAGTTTGTAAGTTCGCAAGGTTGAGAGTTTTCAAGTTTGCAAGTTTTCAAGTTTGCAGGTTTGAGAGTTTGGAAGTTTGCAAGTTTGAGAGGTTGCAAGTTAGCAAGTTTGCAAGTTTGCAATGTAGCAAGTTTGCAAGTTGGCAAGTTTGCAAGTTTGCAAGCAAGTTTGAGAGTTTGCAAGTTTGCAAGTTTGAGAGTTTGCAAGTTTGAGAGTTTGCAAGTTTGAGAGTTTGCAAGTTTGCAAGTTTGCAAGTTTGTAAGTTTGCAAGTTTGCAAGTTTGCAAGTTTGAGAGTTTGCAAGTTTGAGAGCTTGAGAGTTTGCAAGTTTGAGAGTTTGCAAGTGCGAGAGTTTGCAAGTTTGCAAGTTTGCAAGTTTGCAAGTTGGCAAGTTTGCAAGTTTGCAAGTTTGCAAGTTTGCAAATTTGCAAGCAAGTTTGAGAGTTTGCAAGTTTGCAAATTTGAGAGTTTGCAAGTTTGCAAGTTTGTAAGTTCGCAAGGTTGAGAGTTTTCAAGTTTGCAAGTTTGCAAGATTGCAGGTTTGAGAGTTTGGAAGTTTGCAAGTTTGAGAGGTTGCAAGTTAGCAAGTTTGCAAGTTTGCAATGTAGCAAGTTTGCAAGTTGGCAAGTTTGCAAGTTTGCAAGCAAGTTTGAGAGTTTGCAAGTTTGCAAGTTTGAGAGTTTGCAAGTTTGAGAGTTTGCAAGTTTGAGAGTTTGCAAGTTTGCAAGTTTGCAAGTTTGTAAGTTTGCAAGTTTGCAAGTTTGAGAGTTTGCAAGTTTGAGAGCTTGAGAGTTTGCAAGTTTGAGAGTTTGAGAGTTTGCAGGTTTGAGAGTTTGCAAGTGTGAGAGTTTGCAAGTTTGCAAGTTGGCAAGTGTGCAAGTTGGCAAGTTGACAAGTTAGGAAGTTTGCAAGTTTGAGAGTTTGCAAGTTGGCAAGTTTGAAAGTTTCCAAGTTTGAGAGTTTGAGAGTTTGCAAGTTTGAGAGTTTGCAAGTTTGAGAGTTTGCAAGTTTGCAAGTTTGAGAGTTTGCAAGTTTGAGAGTTTGCAAGTTTGCAAGTTTGCAAGTTTGCAGGTTTGAGAGTTTGGAAGTTTGCAAGTTTGAGAGCTTGCAAGTTGGCAAGTTTGCAAGTTTGCAAGTTTGCAAGTTGGCAAGTTTGCAAGTTTGCAAGTGGGCAAGTTTGCAAGTTTGCAAGCAAGTTTGAGAGTTTGCAAGTTTGCAAGTTTGAGAGTTTGCAAGTTTGTAAGTTTGCAAGTTTGCAAGTTTGAGAGTTTGCAAGTTTGAGTTTGCAAGTTTGAGAGTTTGCAAGTTTGCAAGTTTGCAAGTTGGCAAGTTTGCAAGTTTGCAAGTTCGCAAGTTTGTAAGTTTGCAAGTTTGCAAGTTTGCAAGTTTGCAAGTTTGCAAGTTTGAGTTTGCAAGTTGGCAAGTTTGCAAGTTTGCAAGTTTGCACATTTGCAAGTTAGCAAGTATGAGAGTTTGCAAGTTTGCAAGTTTGCAAGTTGGCAAGTTTGCAAGTTGGCAAGTTGGCAAGTTTCCAAGTTTGCAAATTTGCAAGCAAGTTTGAGAGTTTGCAAATTTGCAAGTTTGAGAGTTTGCAAGTTTGAGAGTTTGCAAGTTTGAGACTTTGCAAGTTTACAAGTTTGCATGTTTGCAAGTTTGCAAGTTTGCAAGTTTGAGAGTTTGCAACTTGGCAAGTTGGCAAGTTTGCAAGTTTGCAAGTTTGCACGTTTGCAAGTTAGCAAGTTTGAGAGTTTGCAAGTTTGCAAGTTCGCAAGTTTGCAAGTTGGCAAGTTTGCAAGTTTGCAAGTTGGCAAGTTTGCAAGTTTGAAAGTTTGAGAGTTTGCAAGTTTGCAAGTTTGAGAGTTTGCAAGTTTGCAAGTTTGAGAGTTCGCAAGTTTGCAAGTTTGCAAGTTTGAGAGTGTGCAAGTTTGAGAGTTTGCAAGTTTGAGAGTTTGCAAGTTTGCAAGTTTGCAAGTTGGCAAGTTTGCAAGTTGGCAAGTTTGCAAGTTTGCAAGTTTGCAAGTTTGCAAGTTTGAAAGTTTGCAAGCTTGCAAGTTGGCAAGTTGGCAAGTTTGCAAGTTTGCAAGTTTGCAAGTTTGTATCTTTGCAAGTTTGCAAGTTTGCAAGTTTGAGAGTTTGCAAGTTTGAGAGCTTGAGAGTTTGCAAGTTTGAGAGTTTGCAAGTGCGAGAGTTTGCAAGTTTGCAAGTTGGCAAGTGTGCAAGTTGGCAAGTTGGCAAGTTTGGAAGTTTGCAAGTTTGCAAGTTGGCAAGTTGGCAAGTTGGCAAGTTTGCAAGTTTGCAAGTTTGCAAGTTCGCAATTTGGCAAGTTTGCAAGTTTGCAAGTTTGAGTTTGCAAGTTTGTAAGTTGGCAAGTTTGAGAGTTTGCAAGTGTGAGAGTTTGCAAGTTTGAGAGCTTGCAAGTTGGCAAGTTTGCAAGTTTGCAAGTTTGCAAGTTGGCAAGTTTGCAAGTTTGCATGTAGGCAAGTTTGCAAGTTTGCAAGCAAGTTTGAGAGTTTGCAAGTTTGCAAGTTTGCAAGTTTGCAAGTTAGCAAGTATGAAAGTTTGCAAGTTTGGAAGTTTGCAAGTTGCCAAGTTTGCAAGTTGGCAAGTTGGCGTTTGCAAGTTTGCAAATTTGAGCAAGTTTGGGAGTTTGCAAGTTTGCAAGTTTGAGAGTTTGCAAGTTTGCAAGTTTGAGAGTTTGCAAGTTTGCAAGTTTGAGAGTTTGCAAGTTTGCAAGTTTGAGAGTTTGCAAGTTTGAGACTTTGCAAGTTTACAAGTTTGCATGTTTGCAAGTTTGCAAGTTTGCAAGTTTGCAAGTTTGCAAGTTGGCAAGTTTGCAAGCTTGCAAGTTTGAGTCTGCAAGCTGGCAAGTTGGGAAGTTTGAGAGTGCTAGATGGCAAGATGGCAAGTTTGCAAGTTTGAGAGTTTGCAAGTTTGCAAGTTGGCAAGTTGGCAAGTTGGCAAGTTTGAGAGTTTGCAAATTTGCAAGTTTGCAAGTTTGTAAGTTCGCAAGTTTGAGAGTTTGCAAGTTTGCAAGTTTGCAAGTTTGCAGGTTTGAGAGTTTGGAAGTTTGCAAGTTTGAGAGCTTGCAAGTTGGCAAGTTTGCAAGTTTGCAAGTTTGCAAGTTGGCAAGTTGACAAGTTGGCAAGCAAGTTTGAGAGTTTGCAAGTTTGCAAGTTTGCAAGTTTGAGAGTTTGCAAGTTTGCAAGTTTGCAAGTTTGCAAGTTTGCAAGTTTGAGAGTTTGCAAGTTGGCAAGTTTGCAAGTTTGCAAGTTTGCACATTTGCAAGTTAGCAAGTATGAGAGTTTGCAAGTTTGCAAGTTTGCAAGTTGGCAAGTTTGCAAGTTGGCAAGTTGGCAAGTTTGCAAGTTTGCAAATTTGCAAGCAAGTTTGAGAGTTTGCAAGTTTGAGAGTTTGCAAGTTTACAAGTTTGAGAGTTTGCAAGTTTGCATGTTTGCAAGTTTGAGAGTTTGCAAGTTTGAGAGTTTGCAAGTTTGAGACTTTGCAAGTTTACAAGTTTGCATGTTTGCAAGTTTGCAAGTTTGCAAGTTTGCAAGTTTGCAAGTTTGAGAGTTTGCAAGTTTGCAAGTTGGCAAGTTTGCAAGTTTGCAAGTTTGCAAGTTTGCAAGTTGGCAAGTTTGCAAGCTTGCAAGTTTGAGAGTCTGCAAGCTGGCAAGTTGGGAAGTTTGAGAGTCTGCTAGATGGCAAGATGGCAAGTTTGCAAGTTTGAGAGTTTGCAAGTTTGCAAGTTGGCAAGTTGGCAAGTTGGCAAGTTTGCAAGTTGGCAAGTTGGCAAGTTTGAGAGTTTGCAAATTTGCAAGTTTGCAAGTTTGTAAGTTCGCAAGTTTGAGAGTTTGCAAGTTTGCAAGTTTGCAAGTTTGCAGGTTTGAGAGTTTGGAAGTTTGCAAGTTTGAGAGCTTGCAAGTTGGCAAGTTTGCAAGTTTGCAAGTTTGCAAGTTGGCAAGTTGGCAAGTTTGCAAGTTGGCAAGTTTGCAAGTTTGCAAGCAAGTTTGAGAGCTTGCAAGTTTGCAAGTTTGCAAGTTTGAGAGTTTGCAAGCTTGCAAGTTTGAGAGTTTGCAAGTTTGTAAGTATGCAAGTTTGCAAGTTTGAGAGTTTGCAAGTTTGAGAGTTTGCAAGTTTGCAAGTTTGCAAGTTGGCAAGTTTCCAAGTTTGCAAGTTCGCAAGTTGGTAAGTTTGCAAGTTTGCAAGTTTGCAAGTTTGCAAGTTTGAGTTTGCAAGTTGGCAAGTTTGCAAGATTGCAAGTTTGCACATTTGCAAGTTAGCAAGTATGAGAGTTTGCAAGTTTGCAAGTTTGCAAGTTGGCAAGTTTGCAAGTTTGCAAGTTGGCAAGCTTGCAAGTTTGAGAGTCTGCAAGCTGGCAAGTTGGCAAGTTTGAGAGTCTGCTAGATGGCAAGATGGCAAGTTTGCAAGTTTGAGAGTTTGCAAGTTTGCAAGTTGGCAAGTTGGCAAGTTGGCAAGTTGGCAAGATTGAGAGTTTGCAAATTTGCAAGTTTGCAAGTTTGTAAGTTCGCAAGTTTGAGAGTTTGCAAGTTTGCAAGTTTGCAGGTTTGAGAGTTTGGAAGTTTGCAAGTTTGAGAGCTTGCAAGTTGGCAAGTTTGCAAGTTTGCAAGTTTGCAAGTTGGCAAGTTGACAAGTTTGCAAGTTGGCAAGCAAGTTTGAGAGTTTGCAAGTTTGCAAGTTTGCAAGTTTGAGAGTTTGCAAGTTTGCAAGTTTGAGAGTTTGCAAGTTTGTAAGTTTGCAAGTTTGCAAGTTTGAGACTTTGCAAGTTTGAGAGTTTGCAAGTTTGAGAGTTTGCAAGTTTGCAAGTTTGCAAGTTGGCAAGTTTCCAAGTTTGCAAGTTCGCAAGTTTGTAAGTTTGCAAGTTTGCAAGTTTGCAAGTTTGCAAGTTTGCAAGTTTGAGAGTTTGCAAGTTGGCAAGTTTGCAAGTTTGCACATTTGCAAGTTAGCAAGTATGAGAGTTTGCAAGTTTGCAAGTTTGCAAGTTGGCAAGTTTGCAAGTTTGCAAGTTTGCAAGTTTGCAAATTTGCAAGCAAGTTTGAGAGTTTGCAAGTTTGCAAGTTTGAGAGTTTGCAAGTTTGCAAGTTTGAGAGTTCGCAAGTTTGCAAGTTTGCAAGTTTGAGAGTGTGCAAGTTTGAGAGTTTGCAAGTTTGAGAGTTTGCAAGTTTGCAAGTTTGCAAGTTTGTGAGTTTGCAAGTTCGCAAGTTTGAGAGTTTGCAAGTTTCAGAGCTTGAGAGTTTGCAGGTTTGAGAGTTTGCAAGTGTGAGAGTTTGCAAGTTTGCAAGTTGGCAAGTGTGCAAGTTGGCAAGTTGACAAAAGTTTGAGAGTTTGCAAGTTTGAGAGTTTGCAAGTTGGCAAGTTGGCAAGTTTGCAAGTTTGCAAGTTTGCAAGTTTGCAAGTTTGAGAGTTTGCAAGTTTGCAAGTTTGCAAGTTTGCAGGTTTGAGAGTTTGGAAGTTTGCAAGTTTGAGAGCTTGCAAGTTGGCAAGTTTGCAAGTTTGCAAGTTTGCAAGTTGGCAAGTTTGCAAGTTTGCAAGCAAGTTTGAGAGTTTGCAAGTTTGCAAGTTTGAGAGTTTGCAAGTTTGTAAGTTTGCAAGTTTGCAAGTTTGAGAGTTTGCAAGTTTGAGAGTTTGCAAGTTTGAGAGTTTGCAAGTTTGCAAGTTTGCAAGTTGGCAAGTTTGCAAGTTTGCAAGTTCGCAAGTTTGTAAGTTTGCAAGTTTGCAAGTTTGCAAGTTTGCAAGTTTGAGTTTGCAAGTTGGCAAGTTTGCAAGTTTGCAAGTTTGCACATTTGCAAGTCAGCAAGTATGAGAGTTTGCAAGTTTGCAAGTTTGCAAGTTTGCAAGTTGGCAAGTTTGCAAGTTGGCAAGTTGGCAAGTTTGCAAGTTTGCAAATTTGCAAGCAAGTTTGAGAGTTTGCAAATTTGCAAGTTTGAGAGTTTGCAAGTTTGAGAGTTTGCAAGTTTGAGACTTTGCAAGTTTACAAGTTTGCATGTTTGCAAGTTTGCAAGTTTGCAAGTTTGAGAGTTTGCAACTTGGCAAGTTGGCAAGTTTGCAAGTTTGCAAGTTTGCACGTTTGCAAGTTAGCAAGTTTGAGAGTTTGCAAGTTTGCAAGTTCGCAAGTTTGCAAGTTCTCAAGTTTGCAAGTTTGCAAGTTTGAAAGTTTGCAAGTTTGCAAGTTTGCAAATTTGCAAGCAAGTTTGAGAGTTTGCAAGTTTGCAAGTTTGAGAGTTTGCAAGTTTGCAAGTTTGAGAGTTCGCAAGTTTGCAAGTTTGCAAGTTTGAGAGTGTGCAAGTTTGAGTTTGCAAGTTTGAGAGTTTGCAAGTTTGCAAGTTTGCAAGTTGGCAAGTTTGCAAGTTGGCAAGTTTGCAAGTTTGCAAGTTTGCAAGTTTGCAAGTTTGAAAGTTTGCAAGCTTGCAAGTTGGCAAGTTGGCAAGTTTGCAAGTTTGCAAGTTTGTAAGTTTGCAAGTTTGCAAGTTTGCAAGTTTGAGAGTTTGCAAGTTTGAGAGCTTGAGAGTTTGCAAGTTTGAGAGTTTGCAAGTGCGAGAGTTTGCAAGTTTGCAAGTTGGCAAGTGTGCAAGTTGGCAAGTTGGCAAGTTTGGAAGTTTGCAAGTTTGCAAGTTGGCAAGTTGGCAAGTTGGCAAGTTTGCAAGTTTGCAAGTTTGCAAGTTTGCAAGTTCGCAATTTGGCAAGTTTGCAAGTTTGCAAGTTTGCAAGTTTCCAAGTTTGCAAGTTTGAGAGTTTGCAAGTTTGAGAGTTTGCAAGTTTGCAAGTTTGCAAGTTTACAAGTTTGCAAGTTTACAAGTTTGCAATTTTTAGAGTTTGCAAGTTGGCAAGTTGGCAAGATTGCAAGTTTGCACATTTGCAAGTTAGCAAATTTGAGAGTTTGCAAGTTTGAGAGTTTGCAAGTTTGAGAGTTTGCAAGTTTGTAAGTTGGCAAGTTTGAGAGTTTGCAAGTGTGAGAGTTTGCAAGTTTGCAAGTTTGAGAGCTTGCAAGTTGGGAAGTTTGCAAGTTTGCAAGTTTGCAAGTTGGCAAGTTTGCAAGTTTGCATGTAGGCAAGTTTGCAAGTTTGCAAGCAAGTTTGAGAGTTTGCAAGTTTGCAAGTTTGCAAGTTTGCAAGTTTGTAAGTTTGCAAGTTTGCAAGTTTGCAAGTTTGAGAGTTTGCAAGTTTGAGAGCTTGAGAGTTTGCAAGTTTGAGAGTTTGCAAGTGCGAGAGTTTGCAAGTTTGCAAGTTGGCAAGTGTGCAAGTTGGCAAGTTGGCAAGTTTGGAAGTTTGCAAGTTTGCAAGTTTGCAAGTTTGCACATTTTCAAGTTAGCAAGTATGAAAGTTTGCAAGTTTGCAAGTTTGCAAGTTGCCAAGTTTGCAAGTTGGCAAGTTGGCAAGTTTGCAAGTTTGCAAATTTGAGCAAGTTTGGGAGTTTGCAAGTTTGCAAGTTTGAGTTTGCAAGTTTGCAAGTTTGAGAGTTTGCAAGTTTGCAAGTTTGAGAGTTTGCAAGTTTACAAGTTTGCATGTTTGCAAGTTTGCAAGTTTGCAAGTTTGCAAGTTTGCAAGTTGGCAAGTTTGCAAGCTTGCAAGTTTGAGAGTCTGCAAGCTGGCAAGTTGGGAAGTTTGAGAGTCTGCTAGATGGCAAGATGGCAAGTTTGCAAGTTTGAGAGTTTGCAAGTTTGCAAGTTGGCAAGTTGGCAAGTTGGCAAGTTTGAGAGTTTGCAAATTTGCAAGTTTGCAAGTTTGTAAGTTCGCAAGTTTGAGAGTTTGCAAGTTTGCAAGTTTGCAAGTTTGCAGGTTTGAGAGTTTGGAAGTTTGCAAGTTTGAGAGCTTGCAAGTTGGCAAGTTTGCAAGTTTGCAAGTTTGCAAGTTGGCAAGTTGACAAGTTTGCAAGTTGGCAAGCAAGTTTGAGAGTTTGCAAGTTTGCAAGTTTGCAAGTTTGAGAGTTTGCAAGTTTGCAAGTTTGCAAGTTTGCAAGTTTGCAAGTTTGAGAGTTTGCAAGTTGGCAAGTTTGCAAGTTTGCAAGTTTGCACATTTGCAAGTTAGCAAGTATGAGAGTTTGCAAGTTGGCAAGTTGGCAAGTTTGCAAGTTTGCAAATTTGCAAGCAAGTTTGAGAGTTTGCAAGTTTGAGAGTTTGCAAGTTTACAAGTTTGAGAGTTTGCAAGTTTGCATGTTTGCAAGTTTGAGAGTTTGCAAGTTTGAGAGTTTGCAAGTTTGAGACTTTGCAAGTTTACAAGTTTGCATGTTTGCAAGTTTGCAAGTTTGCAAGTTTGCAAGTTTGAGAGTTTGCAAGTTTGCAAGTTGGCAAGTTTGCAAGTTTGCAAGTTTGCAAGTTGGCAAGTTTGCAAGCTTGCAAGTTTGAGAGTCTGCAAGCTGGCAAGTTGGGAAGTTTGAGAGTCTGCTAGATGGCAAGATGGCAAGTTTGCAAGTTTGAGAGTTTGCAAGTTTGCAAGTTGGCAAGTTGGCAAGTTGGCAAGTTTGCAAGTTGGCAAGTTGGCAAGTTTGAGAGTTTGCAAATTTGCAAGTTTGCAAGTTTGTAAGTTCGCAAGTTTGAGAGTTTGCAAGTTTGCAAGTTTGCAAGTTTGCAGGTTTGAGAGTTTGGAAGTTTGCAAGTTTGAGAGCTTGCAAGTTGGCAAGTTTGCAAGTTTGCAAGTTTGCAAGTTGGCAAGTTGGCAAGTTTGCAAGTTGGCAAGTTTGCAAGTTTGCAAGCAAGTTTGAGAGCTTGCAAGTTTGCAAGTTTGCAAGATTGAGAGTTTGCAAGCTTGCAAGTTTGAGAGTTTGCAAGTTTGTAAGTATGCAAGTTTGCAAGTTTGAGAGTTTGCAAGTTTGAGAGTTTGCAAGTTTGCAAGTTTGCAAGTTGGCAAGTTTCCAAGTTTGCAAGTTCGCAAGTTGGTAAGTTTGCAAGTTTGCAAGTTTGCAAGTTTGCAAGTTTGAGAGTTTGCAAGTTGGCAAGTTTGCAAGATTGCAAGTTTGCACATTTGCAAGTTAGCAAGTATGAGAGTTTGCAAGTTTGCAAGTTTGCAAGTTGGCAAGTTTGCAAGTTTGCAAGTTGGCAAGCTTGCAAGTTTGAGAGTCTGCAAGCTGGCAAGTTGGCAAGTTTGAGAGTCTGCTAGATGGCAAGATGGCAAGTTTGCAAGTTTGAGAGTTTGCAAGTTTGCAAGTTGGCAAGTTGGCAAGTTGGCAAGTTGGCAAGATTGAGAGTTTGCAAATTTGCAAGTTTGCAAGTTTGTAAGTTCGCAAGTTTGAGAGTTTGCAAGTTTGCAAGTTTGCAGGTTTGAGAGTTTGGAAGTTTGCAAGTTTGAGAGCTTGCAAGTTGGCAAGTTTGCAAGTTTGCAAGTTTGCAAGTTGGCAAGTTGACAAGTTTGCAAGTTGGCAAGCAAGTTTGAGAGTTTGCAAGTTTGCAAGTTTGCAAGTTTGAGAGTTTGCAAGTTTGCAAGTTTGAGAGTTTGCAAGTTTGTAAGTTTGCAAGTTTGCAAGTTTGAGAGTTTGCAAGTTTGAGAGTTTGCAAGTTTGAGAGTTTGCAAGTTTGCAAGTTTGCAAGTTGGCAAGTTTCCAAGTTTGCAAGTTCGCAAGTTTGTAAGTTTGCAAGTTTGCAAGTTTGCAAGTTTGCAAGTTTGAGAGTTTGCAAGTTGGCAAGTTTGCAAGTTTGCACATTTGCAAGTTAGCAAGTATGAGAGTTTGCAAGTTTGCAAGTTTGCAAGTTGGCAAGTTTGCAAGTTTGCAAATTTGCAAGCAAGTTTGAGAGTTTGCAAGTTTGCAAGTTTGAGAGTTTGCAAGTTTGCAAGTTTGAGAGTTCGCAAGTTTGCAAGTTTGCAAGTTTGAGAGTGTGCAAGTTTGAGAGTTTGCAAGTTTGAGAGTTTGCAAGTTTGCAAGTTTGCATGTTTGTGAGTTTGCAAGTTCGCAAGTTTGAGAGTTTGCAAGTTTCAGAGCTTGAGAGTTTGCAGGTTTGAGAGTTTGCAAGTGTGAGAGTTTGCAAGTTTGCAAGTTGGCAAGTGTGCAAGTTGGCAAGTTGACAAGTTAGGAAGTTTGCAAGTTTGAGAGTTTGCAAGTTGGCAAGTTTGAAAGTTTCCAAGTTTGAGAGTTTGAGAGTTTGCAAGTTTGAGAGTTTGCAAGTTTGAGAGTTTGCAAGTTTGCAAGTTTGAGAGTTTGCAAGTTTGAGAGTTTGCAAGTTGGCAAGTTGGCAAGTTTGCAAGTTTGCAAGTTTGCAAGTTTGAGAGTTTGCAAGTTTGCAAGTTTGCAAGTTTGCAGGTTTGAGAGTTTGGAAGTTTGCAAGTTTGAGAGCTTGCAAGTTGGCAAACTTGCAAGTTTGCAAGTTTGCAAGTTGGCAAGTTTGCAAGTTTGCAAGTGGGCAAGTTTGCAAGTTTGCAAGCAAGTTTGAGAGTTTGCAAGTTTGCAAGTTTGAGAGTTTGCAAGTTTGTAAGTTTGCAAGTTTGCAAGTTTGAGAGTTTGCAAGTTTGAGAGTTTGCAAGTTTGAGAGTTTGCAAGTTTGCAAGTTGGCAAGTTGGCAATTTTGCAAGTTTGCAAGTTCGCAAATTGGCAAGTTTGCAAGTTTGCAAGTTTGCAAGTTTCCAAGTTTCCAAGTTTGCAAGTTTGAGAGTTTGCAAGTTTGCTAGTTTACAAGTTTGCAATTTTTAGAGTTTGCAAGTTGGCAAGTTTGCAAGTTTGCAAGTTTGCACGTTTGCAAGTTAGCAAGTTTGAGAGTTTCCAAGTTTGCAAGTTTGCAAGGTTGCAAGTTGGCAAGTTTGCAAGTTTGCAAGTTTGCAAGTTGGGAAGTTGGCAAGTTTGAGAGTTTGCAAGTTTGCAAGTTTGTAAGTTCGCAAGGTTGAGAGTTTTCAAGTTTGCAAGTTTGCAAGTTTGCAGGTTTGAGAGTTTGGAAGTTTGCAAGTTTGAGAGGTTGCAAGTTAGCAAGTTTGCAAGTTTGCAATGTAGCAAGTTTGCAAGTTGGCAAGTTTGCAAGTTTGCAAGCAAGTTTGAGAGTTTGCAAGTTTGCAAGTTTGAGAGTTTGCAAGTTTGAGAGTTTGCAAGTTTGAGAGTTTGCAAGTTTGCAAGTTTGCAAGTTTGTAAGTTTGCAAGTTTGCAAGTTTGCAAGTTTGAGAGTTTGCAAGTTTGAGAGCTTGAGAGTTTGCAAGTTTGAGAGTTTGCAAGTGCGAGAGTTTGCAAGTTTGCAAGTTTGCAAGTTTGCAAGTTGGCAAGTTTGCAAGTTTGCAAGTTTGCAAGTTTGCAAATTTGCAAGCAAGTTTGAGAGTTTGCAAGTTTGCAAATTTGAGAGTTTGCAAGTTTGCAAGTTTGTAAGTTCGCAAGGTTGAGAGTTTTCAAGTTTGCAAGTTTGCAAGATTGCAGGTTTGAGAGTTTGGAAGTTTGCAAGTTTGAGAGGTTGCAAGTTAGCAAGTTTGCAAGTTTGCAATGTAGCAAGTTTGCAAGTTGGCAAGTTTGCAAGTTTGCAAGCAAGTTCGAGAGTTTGCAAGTTTGCAAGTTTGAGAGTTTGCAAGTTTGAGAGTTTGCAAGTTTGAGAGTTTGCAAGTTTGCAAGTTTGCAAGTTTGTAAGTTTGCAAGTTTGCAAGTTTGAGAGTTTGCAAGTTTGAGAGCTTGAGAGTTTGCAAGTTTGAGAGTGTGAGAGTTTGCAGGTTTGAGAGTTTGCAAGTGTGAGAGTTTGCAAGTTTGCAAGTTGGCAAGAGTGCAAGTTGGCAAGTTGACAAGTTAGGAAGTTTGCAAGTTTGAGAGTTTGCAAGTTGGCAAGTTTGAAAGTTTCCAAGTTTGAGAGTTTGAGAGTTTGCAAGTTCGCAATTTGGCAAGTTTGCAAGTTTGCAAGTTTGCAAGTTTCCAAGTTTCCAAGTTTGCAAGTTTGAGAGTTTGCAAGTTTGAGAGTTTGCAAGTTTGCAAGTTTGCAAGTTTACAAGTTTGCAAGTTTACAAGTTTGCAATTTTTAGAGTTTGCAAGTTGGCAAGTTGGCAAGATTGCAAGTTTGCACATTTGCAAGTTAGCAAGTTTGAGAGTTTGCAAGTTTGAGAGTTTGCAAGTTTGTAAGTTGGCAAGTTTGAGAGTTTGCAAGTGTGAGAGTTTGCAAGTTTGCAAGTTTGAGAGCTTGCAAGTTGGCAAGTTTGCAAGTTTGCAAGTTTGCAAGTTGGCAAGTTTGCAAGTTTGCATGTAGGCAAGTTTGCAAGTTTGCAAGCAAGTTTGAGAGTTTGCAAGTTTGCAAGTTTGCAAGTTTGCAAGTTAGCAAGTATGAAAGTTTGCAAGTTTGGAAGTTTGCAAGTTGCCAAGTTTGCAAGTTGGCAAGTTGGCAAGTTTGCAAGTTTGCAAATTTGAGCAAGTTTGGGAGTTTGCAAGTTTGCAAGTTTGAGAGTTTGCAAGTTTGCAAGTTTGAGAGTTTGCAAGTTTGCAAGTTTGAGAGTTTGCAAGTTTGCAAGTTTGAGAGTTTGCAAGTTTGAGACTTTGCAAGTTTACAAGTTTGCATGTTTGCAAGTTTGCAAGTTTGCAAGTTTGCAAGTTTGCAAGTTGGCAAGTTTGCAAGCTTGCAAGTTTGAGTCTGCAAGCTGGCAAGTTGGGAAGTTTGAGAGTGCTAGATGGCAAGATGGCAAGTTTGCAAGTTTGAGAGTTTGCAAGTTTGCAAGTTGGCAAGTTGGCAAGTTGGCAAGTTTGAGAGTTTGCAAATTTGCAAGTTTGCAAGTTTGTAAGTTCGCAAGTTTGAGAGTTTGCAAGTTTGCAAGTTTGCAAGTTTGCAGGTTTGAGAGTTTGGAAGTTTGCAAGTTTGAGAGCTTGCAAGTTGGCAAGTTTGCAAGTTTGCAAGTTTGCAAGTTGGCAAGTTGACAAGTTGGCAAGCAAGTTTGAGAGTTTGCAAGTTTGCAAGTTTGCAAGTTTGAGAGTTTGCAAGTTTGCAAGTTTGCAAGTTTGCAAGTTTGCAAGTTTGAGAGTTTGCAAGTTGGCAAGTTTGCAAGTTTGCAAGTTTGCACATTTGCAAGTTAGCAAGTATGAGAGTTTGCAAGTTTGCAAGTTTGCAAGTTGGCAAGTTTGCAAGTTGGCAAGTTGGCAAGTTTGCAAGTTTGCAAATTTGCAAGCAAGTTTGAGAGTTTGCAAGTTTGAGAGTTTGCAAGTTTACAAGTTTGAGAGTTTGCAAGTTTGCATGTTTGCAAGTTTGAGAGTTTGCAAGTTTGAGAGTTTGCAAGTTTGAGACTTTGCAAGTTTACAAGTTTGCATGTTTGCAAGTTTGCAAGTTTGCAAGTTTGCAAGTTTGCAAGTTTGAGAGTTTGCAAGTTTGCAAGTTGGCAAGTTTGCAAGTTTGCAAGTTTGCAAGTTTGCAAGTTGGCAAGTTTGCAAGCTTGCAAGTTTGAGAGTCTGCAAGCTGGCAAGTTGGGAAGTTTGAGAGTCTGCTAGATGGCAAGATGGCAAGTTTGCAAGTTTGAGAGTTTGCAAGTTTGCAAGTTGGCAAGTTGGCAAGTTGGCAAGTTTGCAAGTTGGCAAGTTGGCAAGTTTGAGAGTTTGCAAATTTGCAAGTTTGCAAGTTTGTAAGTTCGCAAGTTTGAGAGTTTGCAAGTTTGCAAGTTTGCAAGTTTGCAGGTTTGAGAGTTTGGAAGTTTGCAAGTTTGAGAGCTTGCAAGTTGGCAAGTTTGCAAGTTTGCAAGTTTGCAAGTTGGCAAGTTGGCAAGTTTGCAAGTTGGCAAGTTTGCAAGTTTGCAAGCAAGTTTGAGAGCTTGCAAGTTTGCAAGTTTGCAAGTTTGAGAGTTTGCAAGCTTGCAAGTTTGAGAGTTTGCAAGTTTGTAAGTATGCAAGTTTGCAAGTTTGAGAGTTTGCAAGTTTGAGAGTTTGCAAGTTTGCAAGTTTGCAATTTGGCAAGTTTCCAAGTTTGCAAGTTCGCAAGTTGGTAAGTTTGCAAGTTTGCAAGTTTGCAAGTTTGCAAGTTTGAGTTTGCAAGTTGGCAAGTTTGCAAGATTGCAAGTTTGCACATTTGCAAGTTAGCAAGTATGAGAGTTTGCAAGTTTGCAAGTTTGCAAGTTGGCAAGTTTGCAAGTTTGCAAGTTGGCAAGCTTGCAAGTTTGAGAGTCTGCAAGCTGGCAAGTTGGCAAGTTTGAGAGTCTGCTAGATGGCAAGATGGCAAGTTTGCAAGTTTGAGAGTTTGCAAGTTTGCAAGTTGGCAAGTTGGCAAGTTGGCAAGATTGAGAGTTTGCAAATTTGCAAGTTTGCAAGTTTGTAAGTTCGCAAGTTTGAGAGTTTGCAAGTTTGCAAGTTTGCAGGTTTGAGAGTTTGGAAGTTTGCAAGTTTGAGAGCTTGCAAGTTGGCAAGTTTGCAAGTTTGCAAGTTTGCAAGTTGGCAAGTTGACAAGTTTGCAAGTTGGCAAGCAAGTTTGAGAGTTTGCAAGTTTGCAAGTTTGCAAGTTTGAGAGTTTGCAAGTTTGCAAGTTTGAGAGTTTGCAAGTTTGTAAGTTTGCAAGTTTGCAAGTTTGAGACTTTGCAAGTTTGAGAGTTTGCAAGTTTGAGAGTTTGCAAGTTTGCAAGTTTGCAAGTTGGCAAGTTTCCAAGTTTGCAAGTTCGCAAGTTTGTAAGTTTGCAAGTTTGCAAGTTTGCAAGTTTGCAAGTTTGCAAGTTTGAGAGTTTGCAAGTTGGCAAGTTTGCAAGTTTGCACATTTGCAAGTTAGCAAGTATGAGAGTTTGCAAGTTTGCAAGTTTGCAAGTTGGCAAGTTTGCAAGTTTGCAAGTTTGCAAGTTTGCAAATTTGCAAGCAAGTTTGAGAGTTTGCAAGTTTGCAAGTTTGAGAGTTTGCAAGTTTGCAAGTTTGAGAGTTCGCAAGTTTGCAAGTTTGCAAGTTTGAGAGTGTGCAAGTTTGAGAGTTTGCAAGTTTGAGAGTTTGCAAGTTTGCAAGTTTGCAAGTTTGTGAGTTTGCAAGTTCGCAAGTTTGAGAGTTTGCAAGTTTCAGAGCTTGAGAGTTTGCAGGTTTGAGAGTTTGCAAGTGTGAGAGTTTGCAAGTTTGCAAGTTGGCAAGTGTGCAAGTTGGCAAGTTGACAAAAGTTTGAGAGTTTGCAAGTTTGAGAGTTTGCAAGTTGGCAAGTTGGCAAGTTTGCAAGTTTGCAAGTTTGCAAGTTTGCAAGTTTGAGAGTTTGCAAGTTTGCAAGTTTGCAAGTTTGCAGGTTTGAGAGTTTGGAAGTTTGCAAGTTTGAGAGCTTGCAAGTTGGCAAGTTTGCAAGTTTGCAAGTTTGCAAGTTGGCAAGTTTGCAAGTTTGCAAGCAAGTTTGAGAGTTTGCAAGTTTGCAAGTTTGAGAGTTTGCAAGTTTGTAAGTTTGCAAGTTTGCAAGTTTGAGAGTTTGCAAGTTTGAGAGTTTGCAAGTTTGAGAGTTTGCAAGTTTGCAAGTTTGCAAGTTGGCAAGTTTGCAAGTTTGCAAGTTCGCAAGTTTGTAAGTTTGCAAGTTTGCAAGTTTGCAAGTTTGCAAGTTTGAGTTTGCAAGTTGGCAAGTTTGCAAGTTTGCAAGTTTGCACATTTGCAAGTTAGCAAGTATGAGAGTTTGCAAGTTTGCAAGTTTGCAAGTTTGCAAGTTGGCAAGTTTGCAAGTTGGCAAGTTGGCAAGTTTGCAAGTTTGCAAATTTGCAAGCAAGTTTGAGAGTTTGCAAATTTGCAAGTTTGAGAGTTTGCAAGTTTGAGAGTTTGCAAGTTTGAGACTTTGCAAGTTTACAAGTTTGCATGTTTGCAAGTTTGCAAGTTTGCAAGTTTGAGAGTTTGCAACTTGGCAAGTTGGCAAGTTTGCAAGTTTGCAAGTTTGCACGTTTGCAAGTTAGCAAGTTTGAGAGTTTGCAAGTTTGCAAGTTCGCAAGTTTGCAAGTTCTCAAGTTTGCAAGTTTGCAAGTTTGAAAGTTTGCAAGTTTGCAAGTTTGCAAATTTGCAAGCAAGTTTGAGAGTTTGCAAGTTTGCAAGTTTGAGAGTTTGCAAGTTTGCAAGTTTGAGAGTTCGCAAGTTTGCAAGTTTGCAAGTTTGAGAGTGTGCAAGTTTGAGTTTGCAAGTTTGAGAGTTTGCAAGTTTGCAAGTTTGCAAGTTGGCAAGTTTGCAAGTTGGCAAGTTTGCAAGTTTGCAAGTTTGCAAGTTTGCAAGTTTGAAAGTTTGCAAGCTTGCAAGTTGGCAAGTTGGCAAGTTTGCAAGTTTGCAAGTTTGCAAGTTTGTAAGTTTGCAAGTTTGCAAGTTTGCAAGTTTGAGAGTTTGCAAGTTTGAGAGCTTGAGAGTTTGCAAGTTTGAGAGTTTGCAAGTGCGAGAGTTTGCAAGTTTGCAAGTTGGCAAGTGTGCAAGTTGGCAAGTTGGCAAGTTTGGAAGTTTGCAAGTTTGCAAGTTGGCAAGTTGGCAAGTTGGCAAGTTTGCAAGTTTGCAAGTTTGCAAGTTTGCAAGTTCGCAATTTGGCAAGTTTGCAAGTTTGCAAGTTTGCAAGTTTCCAAGTTTCCAAGTTTGCAAGTTTGAGAGTTTGCAAGTTTGAGAGTTTGCAAGTTTGCAAGTTTGCAAGTTTACAAGTTTGCAAGTTTACAAGTTTGCAATTTTTAGAGTTTGCAAGTTGGCAAGTTGGCAAGATTGCAAGTTTGCACATTTGCAAGTTAGCAAATTTGAGAGTTTGCAAGTTTGAGAGTTTGCAAGTTTGAGAGTTTGCAAGTTTGTAAGTTGGCAAGTTTGAGAGTTTGCAAGTGTGAGAGTTTGCAAGTTTGCAAGTTTGAGAGCTTGCAAGTTGGGAAGTTTGCAAGTTTGCAAGTTTGCAAGTTGGCAAGTTTGCAAGTTTGCATGTAGGCAAGTTTGCAAGTTTGCAAGCAAGTTTGAGAGTTTGCAAGTTTGCAAGTTTGCAAGTTTGCAAGTTTGTAAGTTTGCAAGTTTGCAAGTTTGCAAGTTTGAGAGTTTGCAAGTTTGAGAGCTTGAGAGTTTGCAAGTTTGAGAGTTTGCAAGTGCGAGAGTTTGCAAGTTTGCAAGTTGGCAAGTGTGCAAGTTGGCAAGTTGGCAAGTTTGGAAGTTTGCAAGTTTGCAAGTTTGCAAGTTTGCACATTTGCAAGTTAGCAAGTATGAAAGTTTGCAAGTTTGCAAGTTTGCAAGTTGCCAAGTTTGCAAGTTGGCAAGTTGGCAAGTTTGCAAGTTTGCAAATTTGAGCAAGTTTGGGAGTTTGCAAGTTTGCAAGTTTGAGAGTTTGCAAGTTTGCAAGTTTGAGAGTTTGCAAGTTTGCAAGTTTGAGAATTTGCAAGTTTGCAAGTTTGAGAGTTTGCAAGTTTGAGACTTTGCAAGTTTACAAGTTTGCATGTTTGCAAGTTTGCAAGTTTGCAAGTTTGCAAGTTTGCAAGTTGGCAAGTTTGCAAGCTTGCAAGTTTGAGAGTCTGCAAGCTGGCAAGTTGGGAAGTTTGAGAGTCTGCTAGATGGCAAGATGGCAAGTTTGCAAGTTTGAGAGTTTGCAAGTTTGCAAGTTGGCAAGTTGGCAAGTTTGAGAGTTTGCAAATTTGCAAGTTTGCAAGTTTGTAAGTTCGCAAGTTTGAGAGTTTGCAAGTTTGCAAGTTTGCAAGTTTGCAGGTTTGAGAGTTTGGAAGTTTGCAAGTTTGAGAGCTTGCAAGTTGGCAAGTTTGCAAGTTTGCAAGTTTGCAAGTTGGCAAGTTGACAAGTTTGCAAGTTGGCAAGCAAGTTTGAGAGTTTGCAAGTTTGCAAGTTTGCAAGTTTGAGAGTTTGCAAGTTTGCAAGTTTGCAAGTTTGCAAGTTTGAGAGTTTGCAAGTTGGCAAGTTTGCAAGTTTGCAAGTTTGCACATTTGCAAGTTAGCAAGTATGAGAGTTTGCAAGTTTGCAAGTTTGCAAGTTGGCAAGTTGGCAAGTTTGCAAGTTGGCAAGTTGGCAAGTTGGCAAGTTTGCAAATTTGCAAGCAAGTTTGAGAGTTTGCAAGTTTGAGAGTTTGCAAGTTTACAAGTTTGAGAGTTTGCAAGTTTGCATGTTTGCAAGTTTGAGAGTTTGCAAGTTTGAGAGTTTGCAAGTTTGAGACTTTGCAAGTTTACAAGTTTGCATGTTTGCAAGTTTGCAAGTTTGCAAGTTTGCAAGTTTGCAAGTTTGAGAGTTTGCAAGTTTGCAAGTTGGCAAGTTTGCAAGTTTGCAAGTTTGCAAGTTTGCAAGTTGGCAAGTTTGCAAGCTTGCAAGTTTGAGAGTCTGCAAGCTGGCAAGTTGGGAAGTTTGAGAGTCTGCTAGATGGCAAGATGGCAAGTTTGCAAGTTTGAGAGTTTGCAAGTTTGCAAGTTGGCAAGTTGGCAAGTTGGCAAGTTTGCAAGTTGGCAAGTTGGCAAGTTTGAGAGTTTGCAAATTTGCAAGTTTGCAAGTTTGTAAGTTCGCAAGTTTGAGAGTTTGCAAGTTTGCAAGTTTGCAAGTTTGCAGGTTTGAGAGTTTGGAAGTTTGCAAGTTTGAGAGCTTGCAAGTTGGCAAGTTTGCAAGTTTGCAAGTTTGCAAGTTGGCAAGTTGGCAAGTTTGCAAGTTGGCAAGTTTGCAAGTTTGCAAGCAAGTTTGAGAGCTTGCAAGTTTGCAAGTTTGCAAGATTGAAAGTTTGCAAGCTTGCAAGTTTGAGAGTTTGCAAGTTTGTAAGTATGCAAGTTTGCAAGTTTGAGAGTTTGCAAGTTTGAGAGTTTGCAAGTTTGCAAGTTTGCAAGTTGGCAAGTTTCCAAGTTTGCAAGTTCGCAAGTTGGTAAGTTTGCAAGTTTGCAAGTTTGCAAGTTTGCAAGTTTGAGAGTTTGCAAGTTGGCAAGTTTGCAAGATTGCAAGTTTGCACATTTGCAAGTTAGCAAGTATGAGAGTTTGCAAGTTTGCAAGTTTGCAAGTTGGCAAGTTTGCAAGTTTGCAAGTTGGCAAGCTTGCAAGTTTGAGAGTCTGCAAGCTGGCAAGTTGGCAAGTTTGAGAGTCTGCTAGATGGCAAGATGGCAAGTTTGCAAGTTTGAGAGTTTGCAAGTTTGCAAGTTGGCAAGTTGGCAAGTTGGCAAGATTGAGAGTTTGCAAATTTGCAAGTTTGCAAGTTTGTAAGTTCGCAAGTTTGAGAGTTTGCAAGTTTGCAAGTTTGCAGGTTTGAGAGTTTGGAAGTTTGCAAGTTTGAGAGCTTGCAAGTTGGCAAGTTTGCAAGTTTGCAAGTTTGCAAGTTGGCAAGCAAGTTTGAGAGTTTGCAAGTTTGCAAGTTTGCAAGTTTGAGAGTTTGCAAGTTTGCAAGTTTGCAAGTTTGAGAGTTTGCAAGTTTGCAAGTTTGAGAGTTTGCAAGTTTGTAAGTTTGCAAGTTTGCAAGTTTGAGAGTTTGCAAGTTTGAGAGTTTGCAAGTTTGAGAGTTTGCAAGTTTGCAAGTTTGCAAGTTGGCAAGTTTCCAAGTTTGCAAGTTCGCAAGTTTGTAAGTTTGCAAGTTTGCAAGTTTGCAAGTTTGCAAGTTTGCAAGTTTGAGAGTTTGCAAGTTGGCAAGTTTGCAAGTTTGCAAGTTTGCACATTTGCAAGTTAGCAAGTATGAGAGTTTGCAAGTTTGCAAGTTTGCAAGTTGGCAAGTTTGCAAGTTTGCAAGTTTGCAAATTTGCAAGCAAGTTTGAGAGTTTGCAAGTTTGCAAGTTTGAGAGTTTGCAAGTTTGCAAGTTTGAGAGTTCGCAAGTTTGCAAGTTTGCAAGTTTGAGAGTGTGCAAGTTTGAGAGTTTGCAAGTTTGAGAGTTTGCAAGTTTGCAAGTTTGCAAGTTTGTGAGTTTGCAAGTTCGCAAGTTTGAGAGTTTGCAAGTTTCAGAGCTTGAGAGTTTGCAGGTTTGAGAGTTTGCAAGTGTGAGAGTTTGCAAGTTTGCAAGTTGGCAAGTGTGCAAGTTGGCAAGTTGACAAGTTAGGAAGTTTGCAAGTTTGAGAGTTTGCAAGTTGGCAAGTTTGAAAGTTTCCAAGTTTGAGAGTTTGAGAGTTTGCAAGTTTGAGAGTTTGCAAGTTGGCAAGTTTGAGAGTTTGCAAGTTTGCAAGTTTGAGAGTTTGCAAGTTTGAGAGTTTGCAAGTTGGCAAGTTGGCAAGTTTGCAAGTTTGCAAGTTTGCAAGTTTGAGAGTTTGCAAGTTTGCAAGTTTGCAAGTTTGCAGGTTTGAGAGTTTGGAAGTTTGCAAGTTTGAGAGCTTGCAAGTTGGCAAACTTGCAAGTTTGCAAGTTTGCAAGTTGGCAAGTTTGCAAGTTTGCAAGTGGGCAAGTTTGCAAGTTTGCAAGCAAGTTTGAGAGTTTGCAAGTTTGCAAGTTTGAGAGTTTGCAAGTTTGTAAGTTTGCAAGTTTGCAAGTTTGAGAGTTTGCAAGTTTGAGAGTTTGCAAGTTTGAGAGTTTGCAAGTTTGCAAGTTGGCAAGTTGGCAATTTTGCAAGTTTGCAAGTTCGCAAATTGGCAAGTTTGCAAGTTTGCAAGTTTGCAAGTTTCCAAGTTTCCAAGTTTGCAAGTTTGAGAGTTTGCAAGTTTGAGAGTTTGCAAGTTTGCTAGTTTACAAGTTTGCAATTTTTAGAGTTTGCAAGTTGGCAAGTTTGCAAGTTTGCAAGTTTGCAAGTTTGCACGTTTGCAAGTTAGCAAGTTTGAGAGTTTCCAAGTTTGCAAGTTTGCAAGGTTGCAAGTTGGCAAGTTTGCAAGTTTGCAAGTTTTTAAGTTGGGAAGTTGGCAAGTTTGAGAGTTTGCAAGTTTGCAAGTTTGTAAGTTCGCAAGGTTGAGAGTTTTCAAGTTTGCAAGTTTGCAAGTTTGCAGGTTTGAGAGTTTGGAAGTTTGCAAGTTTGAGAGGTTGCAAGTTAGCAAGTTTGCAAGTTTGCAATGTAGCAAGTTTGCAAGTTGGCAAGTTTGCAAGTTTGCAAGCAAGTTTGAGAGTTTGCAAGTTTGCAAGTTTGAGAGTTTGCAAGTTTGAGAGTTTGCAAGTTTGAGAGTTTGCAAGTTTGCAAGTTTGCAAGTTTGTAAGTTTGCAAGTTTGCAAGTTTGCAAGTTTGAGAGTTTGCAAGTTTGAGAGCTTGAGAGTTTGCAAGTTTGAGAGTTTGCAAGTGCGAGAGTTTGCAAGTTTGCAAGTTTGCAAGTTTGCAAGTTGGCAAGTTTGCAAGTTTGCAAGTTTGCAAGTTTGCAAATTTGCAAGCAAGTTTGAGAGTTTGCAAGTTTGCAAATTTGAGAGTTTGCAAGTTTGCAAGTTTGTAAGTTCGCAAGGTTGAGAGTTTTCAAGTTTGCAAGTTTGCAAGATTGCAGGTTTGAGAGTTTGGAAGTTTGCAAGTTTGAGAGGTTGCAAGTTAGCAAGTTTGCAAGTTTGCAATGTAGCAAGTTTGCAAGTTGGCAAGTTTGCAAGTTTGCAAGCAAGTTTGAGAGTTTGCAAGTTTGCAAGTTTGAGAGTTTGCAAGTTTGAGAGTTTGCAAGTTTGAGAGTTTGCAAGTTTGCAAGTTTGCAAGTTTGTAAGTTTGCAAGTTTGCAAGTTTGAGAGTTTGCAAGTTTGAGAGCTTGAGAGTTTGCAAGTTTGAGAGTGTGAGAGTTTGCAGGTTTGAGAGTTTGCAAGTGTGAGAGTTTGCAAGTTTGCAAGTTGGCAAGTGTGCAAGTTGGCAAGTTGACAAGTTAGGAAGTTTGCAAGTTTGAGAGTTTGCAAGTTGGCAAGTTTGAAAGTTTCCAAGTTTGAGAGTTTGAGAGTTTGCAAGTTTGAGAGTTTGCAAGTTTGAGAGTTTGCAAGTTTGCAAGTTTGAGAGTTTGCAAGTTTGAGAGTTTGCAAGTTTGCAAGTTTGCAAGTTTGCAGGTTTGAGAGTTTGGAAGTTTGCAAGTTTGAGAGCTTGCAAGTTGGCAAGTTTGCAAGTTTGCAAGTTGGCAAGTTTGCAAGTTTGCAAGTGGGCAAGTTTGCAAGTTTGCAAGCAAGTTTGAGAGTTTGCAAGTTTGCAAGTTTGAGAGTTTGCAAGTTTGTAAGTTTGCAAGTTTGCAAGTTTGAGAGTTTGCAAGTTTGAGAGTTTGCAAGTTTGAGAGTTTGCAAGTTTGCAAGTTTGCAAGTTGGCAAGTTTGCAAGTTTGCAAGTTCGCAAGTTTGTAAGTTTGCAAGTTTGCAAGTTTGCAAGTTTGCAAGTTTGCAAGTTTGAGTTTGCAAGTTGGCAAGTTTGCAAGTTTGCAAGTTTGCACATTTGCAAGTTAGCAAGTATGAGAGTTTGCAAGTTTGCAAGTTTGCAAGTTTGCAAGTTGGCAAGTTTGCAAGTTGGCAAGTTGGCAAGTTTCCAAGTTTGCAAATTTGCAAGCAAGTTTGAGAGTTTGCAAATTTGCAAGTTTGAGAGTTTGCAAGTTTGAGAGTTTGCAAGTTTGAGACTTTGCAAGTTTACAAGTTTGCATGTTTGCAAGTTTGCAAGTTTGCAAGTTTGAGAGTTTGCAACTTGGCAAGTTGGCAAGTTTGCAAGTTTGCAAGTTTGCACGTTTGCAAGTTAGCAAGTTTGAGAGTTTGCAAGTTTGCAAGTTCGCAAGTTTGCAAGTTGGCAAGTTTGCAAGTTTGCAAGTTGGCAAGTTTGCAAGTTTGAAAGTTTGAGAGTTTGCAAGTTTGCAAGTTTGAGAGTTTGCAAGTTTGCAAGTTTGAGAGTTCGCAAGTTTGCAAGTTTGCAAGTTTGAGAGTGTGCAAGATTGAGAGTTTGCAAGTTTGAGAGTTTGCAAGTTTGCAAGTTTGCAAGTTGGCAAGTTTGCAAGTTGGCAAGTTTGCAAGTTTGCAAGTTTGCAAGTTTGCAAGTTTGAAAGTTTGCAAGCTTGCAAGTTGGCAAGTTGGCAAGTTTGCAAGTTTGCAAGTTTGCAAGTTTGTATCTTTGCAAGTTTGCAAGTTTGCAAGTTTGAGAGTTTGCAAGTTTGAGAGCTTGAGAGTTTGCAAGTTTGAGAGTTTGCAAGTGCGAGAGTTTGCAAGTTTGCAAGTTGGCAAGTGTGCAAGTTGGCAAGTTGGCAAGTTTGGAAGTTTGCAAGTTTGCAAGTTGGCAAGTTGGCAAGTTGGCAAGTTTGCAAGTTTGCAAGTTTGCAAGTTTGCAAGTTCGCAATTTGGCAAGTTTGCAAGTTTGCAAGTTTGCAAGTTTCCAAGTTTCCAAGTTTGCAAGTTTGAGAGTTTGCAACTTTGAGAGTTTGCAAGTTTGCAAGTTTGCAAGTTTACAAGTTTGCAAGTTTACAAGTTTGCAATTTTTAGAGTTTGCAAGTTGGCAAGTTGGCAAGATTGCAAGTTTGCACATTTGCAAGTTAGCAAGTTTGAGAGTTTGCAAGTTTGAGAGTTTGCAAGTTTGTAAGTTGGCAAGTTTGAGAGTTTGCAAGTGTGAGAGTTTGCAAGTTTGCAAGTTTGAGAGCTTGCAAGTTGGCAAGTTTGCAAGTTTGCAAGTTTGCAAGTTGGCAAGTTTGCAAGTTTGCATGTAGGCAAGTTTGCAAGTTTGCAAGCAAGTTTGAGAGTTTGCAAGTTTGCAAGTTTGCAAGTTTGCAAGTTTGTAAGTTTGCAAGTTTGCAAGTTTGCAAGTTTGAGAGTTTGCAAGTTTGAGAGCTTGAGAGTTTGCAAGTTTGAGAGTTTGCAAGTGCGAGAGTTTGCAAGTTTGCAAGTTGGCAAGTGTGCAAGTTGGCAAGTTGGCAAGTTTGGAAGTTTGCAAGTTTGCAAGTTTGCAAGTTTGCACATTTGCAAGTTAGCAAGTATGAAAGTTTGCAAGTTTGGAAGTTTGCAAGTTGCCAAGTTTGCAAGTTGGCAAGTTGGCAAGTTTGCAAGTTTGCAAATTTGAGCAAGTTTGGGAGTTTGCAAGTTTGCAAGTTTGAGAGTTTGCAAGTTTGCAAGTTTGAGAGTTTGCAAGTTTGCAAGTTTGAGAGTTTGCAAGTTTGCAAGTTTGAGAGTTTGCAAGTTTGAGACTTTGCAAGTTTACAAGTTTGCATGTTTGCAAGTTTGCAAGTTTGCAAGTTTGCAAGTTTGCAAGTTGGCAAGTTTGCAAGCTTGCAAGTTTGAGTCTGCAAGCTGGCAAGTTGGGAAGTTTGAGAGTCTGCTAGATGGCAAGATGGCAAGTTTGCAAGTTTGAGAGTTTGCAAGTTTGCAAGTTGGCAAGTTGGCAAGTTGGCAAGTTTGAGAGTTTGCAAATTTGCAAGTTTGCAAGTTTGTAAGTTCGCACGTTTGAGAGTGCAAGTTTGCAAGTTTGCAAGTTTGCAGGTTTGAGAGTTTGGAAGTTTGCAAGTTTGAGAGCTTGCAAGTTGGCAAGTTTGCAAGTTTGCAAGTTTGCAAGTTGGCAAGTTGACAAGTTGGCAAGCAAGTTTGAGAGTTTGCAAGTTTGCAAGTTTGCAAGTTTGAGAGTTTGCAAGTTTGCAAGTTTGCAAGTTTGCAAGTTTGCAAGTTTGAGAGTTTGCAAGTTGGCAAGTTTGCAAGTTTGCAAGTTTGCACATTTGCAAGTTAGCAAGTATGAGAGTTTGCAAGTTTGCAAGTTTGCAAGTTGGCAAGTTTGCAAGTTGGCAAGTTGGCAAGTTTGCAAGTTTGCAAATTTGCAAGCAAGTTTGAGAGTTTGCAAGTTTGAGAGTTTGCAAGTTTACAAGTTTGAGAGTTTGCAAGTTTGCATGTTTGCAAGTTTGAGAGTTTGCAAGTTTGAGAGTTTGCAAGTTTGAGACTTTGCAAGTTTACAAGTTTGCATGTTTGCAAGTTTGCAAGTTTGCAAGTTTGCAAGTTTGCAAGTTTGAGAGTTTGCAAGTTTGCAAGTTGGCAAGTTGGCAAGTTGGCAAGTTTGCAAGTTGGCAAGTTGGCAAGTTTGAGAGTTTGCAAATTTGCAAGTTTGCAAGTTTGTAAGTTCGCAAGTTTGAGAGTTTGCAAGTTTGCAAGTTTGCAAGTTTGCAGGTTTGAGAGTTTGGAAGTTTGCAAGTTTGAGAGCTTGCAAGTTGGCAAGTTTGCAAGTTTGCAAGTTTGCAAGTTGGCAAGTTGGCAAGTTTGCAAGTTGGCAAGATGCAAGTTTGCAAGCAAGTTTGAGAGCTTGCAAGTTTGCAAGTTTGCAAGTTTGAGAGTTTGCAAGCTTGCAAGTTTGAGAGTTTGCAAGTTTGTAAGTATGCAAGTTTGCAAGTTTGAGAGTTTGCAAGTTTGAGAGTTTGCAAGTTTGCAAGTTTGCAAGTTGGCAAGTTTCCAAGTTTGCAAGTTTGCAAGTTTGCAAGTTTGAGTTTGCAAGTTGGCAAGTTTGCAAGATTGCAAGTTTGCACATTTGCAAGTTAGCAAGTATGAGAGTTTGCAAGTTTGCAAGTTTGCAAGTTGGCAAGTTTGCAAGTTTGCAAGTTGGCAAGCTTGCAAGTTTGAGAGTCTGCAAGCTGGCAAGTTGGCAAGTTTGAGAGTCTGCTAGATGGCAAGATGGCAAGTTTGCAAGTTTGAGAGTTTGCAAGTTTGCAAGTTGGCAAGTTGGCAAGTTGGCAAGTTGGCAAGATTGAGAGTTTGCAAATTTGCAAGTTTGCAAGTTTGTAAGTTCGCAAGTTTGAGAGTTTGCAAGTTTGCAAGTTTGCAGGTTTGAGAGTTTGGAAGTTTGCAAGTTTGAGAGCTTGCAAGTTGGCAAGTTTGCAAGTTTGCAAGTTTGCAAGTTGGCAAGTTGACAAGTTTGCAAGTTGGCAAGCAAGTTTGAGAGTTTGCAAGTTTGCAAGTTTCCAAGTTTGAGAGTTTGCAAGTTTGCAAGTTTGAGAGTTTGCAAGTTTGTAAGTTTGCAAGTTTGCAAGTTTGAGACTTTGCAAGTTTGAGAGTTTGCAAGTTTGAGAGTTTGCAAGTTTGCAAGTTTGCAAGTTGGCAAGTTTCCAAGTTTGCAAGTTCGCAAGTTTGTAAGTTTGCAAGTTTGCAAGTTTGCAAGTTTGCAAGTTTGCAAGTTTGAGAGTTTGCAAGTTGGCAAGTTTGCAAGTTTGCAAGTTTGCACATTTGCAAGTTAGCAAGTATGAGAGTTTGCAAGTTTGCAAGTTTGCAAGTTGGCAAGTTTGCAAGTTTGCAAGTTTGCAAGTTTGCAAATTTGCAAGCAAGTTTGAGAGTTTGCAAGTTTGCAAGTTTGAGAGTTTGCAAGTTTGCAAGTTTGAGAGTTCGCAAGTTTGCAAGTTTGCAAGTTTGAGAGTGTGCAAGTTTGAGAGTTTGCAAGTTTGAGAGTTTGCAAGTTTGCAAGTTTGCAAGTTTGTGAGTTTGCAAGTTCGCAAGTTTGAGAGTTTGCAAGTTTCAGAGCTTGAGAGTTTGCAGGTTTGAGAGTTTGCAAGTGTGAGAGTTTGCAAGTTTGCAAGTTGGCAAGTGTGCAAGTTGGCAAGTTGACAAAAGTTTGAGAGTTTGCAAGTTTGAGAGTTTGCAAGTTGGCAAGTTGGCAAGTTTGCAAGTTTGCAAGTTTGCAAGTTTGCAAGTTTGAGAGTTTGCAAGTTTGCAAGTTTGCAAGTTTGCAGGTTTGACAGTTTGGAAGTTTGCAAGTTTGAGAGCTTGCAAGTTGGCAAGTTTGCAAGTTTGCAAGTTTGCAAGTTGGCAAGTTTGCAAGTTTGCAAGTGGGCAAGTTTGCAAGTTTGCAAGCAAGTTTGAGAGTTTGCAAGATTGCAAGTTTGCACATTTGCAAGTTAGCAAGTATGAGAGTTTGCAAGTTTGCAAGTTTGCAAGTTGGCAAGTTTGCAAGTTTGCAAGTTGGCAAGCTTGCAAGTTTGAGAGTCTGCAAGCTGGCAAGTTGGCAAGTTTGAGAGTCTGCTAGATGGCAAGATGGCAAGTTTGCAAGTTTGAGAGTTTGCAAGTTTGCAAGTTGGCAAGTTGGCAAGTTGGCAAGTTGGCAAGATTGAGAGTTTGCAAATTTGCAAGTTTGCAAGTTTGTAAGTTCGCAAGTTTGAGAGTTTGCAAGTTTGCAAGTTTGCAGGTTTGAGAGTTTGGAAGTTTGCAAGTTTGAGAGCTTGCAAGTTGGCAAGTTTGCAAGTTTGCAAGTTTGCAAGTTGGCAAGTTGACAAGTTTGCAAGTTGGCAAGCAAGTTTGAGAGTTTGCAAGTTTGCAAGTTTCCAAGTTTGAGAGTTTGCAAGTTTGCAAGTTTGAGAGTTTGCAAGTTTGTAAGTTTGCAAGTTTGCAAGTTTGAGACTTTGCAAGTTTGAGAGTTTGCAAGTTTGAGAGTTTGCAAGTTTGCAAGTTTGCAAGTTGGCAAGTTTCCAAGTTTGCAAGTTCGCAAGTTTGTAAGTTTGCAAGTTTGCAAGTTTGCAAGTTTGCAAGTTTGCAAGTTTGAGAGTTTGCAAGTTGGCAAGTTTGCAAGTTTGCAAGTTTGCACATTTGCAAGTTAGCAAGTATGAGAGTTTGCAAGTTTGCAAGTTTGCAAGTTGGCAAGTTTGCAAGTTTGCAAGTTTGCAAGTTTGCAAATTTGCAAGCAAGTTTGAGAGTTTGCAAGTTTGCAAGTTTGAGAGTTTGCAAGTTTGCAAGTTTGAGAGTTCGCAAGTTTGCAAGTTTGCAAGTTTGAGAGTGTGCAAGTTTGAGAGTTTGCAAGTTTGAGAGTTTGCAAGTTTGCAAGTTTGCAAGTTTGTGAGTTTGCAAGTTCGCAAGTTTGAGAGTTTGCAAGTTTCAGAGCTTGAGAGTTTGCAGGTTTGAGAGTTTGCAAGTGTGAGAGTTTGCAAGTTTGCAAGTTGGCAAGTGTGCAAGTTGGCAAGTTGACAAAAGTTTGAGAGTTTGCAAGTTTGAGAGTTTGCAAGTTGGCAAGTTGGCAAGTTTGCAAGTTTGCAAGTTTGCAAGTTTGCAAGTTTGAGAGTTTGCAAGTTTGCAAGTTTGCAAGTTTGCAGGTTTGACAGTTTGGAAGTTTGCAAGTTTGAGAGCTTGCAAGTTGGCAAGTTTGCAAGTTTGCAAGTTTGCAAGTTGGCAAGTTTGCAAGTTTGCAAGTGGGCAAGTTTGCAAGTTTGCAAGCAAGTTTGAGAGTTTGCAAGTTTGCAAGTTTGAGAGTTTGCAAGTTTGTAAGTTTGCAAGTTTGCAAGTTTGAGAGTTTGCAAGTTTGAGAGTTTGCAAGTTTGAGTTTGCAAGTTTGCAAGTTTGCAAGTTGGCAAGTTTGCAAGTTTGCAAGTTCGCAAGTTTGTAAGTTTGCAAGTTTGCAAGTTTGCAAGTTTGCAAGTTTGAGTTTGCAAGTTGGCAAGTTTGCAAGTTTGCAAGTTTGCACATTTGCAAGTTAGCAAGTATGAGAGTTTGCAAGTTTGCAAGTTTGCAAGTTTGCAAGTTGGCAAGTTTGCAAGTTGGCAAGTTGGCAAGTTTGCAAGTTTGCAAATTTGCAAGCAAGTTTGAGAGTTTGCAAATTTGCAAGTTTGAGAGTTTGCAAGTTTGAGAGTTTGCAAGTTTGAGACTTTGCAAGTTTACAAGTTTGCATGTTTGCAAGTTTGCTAGTTTGCAAGTTTGAGAGTTTGCAACTTGGCAAGTTGGCAAGTTTGCAAGTTTGCAAGTTTGCACGTTTGCAAGTTAGCAAGTTTGAGAGTTTGCAAGTTTGCAAGTTCGCAAGTTTGCAAGTTCTCAAGTTTGCAAGTTTGCAAGTTTGAAAGTTTGCAAGTTTGCAAGTTTGCAAATTTGCAAGCAAGTTTGAGAGTTTGCAAGTTTGCAAGTTTGAGAGTTTGCAAGTTTGCAAGTTTGAGAGTTCGCAAGTTTGCAAGTTTGCAAGTTTGAGAGTGTGCAAGTTTGAGTTTGCAAGTTTGAGAGTTTGCAAGTTTGCAAGTTTGCAAGTTGGCAAGTTTGCAAGTTGGCAAGTTTGCAAGTTTGCAAGTTTGCAAGTTTGGAAGTTTGCAAGTTTGAGAGCTTGCAAGTTGGCAAGTTTGCAAGTTTGCAAGTTTGCAAGTTGGCAAGTTGACAAGTTGGCAAGCAAGTTTGAGAGTTTGCAAGTTTGCAAGTTTGCAAGTTTGAGAGTTTGCAAGTTTGCAAGTTTGCAAGTTTGCAAGTTTGCAAGTTTGAGAGTTTGCAAGTTGGCAAGTTTGCAAGTTTGCAAGTTTGCACATTTGCAAGTTAGCAAGTATGAGAGTTTGCAAGTTTGCAAGTTGGCAAGTTTGCAAGTTGGCAAGTTGGCAAGTTGGCAAGTTTGCAAGTTTGCAAATTTGCAAGCAAGTTTGAGAGTTTGCAAGTTTGAGAGTTTGCAAGTTTACAAGTTTGAGAGTTTGCAAGTTTGCATGTTTGCAAGTTTGAGAGTTTGCAAGTTTGAGAGTTTGCAAGTTTGAGACTTTGCAAGTTTACAAGTTTGCATGTTTGCAAGTTTGCAAGTTTGCAAGTTTGCAAGTTTGCAAGTTTGCAAGTTTGAGAGTTTGCAAGTTTGCAAGTTGGCAAGTTTGCAAGTTTGCAAGTTTGCAAGTTTGCAAGTTGGCAAGTTTGCAAGCTTGCAAGTTTGAGAGTCTGCAAGCTGGCAAGTTGGGAAGTTTGAGAGTCTGCTAGATGGCAAGATGGCAAGTTTGCAAGTTTGAGAGTTTGCAAGTTTGCAAGTTGGCAAGTTGGCAAGTTGGCAAGTTTGCAAGTTGGCAAGTTGGCAAGTTTGAGAGTTTGCAAATTTGCAAGTTTGCAAGTTTGTAAGTTCGCAAGTTTGAGAGTTTGCAAGTTTGCAAGTTTGCAAGTTTGCAGGTTTGAGAGTTTGGAAGTTTGCAAGTTTGAGAGCTTGCAAGTTGGCAAGTTTGCAAGTTTGCAAGTTTGCAAGTTGGCAAGTTGGCAAGTTTGCAAGTTGGCAAGTTTGCAAGTTTGCAAGCAAGTTTGAGAGCTTGCAAGTTTGCAAGTTTGCAAGTTTGAGAGTTTGCAAGCTTGCAAGTTTGAGAGTTTGCAAGTTTGTAAGTATGCAAGTTTGCAAGTTTGAGAGTTTGCAAGTTTGAGAGTTTGCAAGTTTGCAAGTTTGCAAGTTGGCAAGTTTCCAAGTTTGCAAGTTCGCAAGTTGGTAAGTTTGCAAGTTTGCAAGTTTGCAAGTTTGAGTTTGCAAGTTGGCAAGTTTGCAAGATTGCAAGTTTGCACATTTGCAAGTTAGCAAGTATGAGAGTTTGCAAGTTTGCAAGTTTGCAAGTTGGCAAGTTTGCAAGTTTGCAAGTTGGCAAGCTTGCAAGTTTGAGAGTCTGCAAGCTGGCAAGTTGGCAAGTTTGAGAGTCTGCTAGATGGCAAGATGGCAAGTTTGCAAGTTTGAGAGTTTGCAAGTTTGCAAGTTGGCAAGTTGGCAAGTTGGCAAGTTGGCAAGATTGAGAGTTTGCAAATTTGCAAGTTTGCAAGTTTGTAAGTTCGCAAGTTTGAGAGTTTGCAAGTTTGCAAGTTTGCAGGTTTGAGAGTTTGGAAGTTTGCAAGTTTGAGAGCTTGCAAGTTGGCAAGTTTGCAAGTTTGCAAGTTTGCAAGTTGGCAAGTTGACAAGTTTGCAAGTTGGCAAGCAAGTTTGAGAGTTTGCAAGTTTGCAAGTTTCCAAGTTTGAGAGTTTGCAAGTTTGCAAGTTTGAGAGTTTGCAAGTTTGTAAGTTTGCAAGTTTGCAAGTTTGAGACTTTGCAAGTTTGAGAGTTTGCAAGTTTGAGAGTTTGCAAGTTTGCAAGTTTGCAAGTTGGCAAGTTTCCAAGTTTGCAAGTTCGCAAGTTTGTAAGTTTGCAAGTTTGCAAGTTTGCAAGTTTGCAAGTTTGCAAGTTTGAGAGTTTGCAAGTTGGCAAGTTTGCAAGTTTGCAAGGTTGCACATTTGCAAGTTAGCAAGTATGAGAGTTTGCAAGTTTGCAAGTTTGCAAGTTGGCAAGTTTGCAAGTTTGCAAGTTTGCAAGTTTGCAAATTTGCAAGCAAGTTTGAGAGTTTGCAAGTTTGCAAGTTTGAGAGTTTGCAAGTTTGCAAGTTTGAGAGTTCGCAAGTTTGCAAGTTTGCAAGTTTGAGAGTGTGCAAGTTTGAGAGTTTGCAAGTTTGAGAGTTTGCAAGTTTGCAAGTTTGCAAGTTTGTGAGTTTGCAAGTTCGCAAGTTTGAGAGTTTGCAAGTTTCAGAGCTTGAGAGTTTGCAGGTTTGAGAGTTTGCAAGTGTGAGAGTTTGCAAGTTTGCAAGTTGGCAAGTGTGCAAGTTGGCAAGTTGACAAAAGTTTGAGAGTTTGCAAGTTTGAGAGTTTGCAAGTTGGCAAGTTGGCAAGTTTGCAAGTTTGCAAGTTTGCAAGTTTGCAAGTTTGAGAGTTTGCAAGTTTGCAAGTTTGCAAGTTTGCAGGTTTGAGAGTTTGGAAGTTTGCAAGTTTGAGAGCTTGCAAGTTGGCAAGTTTGCAAGTTTGCAAGTTTGCAAGTTGGCAAGTTTGCAAGTTTGCAAGTGGGCAAGTTTGCAAGTTTGCAAGCAAGTTTGAGAGTTTGCAAGTTTGCAAGTTTGAGAGTTTGCAAGTTTGTAAGTTTGCAAGTTTGCAAGTTTGAGAGTTTGCAAGTTTGAGAGTTTGCAAGTTTGAGTTTGCAAGTTTGCAAGTTTGCAAGTTGGCAAGTTTGCAAGTTTGCAAGTTCGCAAGTTTGTAAGTTTGCAAGTTTGCAAGTTTGCAAGTTTGCAAGTTTGAGTTTGCAAGTTGGCAAGTTTGCAAGTTTGCAAGTTTGCACATTTGCAAGTTAGCAAGTATGAGAGTTTGCAAGTTTGCAAGTTTGCAAGTTTGCAAGTTGGCAAGTTTGCAAGTTGGCAAGTTGGCAAGTTTGCAAGTTTGCAAATTTGCAAGTTTGAGTTTGCAAGTTGGCAAGTTTGCAAGATTGCAAGTTTGCACATTTGCAAGTTAGCAAGTATGAGAGTTTGCAAGTTTGCAAGTTTGCAAGTTGGCAAGTTTGCAAGTTTGCAAGTTGGCAAGCTTGCAAGTTTGAGAGTCTGCAAGCTGGCAAGTTGGCAAGTTTGAGAGTCTGCTAGATGGCAAGATGGCAAGTTTGCAAGTTTGAGAGTTTGCAAGTTTGCAAGTTGGCAAGTTGGCAAGTTGGCAAGTTGGCAAGATTGAGAGTTTGCAAATTTGCAAGTTTGCAAGTTTGTAAGTTCGCAAGTTTGAGAGTTTGCAAGTTTGCAAGTTTGCAGGTTTGAGAGTTTGGAAGTTTGCAAGTTTGAGAGCTTGCAAGTTGGCAAGTTTGCAAGTTGGCAAGTTGACAAGTTTGCAAGTTGGCAAGCAAGTTTGAGAGTTTGCAAGTTTGCAAGTTTCCAAGTTTGAGAGTTTGCAAGTTTGCAAGTTTGAGAGTTTGCAAGTTTGTAAGTTTGCAAGTTTGCAAGTTTGAGACTTTGCAAGTTTGAGAGTTTGCAAGTTTGAGAGTTTGCAAGTTTGCAAGTTTGCAAGTTGGCAAGTTTCCAAGTTTGCAAGTTCGCAAGTTTGTAAGTTTGCAAGTTTGCAAGTTTGCAAGTTTGCAAGTTTGCAAGTTTGCAAGTTTGCAAGTTTGAGAGTTTGCAAGTTGGCAAGTTTGCAAGTTTGCAAGTTTGCACATTTGCAAGTTAGCAAGTATGAGAGTTTGCAAGTTTGCAAGTTTGCAAGTTGGCAAGTTTGCAAGTTTGCAAGTTTGCAAGTTTGCAAATTTGCAAGCAAGTTTGAGAGTTTGCAAGTTTGCAAGTTTGAGAGTTTGCAAGTTTGCAAGTTTGAGAGTTCGCAAGTTTGCAAGTTTGCAAGTTTGAGAGTGTGCAAGTTTGAGAGTTTGCAAGTTTGAGAGTTTGCAAGTTTGCAAGTTTGCAAGTTTGTGAGTTTGCAAGTTCGCAAGTTTGAGAGTTTGCAAGTTTCAGAGCTTGAGAGTTTGCAGGTTTGAGAGTTTGCAAGTGTGAGAGTTTGCAAGTTTGCAAGTTGGCAAGTGTGCAAGTTGGCAAGTTGACAAAAGTTTGAGAGTTTGCAAGTTTGACAGTTTGCAAGTTGGCAAGTTGGCAAGTTTGCAAGTTTGCAAGTTTGCAAGTTTGCAAGTTTGAGAGTTTGCAAGTTTGCAAGTTTGCAAGTTTGCAGGTTTGAGAGTTTGGAAGTTTGCAAGTTTGAGAGCTTGCAAGTTGGCAAGTTTGCAAGTTTGCAAGTTTGCAAGTTGGCAAGTTTGCAAGTTTGCAAGTGGGCAAGTTTGCAAGTTTGCAAGCAAGTTTGAGAGTTTGCAAGTTTGCAAGTTTGAGAGTTTGCAAGTTTGTAAGTTTGCAAGTTTGCAAGTTTGAGAGTTTGCAAGTTTGAGAGTTTGCAAGTTTGAGTTTGCAAGTTTGCAAGTTTGCAAGTTGGCAAGTTTGCAAGTTTGCAAGTTCGCAAGTTTGTAAGTTTGCAAGTTTGCAAGTTTGCAAGTTTGCAAGTTTGAGTTTGCAAGTTGGCAAGTTTGCAAGTTTGCAAGTTTGCACATTTGCAAGTTAGCAAGTATGAGAGTTTGCAAGTTTGCAAGTTTGCAAGTTTGCAAGTTGGCAAGTTTGCAAGTTGGCAAGTTGGCAAGTTTGCAAGTTTGCAAATTTGCAAGCAAGTTTGAGAGTTTGCAAATTTGCAAGTTTGAGAGTTTGCAAGTTTGAGAGTTTGCAAGTTTGAGACTGCAAGTTTACAAGTTTGCATGTTTGCAAGTTTGCAAGTTTGCAAGTTTGAGAGTTTGCAACTTGGCAAGTTGGCAAGTTTGCAAGTTTGCAAGTTTGCACGTTTGCAAGTTAGCAAGTTTGAGAGTTTGCAAGTTTGCAAGTTCGCAAGTTTGCAAGTTCTCAAGTTTGCAAGTTTGCAAGTTTGAAAGTTTGCAAGTTTGCAAGTTTGCAAATTTGCAAGCAAGTTTGAGAGTTTGCAAGTTTGCAAGTTTGAGAGTTTGCAAGTTTGCAAGTTTGAGAGTTCGCAAGTTTGCAAGTTTGCAAGTTTGAGAGTGTGCAAGTTTGAGTTTGCAAGTTTGAGAGTTTGCAAGTTTGCAAGTTTGCAAGTTGGCAAGTTTGCAAGTTGGCAAGTTTGCAAGTTTGCAAGTTTGCAAGTTTGCAAGTTTGAAAGTTTGCAAGCTTGCAAGTTGGCAAGTTGGCAAGTTTGCAAGTTTGCAAGTTTGCAAGTTTGTAAGTTTGCAAGTTTGCAAGTTTGCAAGTTTGAGAGTTTGCAAGTTTGAGAGCTTGAGAGTTTGCAAGTTTGAGAGTTTGCAAGTGCGAGAGTTTGCAAGTTTGCAAGTTGGCAAGTGTGCAAGTTGGCAAGTTGGCAAGTTTGGAAGTTTGCAAGTTTGCAAGTTGGCAAGTTGGCAAGTTGGCAAGTTTGCAAGTTTGCAAGTTTGCAAGTTTGCAAGTTCGCAATTTGGCAAGTTTGCAAGTTTGCAAGTTTGCAAGTTTCCAAGTTTCCAAGTTTGCAAGTTTGAGAGTTTGCAAGTTTGAGAGTTTGCAAGTTTGCAAGTTTGCAAGTTTACAAGTTTGCAAGTTTACAAGTTTGCAATTTTTAGAGTTTGCAAGTTGGCAAGTTGGCAAGATTGCAAGTTTGCACATTTGCAAGTTAGCAAATTTGAGAGTTTGCAAGTTTGAGAGTTTGCAAGTTTGAGAGTTTGCAAGTTTGTAAGTTGGCAAGTTTGAGAGTTTGCAAGTGTGAGAGTTTGCAAGTTTGCAAGTTTGAGAGCTTGCAAGTTGGGAAGTTTGCAAGTTTGCAAGTTTGCAAGCAAGTTTGAGAGTTTGCAAGTTTGCAAGTTTGCAAGTTTGAGAGTTTGCAAGTTTGAGAGCTTGAGAGTTTGCAAGTTTGAGAGTTTGCAAGTGCGAGAGTTTGCAAGTTTGCAAGTTGGCAAGTGTGCAAGTTGGCAAGTTGGCAAGTTTGGAAGTTTGCAAGTTTGCAAGTTTGCAAGTTTGCACATTTGCAAGTTAGCAAGTATGAAAGTTTGCAAGTTTGCAAGTTTGCAAGTTGCCAAGTTTGCAAGTTGGCAAGTTGGCAAGTTTGCAAGTTTGCAAATTTGAGCAAGTTTGGGAGTTTGCAAGTTTGCAAGTTTGAGAGTTTGCAAGTTTGCAAGTTTGAGAGTTTGCAAGTTTGCAAGTTTGAGAGTTTGCAAGTTTGCAAGTTTGAGAGTTTGCAAGTTTGAGACTTTGCAAGTTTACAAGTTTGCATGTTTGCAAGTTTGCAAGTTTGCAAGTTTGCAAGTTTGCAAGTTGGCAAGTTTGCAAGCTTGCAAGTTTGAGAGTCTGCAAGCTGGCAAGTTGGGAAGTTTGAGAGTCTGCTAGATGGCAAGATGGCAAGTTTGCAAGTTTGAGAGTTTGCAAGTTTGCAAGTTGGCAAGTTGGCAAGTTTGAGAGTTTGCAAATTTGCAAGTTTGCAAGTTTGTAAGTTCGCAAGTTTGAGAGTTTGCAAGTTTGCAAGTTTGCAAGTTTGCAGGTTTGAGAGTTTGGAAGTTTGCAAGTTTGAGAGCTTGCAAGTTGGCAAGTTTGCAAGTTTGCAAGTTTGCAAGTTGGCAAGTTGACAAGTTTGCAAGTTGGCAAGCAAGTTTGAGAGTTTGCAAGTTTGCAAGTTTGCAAGTTTGAGAGTTTGCAAGTTTGCAAGTTTGCAAGTTTGCAAGTTTGCAAGTTTGCAAGTTTGAGAGTTTGCAAGTTGGCAAGTTTGCAAGTTTGCAAGTTTGCACATTTGCAAGTTAGCAAGTATGAGAGTTTGCAAGTTTGCAAGTTTGCAAGTTGGCAAGTTTGCAAGTTGGCAAGTTGGCAAGTTTGCAAGTTTGCAAATTTGCAAGCAAGTTTGAGAGTTTGCAAGTTTGAGAGTTTGCAAGTTTACAAGTTTGAGAGTTTGCAAGTTTGCATGTTTGCAAGTTTGAGAGTTTGCAAGTTTGAGAGTTTGCAAGTTTGAGACTTTGCAAGTTTACAAGTTTGCATGTTTGCAAGTTTGCAAGTTTGCAAGTTTGCAAGTTTGCAAGTTTGAGAGTTTGCAAGTTTGCAAGTTGGCAAGTTTGCAAGTTTGCAAGTTTGCAAGTTTGCAAGTTGGCAAGTTTGCAAGTTTGCAAGTTTGAGTTTGCAAGTTGGCAAGTTTGCAAGATTGCAAGTTTGCACATTTGCAAGTTAGCAAGTATGAGAGTTTGCAAGTTTGCAAGTTTGCAAGTTGGCAAGTTTGCAAGTTTGCAAGTTGGCAAGCTTGCAAGTTTGAGAGTCTGCAAGCTGGCAAGTTGGCAAGTTTGAGAGTCTGCTAGATGGCAAGATGGCAAGTTTGCAAGTTTGAGAGTTTGCAAGTTTGCAAGTTGGCAAGTTGGCAAGTTGGCAAGTTGGCAAGATTGAGAGTTTGCAAATTTGCAAGTTTGCAAGTTTGTAAGTTCGCAAGTTTGAGAGTTTGCAAGTTTGCAAGTTTGCAGGTTTGAGAGTTTGGAAGTTTGCAAGTTTGAGAGCTTGCAAGTTGGCAAGTTTGCAAGTTTGCAAGTTTGCAAGTTGGCAAGTTGACAAGTTTGCAAGTTGGCAAGCAAGTTTGAGAGTTTGCAAGTTTGCAAGTTTCCAAGTTTGAGAGTTTGCAAGTTTGCAAGTTTGAGAGTTTGCAAGTTTGTAAGTTTGCAAGTTTGCAAGTTTGAGACTTTGCAAGTTTGAGAGTTTGCAAGTTTGAGAGTTTGCAAGTTTGCAAGTTTGCAAGTTGGCAAGTTTCCAAGTTTGCAAGTTCGCAAGTTTGTAAGTTTGCAAGTTTGCAAGTTTGCAAGTTTGCAAGTTTGCAAGTTTGAGAGTTTGCAAGTTGGCAAGTTTGCAAGTTTGCAAGTTTGCACATTTGCAAGTTAGCAAGTATGAGAGTTTGCAAGTTTGCAAGTTTGCAAGTTGGCAAGTTTGCAAGTTTGCAAGTTTGCAAGTTTGCAAATTTGCAAGCAAGTTTGAGAGTTTGCAAGTTTGCAAGTTTGAGAGTTTGCAAGTTTGCAAGTTTGAGAGTTCGCAAGTTTGCAAGTTTGCAAGTTTGAGAGTGTGCAAGTTTGAGAGTTTGCAAGTTTGAGAGTTTGCAAGTTTGCAAGTTTGCAAGTTTGTGAGTTTGCAAGTTCGCAAGTTTGAGAGTTTGCAAGTTTCAGAGCTTGAGAGTTTGCAGGTTTGAGAGTTTGCAAGTGTGAGAGTTTGCAAGTTTGCAAGTTGGCAAGTGTGCAAGTTGGCAAGTTGACAAAAGTTTGAGAGTTTGCAAGTTTGAGAGTTTGCAAGTTGGCAAGTTGGCAAGTTTGCAAGTTTGCAAGTTTGCAAGTTTGCAAGTTTGAGAGTTTGCAAGTTTGCAAGTTTGCAAGTTTGCAGGTTTGAGAGTTTGGAAGTTTGCAAGTTTGAGAGCTTGCAAGTTGGCAAGTTTGCAAGTTTGCAAGTTTGCAAGTTGGCAAGTTTGCAAGTTTGCAAGTGGGCAAGTTTGCAAGTTTGCAAGCAAGTTTGAGAGTTTGCAAGTTTGCAAGTTTGAGAGTTTGCAAGTTTGTAAGTTTGCAAGTTTGCAAGTTTGAGAGTTTGCAAGTTTGAGAGTTTGCAAGTTTGAGTTTGCAAGTTTGCAAGTTTGCAAGTTGGCAAGTTTGCAAGTTTGCAAGTTCGCAAGTTTGTAAGTTTGCAAGTTTGCAAGTTTGCAAGTTTGCAAGTTTGAGTTTGCAAGTTGGCAAGTTTGCAAGTTTGCAAGTTTGCACATTTGCAAGTTAGCAAGTATGAGAGTTTGCAAGTTTGCAAGTTTGCAAGTTTGCAAGTTGGCAAGTTTGCAAGTTGGCAAGTTGGCAAGTTTGCAAGTTTGCAAATTTGCAAGCAAGTTTGAGAGTTTGCAAATTTGCAAGTTTGAGAGTTTGCAAGTTTGAGAGTTTGCAAGTTTGAGACTTTGCAAGTTTACAAGTTTGCATGTTTGCAAGTTTGCAAGTTTGAGAGTTTGCAACTTGGCAAGTTGGCAAGTTTGCAAGTTTGCAAGTTTGCACGTTTGCAAGTTAGCAAGTTTGAGAGTTTGCAAGTTTGCAAGTTCGCAAGTTTGCAAGTTCTCAAGTTTGCAAGTTTGCAAGTTTGAAAGTTTGCAAGTTTGCAAGTTTGCAAATTTGCAAGCAAGTTTGAGAGTTTGCAAGTTTGCAAGTTTGAGAGTTTGCAAGTTTGCAAGTTTGAGAGTTCGCAAGTTTGCAAGTTTGCAAGTTTGAGAGTGTGCAAGTTTGAGTTTGCAAGTTTGAGAGTTTGCAAGTTTGCAAGTTTGCAAGTTGGCAAGTTTGCAAGTTGGCAAGTTTGCAAGTTTGCAAGTTTGCAAGTTTGGAAGTTTGCAAGTTTGAGAGCTTGCAAGTTGGCAAGTTTGCAAGTTTGCAAGTTTGCAAGTTGGCAAGTTGACAAGTTGGCAAGCAAGTTTGAGAGTTTGCAAGTTTGCAAGTTTGCAAGTTTGAGAGTTTGCAAGTTTGCAAGTTTGCAAGTTTGCAAGTTTGCAAGTTTGAGAGTTTGCAAGTTGGCAAGTTTGCAAGTTTGCAAGTTTGCACATTTGCAAGTTAGCAAGTATGAGAGTTTGCAAGTTTGCAAGTTGGCAAGTTTGCAAGTTGGCAAGTTGGCAAGTTTGCAAGTTTGCAAATTTGCAAGCAAGTTTGAGAGTTTGCAAGTTTGAGAGTTTGCAAGTTTACAAGTTTGAGAGTTTGCAAGTTTGCATGTTTGCAAGTTTGAGAGTTTGCAAGTTTGAGAGTTTGCAAGTTTGAGACTTTGCAAGTTTACAAGTTTGCATGTTTGCAAGTTTGCAAGTTTGCAAGTTTGCAAGTTTGCAAGTTTGCAAGTTTGAGAGTTTGCAAGTTTGCAAGTTGGCAAGTTTGCAAGTTTGCAAGTTTGCAAGTTTGCAAGTTGGCAAGTTTGCAAGCTTGCAAGTTTGAGAGTCTGCAAGCTGGCAAGTTGGGAAGTTTGAGAGTCTGCTAGATGGCAAGATGGCAAGTTTGCAAGTTTGAGAGTTTGCAAGTTTGCAAGTTGGCAAGTTGGCAAGTTGGCAAGTTTGCAAGTTGGCAAGTTGGCAAGTTTGAGAGTTTGCAAATTTGCAAGTTTGCAAGTTTGTAAGTTCGCAAGTTTGAGAGTTTGCAAGTTTGCAAGTTTGCAAGTTTGCAGGTTTGAGAGTTTGGAAGTTTGCAAGTTTGAGAGCTTGCAAGTTGGCAAGTTTGCAAGTTTGCAAGTTTGCAAGTTGGCAAGTTGGCAAGTTTGCAAGTTGGCAAGTTTGCAAGTTTGCAAGCAAGTTTGAGAGCTTGCAAGTTTGCAAGTTTGCAAGTTTGAGAGTTTGCAAGCTTGCAAGTTTGAGAGTTTGCAAGTTTGTAAGTATGCAAGTTTGCAAGTTTGAGAGTTTGCAAGTTTGAGAGTTTGCAAGTTTGCAAGTTTGCAAGTTGGCAAGTTTCCAAGTTTGCAAGTTCGCAAGTTGGTAAGTTTGCAAGTTTGCAAGTTTGCAAGTTTGAGTTTGCAAGTTGGCAAGTTTGCAAGATTGCAAGTTTGCACATTTGCAAGTTAGCAAGTATGAGAGTTTGCAAGTTTGCAAGTTTGCAAGTTGGCAAGTTTGCAAGTTTGCAAGTTGGCAAGCTTGCAAGTTTGAGAGTCTGCAAGCTGGCAAGTTGGCAAGTTTGAGAGTCTGCTAGATGGCAAGATGGCAAGTTTGCAAGTTTGAGAGTTTGCAAGTTTGCAAGTTGGCAAGTTGGCAAGTTGGCAAGTTGGCAAGATTGAGAGTTTGCAAATTTGCAAGTTTGCAAGTTTGTAAGTTCGCAAGTTTGAGAGTTTGCAAGTTTGCAAGTTTGCAGGTTTGAGAGTTTGGAAGTTTGCAAGTTTGAGAGCTTGCAAGTTGGCAAGTTTGCAAGTTTGCAAGTTTGCAAGTTGGCAAGTTGACAAGTTTGCAAGTTGGCAAGCAAGTTTGAGAGTTTGCAAGTTTGCAAGTTTCCAAGTTTGAGAGTTTGCAAGTTTGCAAGTTTGAGAGTTTGCAAGTTTGTAAGTTTGCAAGTTTGCAAGTTTGAGACTTTGCAAGTTTGAGAGTTTGCAAGTTTGAGAGTTTGCAAGTTTGCAAGTTTGCAAGTTGGCAAGTTTCCAAGTTTGCAAGTTCGCAAGTTTGTAAGTTTGCAAGTTTGCAAGTTTGCAAGTTTGCAAGTTTGCAAGTTTGAGAGTTTGCAAGTTGGCAAGTTTGCAAGTTTGCAAGTTTGCACATTTGCAAGTTAGCAAGTATGAGAGTTTGCAAGTTTGCAAGTTTGCAAGTTGGCAAGTTTGCAAGTTTGCAAGTTTGCAAGTTTGCAAATTTGCAAGCAAGTTTGAGAGTTTGCAAGTTTGCAAGTTTGAGAGTTTGCAAGTTTGCAAGTTTGAGAGTTCGCAAGTTTGCAAGTTTGCAAGTTTGAGAGTGTGCAAGTTTGAGAGTTTGCAAGTTTGAGAGTTTGCAAGTTTGCAAGTTTGCAAGTTTGTGAGTTTGCAAGTTCGCAAGTTTGAGAGTTTGCAAGTTTCAGAGCTTGAGAGTTTGCAGGTTTGAGAGTTTGCAAGTGTGAGAGTTTGCAAGTTTGCAAGTTGGCAAGTGTGCAAGTTGGCAAGTTGACAAAAGTTTGAGAGTTTGCAAGTTTGAGAGTTTGCAAGTTGGCAAGTTGGCAAGTTTGCAAGTTTGCAAGTTTGCAAGTTTGCAAGTTTGAGAGTTTGCAAGTTTGCAAGTTTGCAAGTTTGCAGGTTTGAGAGTTTGGAAGTTTGCAAGTTTGAGAGCTTGCAAGTTGGCAAGTTTGCAAGTTTGCAAGTTTGCAAGTTGGCAAGTTTGCAAGTTTGCAAGTGGGCAAGTTTGCAAGTTTGCAAGCAAGTTTGAGAGTTTGCAAGTTTGCAAGTTTGAGAGTTTGCAAGTTTGTAAGTTTGCAAGTTTGCAAGTTTGAGAGTTTGCAAGTTTGAGAGTTTGCAAGTTTGAGTTTGCAAGTTTGCAAGTTTGCAAGTTGGCAAGTTTGCAAGTTTGCAAGTTCGCAAGTTTGTAAGTTTGCAAGTTTGCAAGTTTGCAAGTTTGCAAGTTTGAGTTTGCAAGTTGGCAAGTTTGCAAGTTTGCAAGTTTGCACATTTGCAAGTTAGCAAGTATGAGAGTTTGCAAGTTTGCAAGTTTGCAAGTTTGCAAGTTGGCAAGTTTGCAAGTTGGCAAGTTGGCAAGTTTGCAAGTTTGCAAATTTGCAAGTTTGAGTTTGCAAGTTGGCAAGTTTGCAAGATTGCAAGTTTGCACATTTGCAAGTTAGCAAGTATGAGAGTTTGCAAGTTTGCAAGTTTGCAAGTTGGCAAGTTTGCAAGTTTGCAAGTTGGCAAGCTTGCAAGTTTGAGAGTCTGCAAGCTGGCAAGTTGGCAAGTTTGAGAGTCTGCTAGATGGCAAGATGGCAAGTTTGCAAGTTTGAGAGTTTGCAAGTTTGCAAGTTGGCAAGTTGGCAAGTTGGCAAGATTGAGAGTTTGCAAATTTGCAAGTTTGCAAGTTTGTAAGTTCGCAAGTTTGAGAGTTTGCAAGTTTGCAAGTTTGCAGGTTTGAGAGTTTGGAAGTTTGCAAGTTTGAGAGCTTGCAAGTTGGCAAGTTTGCAAGTTTGCAAGTTTGCAAGTTGGCAAGTTGACAAGTTTGCAAGTTGGCAAGCAAGTTTGAGAGTTTGCAAGTTTGCAAGTTTCCAAGTTTGAGAGTTTGCAAGTTTGCAAGTTTGAGAGTTTGCAAGTTTGTAAGTTTGCAAGTTTGCAAGTTTGAGACTTTGCAAGTTTGAGAGTTTGCAAGTTTGAGAGTTTGCAAGTTTGCAAGTTTGCAAGTTGGCAAGTTTCCAAGTTTGCAAGTTCGCAAGTTTGTAAGTTTGCAAGTTTGCAAGTTTGCAAGTTTGCAAGTTTGCAAGTTTGCAAGTTTGAGAGTTTGCAAGTTGGCAAGTTTGCAAGTTTGCAAGTTTGCACATTTGCAAGTTAGCAAGTATGAGAGTTTGCAAGTTTGCAAGTTTGCAAGTTGGCAAGTTTGCAAGTTTGCAAGTTTGCAAGTTTGCAAATTTGCAAGCAAGTTTGAGAGTTTGCAAGTTTGCAAGTTTGAGAGTTTGCAAGTTTGCAAGTTTGAGAGTTCGCAAGTTTGCAAGTTTGCAAGTTTGAGAGTGTGCAAGTTTGAGAGTTTGCAAGTTTGAGAGTTTGCAAGTTTGCAAGTTTGCAAGTTTGTGAGTTTGCAAGTTCGCAAGTTTGAGAGTTTGCAAGTTTCAGAGCTTGAGAGTTTGCAGGTTTGAGAGTTTGCAAGTGTGAGAGTTTGCAAGTTTGCAAGTTGGCAAGTGTGCAAGTTGGCAAGTTGACAAAAGTTTGAGAGTTTGCAAGTTTGAGAGTTTGCAAGTTGGCAAGTTGGCAAGTTTGCAAGTTTGCAAGTTTGCAAGTTTGCAAGTTTGAGAGTTTGCAAGTTTGCAAGTTTGCAAGTTTGCAGGTTTGAGAGTTTGGAAGTTTGCAAGTTTGAGAGCTTGCAAGTTGGCAAGTTTGCAAGTTTGCAAGTTTGCAAGTTGGCAAGTTTGCAAGTTTGCAAGTGGGCAAGTTTGCAAGTTTGCAAGCAAGTTTGAGAGTTTGCAAGTTTGCAAGTTTGAGAGTTTGCAAGTTTGTAAGTTTGCAAGTTTGCAAGTTTGAGAGTTTGCAAGTTTGAGAGTTTGCAAGTTTGAGTTTGCAAGTTTGCAAGTTTGCAAGTTGGCAAGTTTGCAAGTTTGCAAGTTCGCAAGTTTGTAAGTTTGCAAGTTTGCAAGTTTGCAAGTTTGAGTTTGCAAGTTGGCAAGTTTGCAAGTTTGCAAGTTTGCACATTTGCAAGTTAGCAAGTATGAGAGTTTGCAAGTTTGCAAGTTTGCAAGTTTGCAAGTTGGCAAGTTTGCAAGTTGGCAAGTTGGCAAGTTTGCAAGTTTGCAAATTTGCAAGCAAGTTTGAGAGTTTGCAAATTTGCAAGTTTGAGAGTTTGCAAGTTTGAGAGTTTGCAAGTTTGAGACTTTGCAAGTTTACAAGTTTGCATGTTTGCAAGTTTGCAAGTTTGCAAGTTTGAGAGTTTGCAACTTGGCAAGTTGGCAAGTTTGCAAGTTTGCAAGTTTGCACGTTTGCAAGTTAGCAAGTTTGAGAGTTTGCAAGTTTGCAAGTTCGCAAGTTTGCAAGTTCTCAAGTTTGCAAGTTTGCAAGTTTGAAAGTTTGCAAGTTTGCAAGTTTGCAAATTTGCAAGCAAGTTTGAGAGTTTGCAAGTTTGCAAGTTTGAGAGTTTGCAAGTTTGCAAGTTTGAGAGTTCGCAAGTTTGCAAGTTTGCAAGTTTGAGAGTGTGCAAGTTTGAGTTTGCAAGTTTGAGAGTTTGCAAGTTTGCAAGTTTGCAAGTTGGCAAGTTTGCAAGTTGGCAAGTTTGCAAGTTTGCAAGTTTGCAAGTTTGCAAGTTTGAAAGTTTGCAAGCTTGCAAGTTGGCAAGTTGGCAAGTTTGCAAGTTTGCAAGTTTGTAAGTTTGCAAGTTTGCAAGTTTGCAAGTTTGAGAGTTTGCAAGTTTGAGAGCTTGAGAGTTTGCAAGTTTGAGAGTTTGCAAGTGCGAGAGTTTGCAAGTTTGCAAGTTGGCAAGTGTGCAAGTTGGCAAGTTGGCAAGTTTGGAAGTTTGCAAGTTTGCAAGTTGGCAAGTTGGCAAGTTGGCAAGTTTGCAAGTTTGCAAGTTTGCAAGTTTGCAAGTTCGCAATTTGGCAAGTTTGCAAGTTTGCAAGTTTGCAAGTTTCCAAGTTTCCAAGTTTCCAAGTTTGCAAGTTTGAGAGTTTGCAAGTTTGCAAGTTTACAAGTTTGCAAGTTTACAAGTTTGCAATTTTTAGAGTTTGCAAGTTGGCAAGTTGGCAAGATTGCAAGTTTGCACATTTGCAAGTTAGCAAATTTGAGAGTTTGCAAGTTTGAGAGTTTGCAAGTTTGAGAGTTTGCAAGTTTGTAAGTTGGCAAGTTTGAGAGTTTGCAAGTGTGAGAGTTTGCAAGTTTGCAAGTTTGAGAGCGTGCAAGTTGGGAAGTTTGCAAGTTTGCAAGTTTGCAAGCAAGTTTGAGAGTTTGCAAGTTTGCAAGTTTGCAAGTTTGAGAGTTTGCAAGTTTGAGAGCTTGAGAGTTTGCAAGTTTGAGAGTTTGCAAGTGCGAGAGTTTGCAAGTTTGCAAGTTGGCAAGTGTGCAAGTTGGCAAGTTGGCAAGTTTGGAAGTTTGCAAGTTTGCAAGTTTGCAAGTTTGCACATTTGCAAGTTAGCAAGTATGAAAGTTTGCAAGTTTGCAAGTTTGCAAGTTGCCAAGTTTGCAAGTTGGCAAGTTGGCAAGTTTGCAAGTTTGCAAATTTGAGCAAGTTTGGGAGTTTGCAAGTTTGCAAGTTTGAGAGTTTGCAAGTTTGCAAGTTTGAGAGTTTGCAAGTTTGCAAGTTTGAGAGTTTGCAAGTTTGCAAGTTTGAGAGTTTGCAAGTTTGAGACTTTGCAAGTTTACAAGTTTGCATGTTTGCAAGTTTGCAAGTTTGCAAGTTTGCAAGTTTGCAAGTTGGCAAGTTTGCAAGCTTGCAAGTTTGAGAGTCTGCAAGCTGGCAAGTTGGGAAGTTTGAGAGTCTGCTAGATGGCAAGATGGCAAGTTTGCAAGTTTGAGAGTTTGCAAGTTTGCAAGTTGGCAAGTTGGCAAGTTTGAGAGTTTGCAAATTTGCAAGTTTGCAAGTTTGTAAGTTCGCAAGTTTGAGAGTTTGCAAGTTTGCAAGTTTGCAAGTTTGCAGGTTTGAGAGTTTGGAAGTTTGCAAGTTTGAGAGCTTGCAAGTTGGCAAGTTTGCAAGTTTGCAAGTTTGCAAGTTGGCAAGTTGACAAGTTTGCAAGTTGGCAAGCAAGTTTGAGAGTTTGCAAGTTTGCAAGTTTGCAAGTTTGAGAGTTTGCAAGTTTGCAAGTTTGCAAGTTTGCAAGTTTGCAAGTTTGCAAGTTTGAGAGTTTGCAAGTTGGCAAGTTTGCAAGTTTGCAAGTTTGCACATTTGCAAGTTAGCAAGTATGAGAGTTTGCAAGTTTGCAAGTTTGCAAGTTGGCAAGTTTGCAAGTTGGCAAGTTGGCAAGTTTGCAAGTTTGCAAATTTGCAAGCAAGTTTGAGAGTTTGCAAGTTTGAGAGTTTGCAAGTTTACAAGTTTGAGAGTTTGCAAGTTTGCATGTTTGCAAGTTTGAGAGTTTGCAAGTTTGAGAGTTTGCAAGTTTGAGACTTTGCAAGTTTACAAGTTTGCATGTTTGCAAGTTTGCAAGTTTGCAAGTTTGCAAGTTTGCAAGTTTGAGAGTTTGCAAGTTTGCAAGTTGGCAAGTTTGCAAGTTTGCAAGTTTGCAAGTTTGCAAGTTGGCAAGTTTGCAAGTTTGCAAGTTTGAGTTTGCAAGTTGGCAAGTTTGCAAGATTGCAAGTTTGCACATTTGCAAGTTAGCAAGTATGAGAGTTTGCAAGTTTGCAAGTTTGCAAGTTGGCAAGTTTGCAAGTTTGCAAGTTGGCAAGCTTGCAAGTTTGAGAGTCTGCAAGCTGGCAAGTTGGCAAGTTTGAGAGTCTGCTAGATGGCAAGATGGCAAGTTTGCAAGTTTGAGAGTTTGCAAGTTTGCAAGTTGGCAAGTTGGCAAGTTGGCAAGTTGGCAAGATTGAGAGTTTGCAAATTTGCAAGTTTGCAAGTTTGTAAGTTCGCAAGTTTGAGAGTTTGCAAGTTTGCAAGTTTGCAGGTTTGAGAGTTTGGAAGTTTGCAAGTTTGAGAGCTTGCAAGTTGGCAAGTTTGCAAGTTTGCAAGTTTGCAAGTTGGCAAGTTGACAAGTTTGCAAGTTGGCAAGCAAGTTTGAGAGTTTGCAAGTTTGCAAGTTTCCAAGTTTGAGAGTTTGCAAGTTTGCAAGTTTGAGAGTTTGCAAGTTTGTAAGTTTGCAAGTTTGCAAGTTTGAGACTTTGCAAGTTTGAGAGTTTGCAAGTTTGAGAGTTTGCAAGTTTGCAAGTTTGCAAGTTGGCAAGTTTCCAAGTTTGCAAGTTCGCAAGTTTGTAAGTTTGCAAGTTTGCAAGTTTGCAAGTTTGCAAGTTTGCAAGTTTGAGAGTTTGCAAGTTGGCAAGTTTGCAAGTTTGCAAGTTTGCACATTTGCAAGTTAGCAAGTATGAGAGTTTGCAAGTTTGCAAGTTTGCAAGTTGGCAAGTTTGCAAGTTTGCAAGTTTGCAAGTTTGCAAATTTGCAAGCAAGTTTGAGAGTTTGCAAGTTTGCAAGTTTGAGAGTTTGCAAGTTTGCAAGTTTGAGAGTTCGCAAGTTTGCAAGTTTGCAAGTTTGAGAGTGTGCAAGTTTGAGAGTTTGCAAGTTTGAGAGTTTGCAAGTTTGCAAGTTTGCAAGTTTGTGAGTTTGCAAGTTCGCAAGTTTGAGAGTTTGCAAGTTTCAGAGCTTGAGAGTTTGCAGGTTTGAGAGTTTGCAAGTGTGAGAGTTTGCAAGTTTGCAAGTTGGCAAGTGTGCAAGTTGGCAAGTTGACAAAAGTTTGAGAGTTTGCAAGTTTGAGAGTTTGCAAGTTGGCAAGTTGGCAAGTTTGCAAGTTTGCAAGTTTGCAAGTTTGCAAGTTTGAGAGTTTGCAAGTTTGCAAGTTTGCAAGTTTGCAGGTTTGAGAGTTTGGAAGTTTGCAAGTTTGAGAGCTTGCAAGTTGGCAAGTTTGCAAGTTTGCAAGTTTGCAAGTTGGCAAGTTTGCAAGTTTGCAAGTGGGCAAGTTTGCAAGTTTGCAAGCAAGTTTGAGAGTTTGCAAGTTTGCAAGTTTGAGAGTTTGCAAGTTTGTAAGTTTGCAAGTTTGCAAGTTTGAGAGTTTGCAAGTTTGAGAGTTTGCAAGTTTGAGTTTGCAAGTTTGCAAGTTTGCAAGTTGGCAAGTTTGCAAGTTTGCAAGTTCGCAAGTTTGTAAGTTTGCAAGTTTGCAAGTTTGCAAGTTTGCAAGTTTGAGTTTGCAAGTTGGCAAGTTTGCAAGTTTGCAAGTTTGCACATTTGCAAGTTAGCAAGTATGAGAGTTTGCAAGTTTGCAAGTTTGCAAGTTTGCAAGTTGGCAAGTTTGCAAGTTGGCAAGTTGGCAAGTTTGCAAGTTTGCAAATTTGCAAGCAAGTTTGAGAGTTTGCAAATTTGCAAGTTTGAGAGTTTGCAAGTTTGAGAGTTTGCAAGTTTGAGACTTTGCAAGTTTACAAGTTTGCATGTTTGCAAGTTTGCAAGTTTGCAAGTTTGAGAGTTTGCAACTTGGCAAGTTGGCAAGTTTGCAAGTTTGCAAGTTTGCACGTTTGCAAGTTAGCAAGTTTGAGAGTTTGCAAGTTTGCAAGTTCGCAAGTTTGCAAGTTCTCAAGTTTGCAAGTTTGCAAGTTTGAAAGTTTGCAAGTTTGCAAGTTTGCAAATTTGCAAGCAAGTTTGAGAGTTTGCAAGTTTGCAAGTTTGAGAGTTTGCAAGTTTGCAAGTTTGAGAGTTCGCAAGTTTGCAAGTTTGCAAGTTTGAGAGTGTGCAAGTTTGAGTTTGCAAGTTTGAGAGTTTGCAAGTTTGCAAGTTTGCAAGTTGGCAAGTTTGCAAGTTGGCAAGTTTGCAAGTTTGCAAGTTTGCAAGTTTGGAAGTTTGCAAGTTTGAGAGCTTGCAAGTTGGCAAGTTTGCAAGTTTGCAAGTTTGCAAGTTGGCAAGTTGACAAGTTGGCAAGCAAGTTTGAGAGTTTGCAAGTTTGCAAGTTTGCAAGTTTGAGAGTTTGCAAGTTTGCAAGTTTGCAAGTTTGCAAGTTTGCAAGTTTGAGAGTTTGCAAGTTGGCAAGTTTGCAAGTTTGCAAGTTTGCACATTTGCAAGTTAGCAAGTATGAGAGTTTGCAAGTTTGCAAGTTTGCAAGTTGGCAAGTTTGCAAGTTGGCAAGTTGGCAAGTTTGCAAGTTTGCAAATTTGCAAGCAAGTTTGAGAGTTTGCAAGTTTGAGAGTTTGCAAGTTTACAAGTTTGAGAGTTTGCAAGTTTGCATGTTTGCAAGTTTGAGAGTTTGCAAGTTTGAGAGTTTGCAAGTTTGAGACTTTGCAAGTTTACAAGTTTGCATGTTTGCAAGTTTGCAAGTTTGCAAGTTTGCAAGTTTGCAAGTTTGAGAGTTTGCAAGTTTGCAAGTTGGCAAGTTTGCAAGTTTGCAAGTTTGCAAGTTTGCAAGTTTGTAAGTTCGCAAGTTTGAGAGTTTGCAAGTTTGCAAGTTTGCAAGTTTGCAGGTTTGAGAGTTTGGAAGTTTGCAAGTTTGAGAGCTTGCAAGTTGGCAAGTTTGCAAGTTTGCAAGTTTGCAAGTTGGCAAGTTGGCAAGTTTGCAAGTTGGCAAGTTTGCAAGTTTGCAAGCAAGTTTGAGAGCTTGCAAGTTTGCAAGTTTGCAAGTTTGAGAGTTTGCAAGCTTGCAAGTTTGAGAGTTTGCAAGTTTGTAAGTATGCAAGTTTGCAAGTTTGAGAGTTTGCAAGTTTGAGAGTTTGCAAGTTTGCAAGTTTGCAAGTTGGCAAGTTTCCAAGTTTGCAAGTTCGCAAGTTGGTAAGTTTGCAAGTTTGCAAGTTTGAGTTTGCAAGTTGGCAAGTTTGCAAGATTGCAAGTTTGCACATTTGCAAGTTAGCAAGTATGAGAGTTTGCAAGTTTGCAAGTTTGCAAGTTGGCAAGTTTGCAAGTTTGCAAGTTGGCAAGCTTGCAAGTTTGAGAGTCTGCAAGCTGGCAAGTTGGCAAGTTTGAGAGTCTGCTAGATGGCAAGATGGCAAGTTTGCAAGTTTGAGAGTTTGCAAGTTTGCAAGTTGGCAAGTTGGCAAGTTGGCAAGTTGGCAAGATTGAGAGTTTGCAAATTTGCAAGTTTGCAAGTTTGTAAGTTCGCAAGTTTGAGAGTTTGCAAGTTTGCAAGTTTGCAGGTTTGAGAGTTTGGAAGTTTGCAAGTTTGAGAGCTTGCAAGTTGGCAAGTTTGCAAGTTTGCAAGTTTGCAAGTTGGCAAGTTGACAAGTTTGCAAGTTGGCAAGCAAGTTTGAGAGTTTGCAAGTTTGCAAGTTTCCAAGTTTGAGAGTTTGCAAGTTTGCAAGTTTGAGAGTTTGCAAGTTTGTAAGTTTGCAAGTTTGCAAGTTTGAGACTTTGCAAGTTTGAGAGTTTGCAAGTTTGAGAGTTTGCAAGTTTGCAAGTTTGCAAGTTGGCAAGTTTCCAAGTTTGCAAGTTCGCAAGTTTGTAAGTTTGCAAGTTTGCAAGTTTGCAAGTTTGCAAGTTTGCAAGTTTGAGAGTTTGCAAGTTGGCAAGTTTGCAAGTTTGCAAGTTTGCACATTTGCAAGTTAGCAAGTATGAGAGTTTGCAAGTTTGCAAGTTTGCAAGTTGGCAAGTTTGCAAGTTTGCAAGTTTGCAAGTTTGCAAATTTGCAAGCAAGTTTGAGAGTTTGCAAGTTTGCAAGTTTGAGAGTTTGCAAGTTTGCAAGTTTGAGAGTTCGCAAGTTTGCAAGTTTGAGAGTGTGCAAGTTTGAGAGTTTGCAAGTTTGAGAGTTTGCAAGTTTGCAAGTTTGCAAGTTTGTGAGTTTGCAAGTTCGCAAGTTTGAGAGTTTGCAAGTTTCAGAGCTTGAGAGTTTGCAGGTTTGAGAGTTTGCAAGTGTGAGAGTTTGCAAGTTTGCAAGTTGGCAAGTGTGCAAGTTGGCAAGTTGACAAAAGTTTGAGAGTTTGCAAGTTTGAGAGTTTGCAAGTTGGCAAGTTGGCAAGTTTGCAAGTTTGCAAGTTTGCAAGTTTGCAAGTTTGAGAGTTTGCAAGTTTGCAAGTTTGCAAGTTTGCAGGTTTGAGAGTTTGGAAGTTTGCAAGTTTGAGAGCTTGCAAGTTGGCAAGTTTGCAAGTTTGCAAGTTTGCAAGTTGGCAAGTTTGCAAGTTTGCAAGTGGGCAAGTTTGCAAGTTTGCAAGCAAGTTTGAGAGTTTGCAAGTTTGCAAGTTTGAGAGTTTGCAAGTTTGTAAGTTTGCAAGTTTGCAAGTTTGAGAGTTTGCAAGTTTGAGAGTTTGCAAGTTTGCAAGTTGGCAAGTTTGCAAGTTTGCAAGTTCGCAAGTTTGTAAGTTTGCAAGTTTGCAAGTTTGCAAGTTTGCAAGTTTGAGTTTGCAAGTTGGCAAGTTTGCAAGTTTGCAAGTTTGCACATTTGCAAGTTAGCAAGTATGAGAGTTTGCAAGTTTGCAAGTTTGCAAGTTTGCAAGTTGGCAAGTTTGCAAGTTGGCAAGTTGGCAAGTTTGCAAGTTTGCAAATTTGCAAGCAAGTTTGAGAGTTTGCAAATTTGCAAGTTTGAGAGTTTGCAAGTTTGAGAGTTTGCAAGTTTGAGACTTTGCAAGTTTACAAGTTTGCATGTTTGCAAGTTTGCAAGTTTGCAAGTTTGAGAGTTTGCAACTTGGCAAGTTGGCAAGTTTGCAAGTTTGCAAGTTTGCACGTTTGCAAGTTAGCAAGTTTGAGAGTTTGCAAGTTTGCAAGTTCGCAAGTTTGCAAGTTCTCAAGTTTGCAAGTTTGCAAGTTTGAAAGTTTGCAAGTTTGCAAGTTTGCAAATTTGCAAGCAAGTTTGAGAGTTTGCAAGTTTGCAAGTTTGAGAGTTTGCAAGTTTGCAAGTTTGAGAGTTCGCAAGTTTGCAAGTTTGCAAGTTTGAGAGTGTGCAAGTTTGAGTTTGCAAGTTTGAGAGTTTGCAAGTTTGCAAGTTTGCAAGTTGGCAAGTTTGCAAGTTGGCAAGTTTGCAAGTTTGCAAGTTTGCAAGTTTGCAAGTTTGAAAGTTTGCAAGCTTGCAAGTTGGCAAGTTGGCAAGTTTGCAAGTTTGCAAGTTTGCAAGTTTGTAAGTTTGCAAGTTTGCAAGTTTGCAAGTTTGAGAGTTTGCAAGTTTGAGAGCTTGAGAGTTTGCAAGTTTGAGAGTTTGCAAGTGCGAGAGTTTGCAAGTTTGCAAGTTGGCAAGTGTGCAAGTTGGCAAGTTGGCAAGTTTGGAAGTTTGCAAGTTTGCAAGTTGGCAAGTTGGCAAGTTGGCAAGTTTGCAAGTTTGCAAGTTTGCAAGTTTGCAAGTTCGCAATTTGGCAAGTTTGCAAGTTTGCAAGTTTGCAAGTTTCCAAGTTTCCAAGTTTGCAAGTTTGAGAGTTTGCAAGTTTGAGAGTTTGCAAGTTTGCAAGTTTGCAAGTTTACAAGTTTGCAAGTTTACAAGTTTGCAATTTTTAGAGTTTGCAAGTTGGCAAGTTGGCAAGATTGCAAGTTTGCACATTTGCAAGTTAGCAAATTTGAGAGTTTGCAAGTTTGAGAGTTTGCAAGTGCGAGAGTTTGCAAGTTTGCAAGTTGGCAAGTGTGCAAGTTGGCAAGTTGGCAAGTTTGGAAGTTTGCAAGTTTGCAAGTTTGCAAGTTTGCACATTTGCAAGTTAGCAAGTATGAAAGTTTGCAAGTTTGCAAGTTTGCAAGTTGCCAAGTTTGCAAGTTGGCAAGTTGGCAAGTTTGCAAGTTTGCAAATTTGAGCAAGTTTGGGAGTTTGCAAGTTTGCAAGTTTGAGAGCTTGCAAGTTGGGAAGTTTGCAAGTTTGCAAGTTTGCAAGCAAGTTTGAGAGTTTGCAAGTTTGCAAGTTTGCAAGTTTGAGAGTTTGCAAGTTTGAGAGCTTGAGAGTTTGCAAGTTTGAGAGTTTGCAAGTGCGAGAGTTTGCAAGTTTGCAAGTTGGCAAGTGTGCAAGTTGGCAAGTTGGCAAGTTTGGAAGTTTGCAAGTTTGCAAGTTTGCAAGTTTGCACATTTGCAAGTTAGCAAGTATGAAAGTTTGCAAGTTTGCAAGTTTGCAAGTTGCCAAGTTTGCAAGTTGGCAAGTTGGCAAGTTTGCAAGTTTGCAAATTTGAGCAAGTTTGGGAGTTTGCAAGTTTGCAAGTTTGAGAGTTTGCAAGTTTGCAAGTTTGAGAGTTTGCAAGTTTGCAAGTTTGAGAGTTTGCAAGTTTGCAAGTTTGAGAGTTTGCAAGTTTGAGACTTTGCAAGTTTACAAGTTTGCATGTTTGCAAGTTTGCAAGTTTGCAAGTTTGCAAGTTTGCAAGTTGGCAAGTTTGCAAGCTTGCAAGTTTGAGAGTCTGCAAGCTGGCAAGTTGGGAAGTTTGAGAGTCTGCTAGATGGCAAGATGGCAAGTTTGCAAGTTTGAGAGTTTGCAAGTTTGCAAGTTGGCAAGTTGGCAAGTTGGCAAGTTTGAGAGTTTGCAAATTTGCAAGTTTGCAAGTTTGTAAGTTCGCAAGTTTGAGAGTTTGCAAGTTTGCAAGTTTGCAAGTTTGCAGGTTTGAGAGTTTGGAAGTTTGCAAGTTTGAGAGCTTGCAAGTTGGCAAGTTTGCAAGTTTGCAAGTTTGCAAGTTGGCAAGTTGACAAGTTTGCAAGTTGGCAAGCAAGTTTGAGAGTTTGCAAGTTTGCAAGTTTGCAAGTTTGAGAGTTTGCAAGTTTGCAAGTTTGCAAGTTTGCAAGTTTGCAAGTTTGCAAGTTTGAGAGTTTGCAAGTTGGCAAGTTTGCAAGTTTGCAAGTTTGCACATTTGCAAGTTAGCAAGTATGAGAGTTTGCAAGTTTGCAAGTTTGCAAGTTGGCAAGTTTGCAAGTTGGCAAGTTGGCAAGTTTGCAAGTTTGCAAATTTGCAAGCAAGTTTGAGAGTTTGCAAGTTTGAGAGTTTGCAAGTTTACAAGTTTGAGAGTTTGCAAGTTTGCATGTTTGCAAGTTTGAGAGTTTGCAAGTTTGAGAGTTTGCAAGTTTGAGACTTTGCAAGTTTACAAGTTTGCATGTTTGCAAGTTTGCAAGTTTGCAAGTTTGCAAGTTTGCAAGTTTGAGAGTTTGCAAGTTTGCAAGTTGGCAAGTTTGCAAGTTTGCAAGTTTGCAAGTTTGCAAGTTGGCAAGTTTGCAAGCTTGCAAGTTTGAGAGTCTGCAAGCTGGCAAGTTGGGAAGTTTGAGAGTCTGCTAGATGGCAAGATGGCAAGTTTGCAAGTTTGAGAGTTTGCAAGTTTGCAAGTTGGCAAGTTGGCAAGTTGGCAAGTTTGCAAGTTGGCAAGTTGGCAAGTTTGAGAGTTTGCAAATTTGCAAGTTTGCAAGTTTGTAAGTTCGCAAGTTTGAGAGTTTGCAAGTTTGCAAGTTTGCAAGTTTGCAGGTTTGAGAGTTTGGAAGTTTGGAAGTTTGAGAGCTTGCAAGTTGGCGTTTGCAAGTTTGCAAGTTTGCAAGTTGGCAAGTTGGCAAGTTTGCAAGTTGGCAAGTTTGCAAGTTTGCAAGCAAGTTTGAGAGCTTGCAAGTTTGCAAGTTTGCAAGATTGAGAGTTTGCAAGCTTGCAAGTTTGAGAGTTTGCAAGTTTGTAAGTATGCAAGTTTGCAAGTTTGAGAGTTTGCAAGTTTGAGAGTTTGCAAGTTTGCAAGTTTGCAAGTTGGCAAGTTTCCAAGTTTGCAAGTTCGCAAGTTGGTAAGTTTGCAAGTTTGCAAGTTTGCAAGTTTGCAAGTTTGAGAGTTTGCAAGTTGGCAAGTTTGCAAGATTGCAAGTTTGCACATTTGCAAGTTAGCAAGTATGAGAGTTTGCAAGTTTGCAAGTTTGCAAGTTGGCAAGTTTGCAAGTTTGCAAGTTGGCAAGCTTGCAAGTTTGAGAGTCTGCAAGCTGGCAAGTTGGCAAGTTTGAGAGTCTGCTAGATGGCAAGATGGCAAGTTTGCAAGTTTGAGAGTTTGCAAGTTTGCAAGTTGGCAAGTTGGCAAGTTGGCAAGTTGGCAAGTTTGAGAGTCTGCTAGATGGCAAGATGGCAAGTTTGCAAGTTTGCAAGTTGGCAAGTGTGCAAGTTGGCAAGTTGACAAAAGTTTGAGAGTTTGCAAGTTTGAGAGTTTGCAAGTTGGCAAGTTGGCAAGTTTGCAAGTTTGCAAGTTTGCAAGTTTGCAAGTTTGAGAGTTTGCAAGTTTGCAAGTTTGCAAGTTTGCAGGTTTGAGAGTTTGGAAGTTTGCAAGTTTGAGAGCTTGCAAGTTGGCAAGTTTGCAAGTTTGCAAGTTTGCAAGTTGGCAAGTTTGCAAGTTTGCAAGTGGGCAAGTTTGCAAGTTTGCAAGCAAGTTTGAGAGTTTGCAAGTTTGCAAGTTTGAGAGTTTGCAAGTTTGTAAGTTTGCAAGTTTGCAAGTTTGAGAGTTTGCAAGTTTGAGAGTTTGCAAGTTTGAGTTTGCAAGTTTGCAAGTTTGCAAGTTGGCAAGTTTGCAAGTTTGCAAGTTCGCAAGTTTGTAAGTTTGCAAGTTTGCAAGTTTGCAAGTTTGCAAGTTTGAGTTTGCAAGTTGGCAAGTTTGCAAGTTTGCAAGTTTGCACATTTGCAAGTTAGCAAGTATGAGAGTTTGCAAGTTTGCAAGTTTGCAAGTTTGCAAGTTGGCAAGTTTGCAAGTTGGCAAGTTGGCAAGTTTGCAAGTTTGCAAATTTGCAAGCAAGTTTGAGAGTTTGCAAATTTGCAAGTTTGAGAGTTTGCAAGTTTGAGAGTTTGCAAGTTTGAGACTTTGCAAGTTTACAAGTTTGCATGTTTGCAAGTTTGCAAGTTTGCAAGTTTGAGAGTTTGCAACTTGGCAAGTTGGCAAGTTTGCAAGTTTGCAAGTTTGCACGTTTGCAAGTTAGCAAGTTTGAGAGTTTGCAAGTTTGCAAGTTCGCAAGTTTGCAAGTTCTCAAGTTTGCAAGTTTGCAAGTTTGAAAGTTTGCATGTTTGCAAGTTTGCAAATTTGCAAGCAAGTTTGAGAGTTTGCAAGTTTGCAAGTTTGAGAGTTTGCAAGTTTGCAAGTTTGAGAGTTCGCAAGTTTGCAAGTTTGCAAGTTTGAGAGTGTGCAAGTTTGAGTTTGCAAGTTTGAGAGTTTGCAAGTTTGCAAGTTTGCAAGTTGGCAAGTTTGCAAGTTGGCAAGTTTGCAAGTTTGCAAGTTTGCAAGTTTGGAAGTTTGCAAGTTTGAGAGCTTGCAAGTTGGCAAGTTTGCAAGTTTGCAAGTTTGCAAGTTGGCAAGTTGACAAGTTGGCAAGCAAGTTTGAGAGTTTGCAAGTTTGCAAGTTTGCAAGTTTGAGAGTTTGCAAGTTTGCAAGTTTGCAAGTTTGCAAGTTTGAGAGTTTGCAAGTTGGCAAGTTTGCAAGTTTGCAAGTTTGCACATTTGCAAGTTAGCAAGTATGAGAGTTTGCAAGTTTGCAAGTTTGCAAGTTGGCAAGTTTGCAAGTTGGCAAGTTGGCAAGTTTGCAAGTTTGCAAATTTGCAAGCAAGTTTGAGAGTTTGCAAGTTTGAGAGTTTGCAAGTTTACAAGTTTGAGAGTTTGCAAGTTTGCATGTTTGCAAGTTTGAGAGTTTGCAAGTTTGAGAGTTTGCAAGTTTGAGACTGCAAGTTTACAAGTTTGCATGTTTGCAAGTTTGCAAGTTTGCAAGTTTGCAAGTTTGCAAGTTTGAGAGTTTGCAAGTTTGCAAGTTGGCAAGTTTGCAAGTTTGCAAGTTTGCAAGTTTGCAAGTTTGTAAGTTCGCAAGTTTGAGAGTTTGCAAGTTTGCAAGTTTGCAAGTTTGCAGGTTTGAGAGTTTGGAAGTTTGCAAGTTTGAGAGCTTGCAAGTTGGCAAGTTTGCAAGTTTGCAAGTTTGCAAGTTGGCAAGTTGGCAAGTTTGCAAGTTGGCAAGTTTGCAAGTTTGCAAGCAAGTTTGAGAGCTTGCAAGTTTGCAAGTTTGCAAGTTTGAGAGTTTGCAAGCTTGCAAGTTTGAGAGTTTGCAAGTTTGTAAGTATGCAAGTTTGCAAGTTTGAGAGTTTGCAAGTTTGAGAGTTTGCAAGTTTGCAAGTTTGCAAGTTGGCAAGTTTCCAAGTTTGCAAGTTCGCAAGTTGGTAAGTTTGCAAGTTTGCAAGTTTGCAAGTTTGAGTTTGCAAGTTGGCAAGTTTGCAAGATTGCAAGTTTGCACATTTGCAAGTTAGCAAGTATGAGAGTTTGCAAGTTTGCAAGTTTGCAAGTTGGCAAGTTTGCAAGTTTGCAAGTTGGCAAGCTTGCAAGTTTGAGAGTCTGCAAGCTGGCAAGTTGGCAAGTTTGAGAGTCTGCTAGATGGCAAGATGGCAAGTTTGCAAGTTTGAGAGTTTGCAAGTTTGCAAGTTGGCAAGTTGGCAAGTTGGCAAGTTGGCAAGATTGAGAGTTTGCAAATTTGCAAGTTTGCAAGTTTGTAAGTTCGCAAGTTTGAGAGTTTGCAAGTTTGCAAGTTTGCAGGTTTGAGAGTTTGGAAGTTTGCAAGTTTGAGAGCTTGCAAGTTGGCAAGTTTGCAAGTTTGCAAGTTTGCAAGTTGGCAAGTTGACAAGTTTGCAAGTTGGCAAGCAAGTTTGAGAGTTTGCAAGTTTGCAAGTTTCCAAGTTTGAGAGTTTGCAAGTTTGCAAGTTTGAGAGTTTGCAAGTTTGTAAGTTTGCAAGTTTGCAAGTTTGAGACTTTGCAAGTTTGAGAGTTTGCAAGTTTGAGAGTTTGCAAGTTTGCAAGTTTGCAAGTTGGCAAGTTTCCAAGTTTGCAAGTTCGCAAGTTTGTAAGTTTGCAAGTTTGCAAGTTTGCAAGTTTGCAAGTTTGCAAGTTTGAGAGTTTGCAAGTTGGCAAGTTTGCAAGTTTGCAAGTTTGCACATTTGCAAGTTAGCAAGTATGAGAGTTTGCAAGTTTGCAAGTTTGCAAGTTGGCAAGTTTGCAAGTTTGCAAGTTTGCAAGTTTGCAAATTTGCAAGCAAGTTTGAGAGTTTGCAAGTTTGCAAGTTTGAGAGTTTGCAAGTTTGCAAGTTTGAGAGTTCGCAAGTTTGCAAGTTTGAGAGTGTGCAAGTTTGAGAGTTTGCAAGTTTGAGAGTTTGCAAGTTTGCAAGTTTGCAAGTTTGTGAGTTTGCAAGTTCGCAAGTTTGAGAGTTTGCAAGTTTCAGAGCTTGAGAGTTTGCAGGTTTGAGAGTTTGCAAGTGTGAGAGTTTGCAAGTTTGCAAGTTGGCAAGTGTGCAAGTTGGCAAGTTGACAAAAGTTTGAGAGTTTGCAAGTTTGAGAGTTTGCAAGTTGGCAAGTTGGCAAGTTTGCAAGTTTGCAAGTTTGCAAGTTTGCAAGTTTGAGAGTTTGCAAGTTTGCAAGTTTGCAAGTTTGCAGGTTTGAGAGTTTGGAAGTTTGCAAGTTTGAGAGCTTGCAAGTTGGCAAGTTTGCAAGTTTGCAAGTTTGCAAGTTGGCAAGTTTGCAAGTTGGCAAGTTTGCAAGTTTGCAAGTTTGCAAGTTTGGAAGTTTGCAAGTTTGAGAGCTTGCAAGTTGGCAAGTTTGCAAGTTTGCAAGTTTGCAAGTTGGCAAGTTGACAAGTTGGCAAGCAAGTTTGAGAGTTTGCAAGTTTGCAAGTTTGCAAGTTTGAGAGTTTGCAAGTTTGCAAGTTTGCAAGTTTGCAAGTTTGCAAGTTTGAGAGTTTGCAAGTTGGCAAGTTTGCAAGTTTGCAAGTTTGCACATTTGCAAGTTAGCAAGTATGAGAGTTTGCAAGTTTGCAAGTTTGCAAGTTGGCAAGTTTGCAAGTTGGCAAGTTGGCAAGTTTGCAAGTTTGCAAATTTGCAAGCAAGTTTGAGAGTTTGCAAGTTTGAGAGTTTGCAAGTTTACAAGTTTGAGAGTTTGCAAGTTTGCATGTTTGCAAGTTTGAGAGTTTGCAAGTTTGAGAGTTTGCAAGTTTGAGACTGCAAGTTTACAAGTTTGCATGTTTGCAAGTTTGCAAGTTTGCAAGTTTGCAAGTTTGCAAGTTTGAGAGTTTGCAAGTTTGCAAGTTGGCAAGTTTGCAAGTTTGCAAGTTTGCAAGTTTGCAAGTTTGTAAGTTCGCAAGTTTGAGAGTTTGCAAGTTTGCAAGTTTGCAAGTTTGCAGGTTTGAGAGTTTGGAAGTTTGCAAGTTTGAGAGCTTGCAAGTTGGCAAGTTTGCAAGTTTGCAAGTTTGCAAGTTGGCAAGTTGGCAAGTTTGCAAGTTGGCAAGTTTGCAAGTTTGCAAGCAAGTTTGAGAGCTTGCAAGTTTGCAAGTTTGCAAGTTTGAGAGTTTGCAAGCTTGCAAGTTTGAGAGTTTGCAAGTTTGTAAGTATGCAAGTTTGCAAGTTTGAGAGTTTGCAAGTTTGAGAGTTTGCAAGTTTGCAAGTTTGCAAGTTGGCAAGTTTCCAAGTTTGCAAGTTCGCAAGTTGGTAAGTTTGCAAGTTTGCAAGTTTGCAAGTTTGAGTTTGCAAGTTGGCAAGTTTGCAAGATTGCAAGTTTGCACATTTGCAAGTTAGCAAGTATGAGAGTTTGCAAGTTTGCAAGTTTGCAAGTTGGCAAGTTTGCAAGTTTGCAAGTTGGCAAGCTTGCAAGTTTGAGAGTCTGCAAGCTGGCAAGTTGGCAAGTTTGAGAGTCTGCTAGATGGCAAGATGGCAAGTTTGCAAGTTTGAGAGTTTGCAAGTTTGCAAGTTGGCAAGTTGGCAAGTTGGCAAGTTGGCAAGATTGAGAGTTTGCAAATTTGCAAGTTTGCAAGTTTGTAAGTTCGCAAGTTTGAGAGTTTGCAAGTTTGCAAGTTTGCAGGTTTGAGAGTTTGGAAGTTTGCAAGTTTGAGAGCTTGCAAGTTGGCAAGTTTGCAAGTTTGCAAGTTTGCAAGTTGGCAAGTTGACAAGTTTGCAAGTTGGCAAGCAAGTTTGAGAGTTTGCAAGTTTGCAAGTTTCCAAGTTTGAGAGTTTGCAAGTTTGCAAGTTTGAGAGTTTGCAAGTTTGTAAGTTTGCAAGTTTGCAAGTTTGAGACTTTGCAAGTTTGAGAGTTTGCAAGTTTGAGAGTTTGCAAGTTTGCAAGTTTGCAAGTTGGCAAGTTTCCAAGTTTGCAAGTTCGCAAGTTTGTAAGTTTGCAAGTTTGCAAGTTTGCAAGTTTGCAAGTTTGCAAGTTTGAGAGTTTGCAAGTTGGCAAGTTTGCAAGTTTGCAAGTTTGCACATTTGCAAGTTAGCAAGTATGAGAGTTTGCAAGTTTGCAAGTTTGCAAGTTGGCAAGTTTGCAAGTTTGCAAGTTTGCAAGTTTGCAAATTTGCAAGCAAGTTTGAGAGTTTGCAAGTTTGCAAGTTTGAGAGTTTGCAAGTTTGCAAGTTTGAGAGTTCGCAAGTTTGCAAGTTTGAGAGTGTGCAAGTTTGAGAGTTTGCAAGTTTGAGAGTTTGCAAGTTTGCAAGTTTGCAAGTTTGTGAGTTTGCAAGTTCGCAAGTTTGAGAGTTTGCAAGTTTCAGAGCTTGAGAGTTTGCAGGTTTGAGAGTTTGCAAGTGTGAGAGTTTGCAAGTTTGCAAGTTGGCAAGTGTGCAAGTTGGCAAGTTGACAAAAGTTTGAGAGTTTGCAAGTTTGAGAGTTTGCAAGTTGGCAAGTTGGCAAGTTTGCAAGTTTGCAAGTTTGCAAGTTTGCAAGTTTGAGAGTTTGCAAGTTTGCAAGTTTGCAAGTTTGCAGGTTTGAGAGTTTGGAAGTTTGCAAGTTTGAGAGCTTGCAAGTTGGCAAGTTTGCAAGTTTGCAAGTTGGCAAGTTTGCAAGTTTGCAAGTGGGCAAGTTTGCAAGTTTGCAAGCAAGTTTGAGAGTTTGCAAGTTTGCAAGTTTGAGAGTTTGCAAGTTTGTAAGTTTGCAAGTTTGCAAGTTTGAGAGTTTGCAAGTTTGAGAGTTTGCAAGTTTGCAAGTTGGCAAGTTTGCAAGTTTGCAAGTTCGCAAGTTTGTAAGTTTGCAAGTTTGCAAGTTTGCAAGTTTGCAAGTTTGAGTTTGCAAGTTGGCAAGTTTGCAAGTTTGCAAGTTTGCACATTTGCAAGTTAGCAAGTATGAGAGTTTGCAAGTTTGCAAGTTTGCAAGTTTGCAAGTTGGCAAGTTTGCAAGTTGGCAAGTTGGCAAGTTTGCAAGTTTGCAAATTTGCAAGCAAGTTTGAGAGTTTGCAAATTTGCAAGTTTGAGAGTTTGCAAGTTTGAGAGTTTGCAAGTTTGAGACTTTGCAAGTTTACAAGTTTGCATGTTTGCAAGTTTGCAAGTTTGCACGTTTGAGAGTTTGCAACTTGGCAAGTTGGCAAGTTTGCAAGTTTGCAAGTTTGCACGTTTGCAAGTTAGCAAGTTTGAGAGTTTGCAAGTTTGCAAGTTCGCAAGTTTGCAAGTTCTCAAGTTTGCAAGTTTGCAAGTTTGAAAGTTTGCAAGTTTGCAAGTTTGCAAATTTGCAAGCAAGTTTGAGAGTTTGCAAGTTTGCAAGTTTGAGAGTTTGCAAGTTTGCAAGTTTGAGAGTTCGCAAGTTTGCAAGTTTGCAAGTTTGAGAGTGTGCAAGTTTGAGTTTGCAAGTTTGAGAGTTTGCAAGTTTGCAAGTTTGCAAGTTGGCAAGTTTGCAAGTTGGCAAGTTTGCAAGTTTGCAAGTTTGCAAGTTTGCAAGTTTGAAAGTTTGCAAGCTTGCAAGTTGGCAAGTTGGCAAGTTTGCAAGTTTGCAAGTTTGCAAGTTTGTAAGTTTGCAAGTTTGCAAGTTTGCAAGTTTGAGAGTTTGCAAGTTTGAGAGCTTGAGAGTTTGCAAGTTTGAGAGTTTGCAATTTTTAGAGTTTGCAAGTTGGCAAGTTGGCAAGATTGCAAGTTTGCACATTTGCAAGTTAGCAAATTTGAGAGTTTGCAAGTTTGAGAGTTTGCAAGTTTGAGAGTTTGCAAGTTTGTAAGTTGGCAAGTTTGAGAGTTTGCAAGTGTGAGAGTATGCAAGTTTGCAAGTTTGAGAGCTTGCAAGTTGGGAAGTTTGCAAGTTTGCAAGTTTGCAAGCAAGTTTGAGAGTTTGCAAGTTTGCAAGTTTGCAAGTTTGAGAGTTTGCAAGTTTGAGAGCTTGAGAGTTTGCAAGTTTGAGAGTTTGCAAGTGCGAGAGTTTGCAAGTTTGCAAGTTGGCAAGTGTGCAAGTTGGCAAGTTGGCAAGTTTGGAAGTTTGCAAGTTTGCAAGTTTGCAAGTTTGCACATTTGCAAGTTAGCAAGTATGAAAGTTTGCAAGTTTGCAAGTTTGCAAGTTGCCAAGTTTGCAAGTTGGCAAGTTGGCAAGTTTGCAAGTTTGCAAATTTGAGCAAGTTTGGGAGTTTGCAAGTTTGCAAGTTTGAGAGTTTGCAAGTTTGCAAGTTTGAGAGTTTGCAAGTTTGCAAGTTTGAGAGTTTGCAAGTTTGCAAGTTTGAGAGTTTGCAAGTTTGAGACTTTGCAAGTTTACAAGTTTGCATGTTTGCAAGTTTGCAAGTTTGCAAGTTTGCAAGTTTGCAAGTTGGCAAGTTTGCAAGCTTGCAAGTTTGAGAGTCTGCAAGCTGGCAAGTTGGGAAGTTTGAGAGTCTGCTAGATGGCAAGATGGCAAGTTTGCAAGTTTGAGAGTTTGCAAGTTTGCAAGTTGGCAAGTTGGCAAGTTGGCAAGTTTGAGAGTTTGCAAATTTGCAAGTTTGCAAGTTTGTAAGTTCGCAAGTTTGAGAGTTTGCAAGTTTGCAAGTTTGCAAGTTTGCAGGTTTGAGAGTTTGGAAGTTTGCAAGTTTGAGAGCTTGCAAGTTGGCAAGTTTGCAAGTTTGCAAGTTTGCAAGTTGGCAAGTTGACAAGTTTGCAAGTTGGCAAGCAAGTTTGAGAGTTTGCAAGTTTGCAAGTTTGCAAGTTTGAGAGTTTGCAAGTTTGCAAGTTTGCAAGTTTGCAAGTTTGCAAGTTTGCAAGTTTGAGAGTTTGCAAGTTGGCAAGTTTGCAAGTTTGCAAGTTTGCACATTTGCAAGTTAGCAAGTATGAGAGTTTGCAAGTTTGCAAGTTTGCAAGTTGGCAAGTTTGCAAGTTGGCAAGTTGGCAAGTTTGCAAGTTTGCAAATTTGCAAGCAAGTTTGAGAGTTTGCAAGTTTGAGAGTTTGCAAGTTTACAAGTTTGAGAGTTTGCAAGTTTGCATGTTTGCAAGTTTGAGAGTTTGCAAGTTTGAGAGTTTGCAAGTTTGAGACTTTGCAAGTTTACAAGTTTGCATGTTTGCAAGTTTGCAAGTTTGCAAGTTTGCAAGTTTGCAAGTTTGAGAGTTTGCAAGTTTGCAAGTTGGCAAGTTTGCAAGTTTGCAAGTTTGCAAGTTTGCAAGTTGGCAAGTTTGCAAGCTTGCAAGTTTGAGAGTCTGCAAGCTGGCAAGTTGGGAAGTTTGAGAGTCTGCTAGATGGCAAGATGGCAAGTTTGCAAGTTTGAGAGTTTGCAAGTTTGCAAGTTGGCAAGTTGGCAAGTTGGCAAGTTTGCAAGTTGGCAAGTTGGCAAGTTTGAGAGTTTGCAAATTTGCAAGTTTGCAAGTTTGTAAGTTCGCAAGTTTGAGAGTTTGCAAGTTTGCAAGTTTGCAAGTTTGCAGGTTTGAGAGTTTGGAAGTTTGGAAGTTTGAGAGCTTGCAAGTTGGCGTTTGCAAGTTTGCAAGTTTGCAAGTTGGCAAGTTGGCAAGTTTGCAAGTTGGCAAGTTTGCAAGTTTGCAAGCAAGTTTGAGAGCTTGCAAGTTTGCAAGTTTGCAAGATTGAGAGTTTGCAAGCTTGCAAGTTTGAGAGTTTGCAAGTTTGTAAGTATGCAAGTTTGCAAGTTTGAGAGTTTGCAAGTTTGAGAGTTTGCAAGTTTGCAAGTTTGCAAGTTGGCAAGTTTCCAAGTTTGCAAGTTCGCAAGTTGGTAAGTTTGCAAGTTTGCAAGTTTGCAAGTTTGCAAGTTTGAGAGTTTGCAAGTTGGCAAGTTTGCAAGATTGCAAGTTTGCACATTTGCAAGTTAGCAAGTATGAGAGTTTGCAAGTTTGCAAGTTTGCAAGTTGGCAAGTTTGCAAGTTTGCAAGTTGGCAAGCTTGCAAGTTTGAGAGTCTGCAAGCTGGCAAGTTGGCAAGTTTGAGAGTCTGCTAGATGGCAAGATGGCAAGTTTGCAAGTTTGAGAGTTTGCAAGTTTGCAAGTTGGCAAGTTGGCAAGTTGGCAAGTTGGCAAGATTGAGAGTTTGCAAATTTGCAAGTTTGCAAGTTTGTAAGTTCGCAAGTTTGAGAGTTTGCAAGTTTGCAAGTTTGCAGGTTTGAGAGTTTGGAAGTTTGCAAGTTTGAGAGCTTGCAAGTTGGCAAGTTTGCAAGTTTGCAAGTTTGCAAGTTGGCAAGTTGACAAGTTTGCAAGTTGGCAAGCAAGTTTGAGAGTTTGCAAGTTTGCAAGTTTGCAAGTTTGAGAGTTTGCAAGTTTGCAAGTTTGAGAGTTTGCAAGTTTGTAAGTTTGCAAGTTTGCAAGTTTGAGAGTTTGCAAGTTTGAGAGTTTGCAAGTTTGAGAGTTTGCAAGTTTGCAAGTTTGCAAGTTGGCAAGTTTCCAAGTTTGCAAGTTCGCAAGTTTGTAAGTTTGCAAGTTTGCAAGTTTGCAAGTTTGCAAGTTTGCAAGTTTGAGAGTTTGCAAGTTGGCAAGTTTGCAAGTTTGCAAGTTTGCACATTTGCAAGTTAGCAAGTATGAGAGTTTGCAAGTTTGCAAGTTTGCAAGTTGGCAAGTTTGCAAGTTTGCAAGTTTGCAAATTTGCAAGCAAGTTTGAGAGTTTGCAAGTTTGCAAGTTTGAGAGTTTGCAAGTTTGCAAGTTTGAGAGTTCGCAAGTTTGCAAGTTTGCAAGTTTGAGAGTGTGCAAGTTTGAGAGTTTGCAAGTTTGAGAGTTTGCAAGTTTGCAAGTTTGCAAGTTTGTGAGTTTGCAAGTTCGCAAGTTTGAGAGTTTGCAAGTTTCAGAGCTTGACAGTTTGCAGGTTTGAGAGTTTGCAAGTGTGAGAGTTTGCAAGTTTGCAAGTTGGCAAGTGTGCAAGTTGGCAAGTTGACAAGTTAGGAAGTTTGCAAGTTTGAGAGTTTGCAAGTTGGCAAGTTTGAAAGTTTCCAAGTTTGAGAGTTTGAGAGTTTGCAAGTTTGAGACTTTGCAAGTTTACAAGTTTGCATGTTTGCAAGTTTGCAAGTTTGCAAGTTTGCAAGTTTGCAAGTTGGCAAGTTTGCAAGCTTGCAAGTTTGAGAGTCTGCAAGCTGGCAAGTTGGGAAGTTTGAGAGTCTGCTAGATGGCAAGATGGCAAGTTTGCAAGTTTGAGAGTTTGCAAGTTTGCAAGTTGGCAAGTTGGCAAGTTGGCAAGTTTGAGAGTTTGCAAATTTGCAAGTTTGCAAGTTTGTAAGTTCGCAAGTTTGAGAGTTTGCAAGTTTGCAAGTTTGCAAGTTTGCAGGTTTGAGAGTTTGGAAGTTTGCAAGTTTGAGAGCTTGCAAGTTGGCAAGTTTGCAAGTTTGCAAGTTTGCAAGTTGGCAAGTTGACAAGTTTGCAAGTTGGCAAGCAAGTTTGAGAGTTTGCAAGTTTGCAAGTTTGCAAGTTTGAGAGTTTGCAAGTTTGCAAGTTTGCAAGTTTGCAAGTTTGCAAGTTTGCAAGTTTGAGAGTTTGCAAGTTGGCAAGTTTGCAAGTTTGCAAGTTTGCACATTTGCAAGTTAGCAAGTATGAGAGTTTGCAAGTTTGCAAGTTTGCAAGTTGGCAAGTTTGCAAGTTGGCAAGTTGGCAAGTTTGCAAGTTTGCAAATTTGCAAGCAAGTTTGAGAGTTTGCAAGTTTGAGAGTTTGCAAGTTTACAAGTTTGAGAGTTTGCAAGTTTGCATGTTTGCAAGTTTGAGAGTTTGCAAGTTTGAGAGTTTGCAAGTTTGAGACTTTGCAAGTTTACAAGTTTGCATGTTTGCAAGTTTGCAAGTTTGCAAGTTTGCAAGTTTGCAAGTTTGAGAGTTTGCAAGTTTGCAAGTTGGCAAGTTTGCAAGTTTGCAAGTTTGCAAGTTTGCAAGTTGGCAAGTTTGCAAGCTTGCAAGTTTGAGAGTCTGCAAGCTGGCAAGTTGGGAAGTTTGAGAGTCTGCTAGATGGCAAGATGGCAAGTTTGCAAGTTTGAGAGTTTGCAAGTTTGCAAGTTGGCAAGTTGGCAAGTTGGCAAGTTTGCAAGTTGGCAAGTTGGCAAGTTTGAGAGTTTGCAAATTTGCAAGTTTGCAAGTTTGTAAGTTCGCAAGTTTGAGAGTTTGCAAGTTTGCAAGTTTGCAAGTTTGCAGGTTTGAGAGTTTGGAAGTTTGCAAGTTTGAGAGCTTGCAAGTTGGCGTTTGCAAGTTTGCAAGTTTGCAAGTTGGCAAGTTGGCAAGTTTGCAAGTTGGCAAGTTTGCAAGTTTGCAAGCAAGTTTGAGAGCTTGCAAGTTTGCAAGTTTGCAAGATTGAGAGTTTGCAAGCTTGCAAGTTTGAGAGTTTGCAAGTTTGTAAGTATGCAAGTTTGCAAGTTTGAGAGTTTGCAAGTTTGAGAGTTTGCAAGTTTGCAAGTTTGCAAGTTGGCAAGTTTCCAAGTTTGCAAGTTCGCAAGTTGGTAAGTTTGCAAGTTTGCAAGTTTGCAAGTTTGCAAGTTTGAGAGTTTGCAAGTTGGCAAGTTTGCAAGATTGCAAGTTTGCACATTTGCAAGTTAGCAAGTATGAGAGTTTGCAAGTTTGCAAGTTTGCAAGTTGGCAAGTTTGCAAGTTTGCAAGTTGGCAAGCTTGCAAGTTTGAGAGTCTGCAAGCTGGCAAGTTGGCAAGTTTGAGAGTCTGCTAGATGGCAAGATGGCAAGTTTGCAAGTTTGAGAGTTTGCAAGTTTGCAAGTTGGCAAGTTGGCAAGTTGGCAAGTTGGCAAGATTGAGAGTTTGCAAATTTGCAAGTTTGCAAGTTTGTAAGTTCGCAAGTTTGAGAGTTTGCAAGTTTGCAAGTTTGCAGGTTTGAGAGTTTGGAAGTTTGCAAGTTTGAGAGCTTGCAAGTTGGCAAGTTTGCAAGTTTGCAAGTTTGCAAGTTGGCAAGTTGACAAGTTTGCAAGTTGGCAAGCAAGTTTGAGAGTTTGCAAGTTTGCAAGTTTGCAAGTTTGAGAGTTTGCAAGTTTGCAAGTTTGAGAGTTTGCAAGTTTGTAAGTTTGCAAGTTTGCAAGTTTGAGAGTTTGCAAGTTTGAGAGTTTGCAAGTTTGAGAGTTTGCAAGTTTGCAAGTTTGCAAGTTGGCAAGTTTCCAAGTTTGCAAGTTCGCAAGTTTGTAAGTTTGCAAGTTTGCAAGTTTGCAAGTTTGCAAGTTTGCAAGTTTGAGAGTTTGCAAGTTGGCAAGTTTGCAAGTTTGCAAGTTTGCACATTTGCAAGTTAGCAAGTATGAGAGTTTGCAAGTTTGCAAGTTTGCAAGTTGGCAAGTTTGCAAGTTTGCAAGTTTGCAAATTTGCAAGCAAGTTTGAGAGTTTGCAAGTTTGCAAGTTTGAGAGTTTGCAAGTTTGCAAGTTTGAGAGTTCGCAAGTTTGCAAGTTTGCAAGTTTGAGAGTGTGCAAGTTTGAGAGTTTGCAAGTTTGAGAGTTTGCAAGTTTGCAAGTTTGCAAGTTTGTGAGTTTGCAAGTTCGCAAGTTTGAGAGTTTGCAAGTTTCAGAGCTTGACAGTTTGCAGGTTTGAGAGTTTGCAAGTGTGAGAGTTTGCAAGTTTGCAAGTTGGCAAGTGTGCAAGTTGGCAAGTTGACAAGTTAGGAAGTTTGCAAGTTTGAGAGTTTGCAAGTTGGCAAGTTTGAAAGTTTCCAAGCTTGAGAGTTTGAGAGTTTGCAAGTTTGAGAGTTTGCAAGTTTGAGAGTTTGCAAGTTTGCAAGTTTGAGAGTTTGCAAGTTTGAGAGTTTGCAAGTTGGCAAGTTGGCAAGTTTGCAAGTTTGCAAGTTTGAGAGTTTGCAAGTTTGCAAGTTTGCAAGTTTGCAGGTTTGAGAGTTTGGAAGTTTGCAAGTTTGAGAGCTTGCAAGTTGGCAAACTTGCAAGTTTGCAAGTTTGCAAGTTGGCAAGTTTGCAAGTTTGCAAGTGGGCAAGTTTGCAAGTTTGCAAGCAAGTTTGAGAGTTTGCAAGTTTGCAAGTTTGAGAGTTTGCAAGTTTGTAAGTTTGCAAGTTTGCAAGTTTGAGAGTTTGCAAGTTTGAGAGTTTGCAAGTTTGAGAGTTTGCAAGTTTGCAAGTTGGCAAGTTGGCAATTTTGCAAGTTTGCAAGTTCGCAAATTGGCAAGTTTGCAAGTTTGCAAGTTTGAGAGTTTGCAAGTTTGCAAGTTTGAGAGTTTGCAAGTTTGCAAGTTTGAGAGTTCGCAAGTTTGCAAGTTTGCAAGTTTGAGAGTGTGCAAGTTTGAGAGTTTGCAAGTTTGAGAGTTTGCAAGTTTGCAAGTTTGCAAGTTTGTGAGTTTGCAAGTTCGCAAGTTTGAGAGTTTGCAAGTTTCAGAGCTTGAGAGTTTGCAGGTTTGAGAGTTTGCAAGTGTGAGAGTTTGCAAGTTTGCAAGTTGGCAAGTGTGCAAGTTGGCAAGTTGACAAAAGTTTGAGAGTTTGCAAGTTTGAGAGTTTGCAAGTTGGCAAGTTGGCAAGTTTGCAAGTTTGCAAGTTTGCAAGTTTGCAAGTTTGAGAGTTTGCAAGTTTGCAAGTTTGCAAGTTTGCAGGTTTGAGAGTTTGGAAGTTTGCAAGTTTGAGAGCTTGCAAGTTGGCAAGTTTGCAAGTTTGCAAGTTTGCAAGTTGGCAAGTTTGCAAGTTTGCAAGTGGGCAAGTTTGCAAGTTTGCAAGCAAGTTTGAGAGTTTGCAAGTTTGCAAGTTTGAGAGTTTGCAAGTTTGTAAGTTTGCAAGTTTGCAAGTTTGAGAGTTTGCAAGTTTGAGAGTTTGCAAGTTTGAGTTTGCAAGTTTGCAAGTTTGCAAGTTGGCAAGTTTGCAAGTTTGCAAGTTCGCAAGTTTGTAAGTTTGCAAGTTTGCAAGTTTGCAAGTTTGCAAGTTTGAGTTTGCAAGTTGGCAAGTTTGCAAGTTTGCAAGTTTGCACATTTGCAAGTTAGCAAGTATGAGAGTTTGCAAGTTTGCAAGTTTGCAAGTTTGCAAGTTGGCAAGTTTGCAAGTTGGCAAGTTGGCAAGTTTGTAAGTTTGCAAATTTGCAAGCAAGTTTGAGAGTTTGCAAATTTGCAAGTTTGAGAGTTTGCAAGTTTGAGAGTTTGCAAGTTTGAGACTTTGCAAGTTTACAAGTTTGCATGTTTGCAAGTTTGCAAGTTTGCAAGTTTGAGAGTTTGCAACTTGGCAAGTTGGCAAGTTTGCAAGTTTGCAAGTTTGCACGTTTGCAAGTTAGCAAGTTTGAGAGTTTGCAAGTTTGCAAGTTCGCAAGTTTGCAAGTTCTCAAGTTTGCAAGTTTGCAAGTTTGAAAGTTTGCAAGTTTGCAAGTTTGCAAATTTGCAAGCAAGTTTGAGAGTTTGCAAGTTTGCAAGTTTGAGAGTTTGCAAGTTTGCAAGTTTGAGAGTTCGCAAGTTTGCAAGTTTGCAAGTTTGAGAGTGTGCAAGTTTGAGTTTGCAAGTTTGAGAGTTTGCAAGTTTGCAAGTTTGCAAGTTGGCAAGTTTGCAAGTTTGCAAGTTTGCAAATTTGCAAGCAAGTTTGAGAGTTTGCAAGTTTGCAAGTTTGAGAGTTTGCAAGTTTGCAAGTTTGAGAGTTCGCAAGTTTGCAAGTTTGCAAGTTTGAGAGTGTGCAAGTTTGAGAGTTTGCAAGTTTGAGAGTTTGCAAGTTTGCAAGTTTGCAAGTTTGTGAGTTAGCAAGTTCGCAAGTTTGAGAGTTTGCAAGTTTCAGAGCTTGACAGTTTGCAGGTTTGAGAGTTTGCAAGTGTGAGAGTTTGCAAGTTTGCAAGTTGGCAAGTGTGCAAGTTGGCAAGTTGACAAGTTAGGAAGTTTGCAAGTTTGAGAGTTTGCAAGTTGGCAAGTTTGAAAGTTTCCAAGTTTGAGAGTTTGAGAGTTTGCAAGTTTGAGAGTTTGCAAGTTTGAGAGTTTGCAAGTTTGCAAGTTTGAGAGTTTGCAAGTTTGAGAGTTTGCAAGTTGGCAAGTTGGCAAGTTTGCAAGTTTGCAAGTTTGAGAGTTTGCGAGTTTGCAAGTTTGCAAGTTTGCAGGTTTGAGAGTTTGGAAGTTTGCAAGTTTGAGAGCTTGCAAGTTGGCAAACTTGCAAGTTTGCAAGTTTGCAAGTTGGCAAGTTTGCAAGTTTGCAAGTGGGCAAGTTTGCAAGTTTGCAAGCAAGTTTGAGAGTTTGCAAGTTTGCAAGTTTGAGAGTTTGCAAGTTTGTAAGTTTGCAAGTTTGCAAGTTTGAGAGTTTGCAAGTTTGAGAGTTTGCAAGTTTGAGAGTTTGCAAGTGTGCAAGTTGGCAAGTTGGCAATTTTGCAAGTTTGCAAGTTCGCAAATTGGCAAGTTTGCAAGTTTGCAAGTTTGAGAGTTTGCAAGTTTGCAAGTTTGAGAGTTTGCAAGTTTGCAAGTTTGAGAGTTCGCAAGTTTGCAAGTTTGCAAGTTTGAGAGTGTGCAAGTTTGAGAGTTTGCAAGTTTGAGAGTTTGCAAGTTTGCAAGTTTGCAAGTTTGTGAGTTTGCAAGTTCGCAAGTTTGAGAGTTTGCAAGTTTCAGAGCTTGAGAGTTTGCAGGTTTGAGAGTTTGCAAGTGTGAGAGTTTGCAAGTTTGCAAGTTGGCAAGTGTGCAAGTTGGCAAGTTGACAAAAGTTTGAGAGTTTGCAAGTTTGAGAGTTTGCAAGTTGGCAAGTTGGCAAGTTTGCAAGTTTGCAAGTTTGCAAGTTTGCAAGTTTGAGAGTTTGCAAGTTTGCAAGTTTGCAAGTTTGCAGGTTTGAGAGTTTGGAAGTTTGCAAGTTTGAGAGCTTGCAAGTTGGCAAGTTTGCAAGTTTGCAAGTTTGCAAGTTGGCAAGTTTGCAAGTTTGCAAGTGGGCAAGTTTGCAAGTTTGCAAGCAAGTTTGAGAGTTTGCAAGTTTGCAAGTTTGAGAGTTTGCAAGTTTGTAAGTTTGCAAGTTTGCAAGTTTGAGAGTTTGCAAGTTTGAGAGTTTGCAAGTTTGAGTTTGCAAGTTTGCAAGTTTGCAAGTTGGCAAGTTTGCAAGTTTGCAAGTTCGCAAGTTTGTAAGTTTGCAAGTTTGCAAGTTTGCAAGTTTGCAAGTTTGAGTTTGCAAGTTGGCAAGTTTGCAAGTTTGCAAGTTTGCACATTTGCAAGTTAGCAAGTATGAGAGTTTGCAAGTTTGCAAGTTTGCAAGTTTGCAAGTTGGCAAGTTTGCAAGTTGGCAAGTTGGCAAGTTTGGAAGTTTGCAAATTTGCAAGCAAGTTTGAGAGTTTGCAAATTTGCAAGTTTGAGAGTTTGCAAGTTTGAGAGTTTGCAAGTTTGAGACTTTGCAAGTTTACAAGTTTGCATGTTTGCAAGTTTGCAAGTTTGCAAGTTTGAGAGTTTGCAACTTGGCAAGTTGGCAAGTTTGCAAGTTTGCAAGTTTGCACGTTTGCAAGTTAGCAAGTTTGAGAGTTTGCAAGTTTGCAAGTTCGCAAGTTTGCAAGTTCTCAAGTTTGCAAGTTTGCAAGTTTGAAAGTTTGCAAGTTTGCAAGTTTGCAAATTTGCAAGCAAGTTTGAGAGTTTGCAAGTTTGCAAGTTTGAGAGTTTGCAAGTTTGCAAGTTTGAGAGTTCGCAAGTTTGCAAGTTTGAGAGTGTGCAAGTTTGAGTTTGCAAGTTTGAGAGTTTGCAAGTTTGCAAGTTTGCAAGTTGGCAAGTTTGCAAGTTGGCAAGTTTGCAAGTTTGCAAGTTTGCAAGTTTGCAAGTTTGAAAGTTTGCAAGCTTGCAAGTTGGCAAGTTGGCAAGTTTGCAAGTTTGCAAGTTTGTAAGTTTGCAAGTTTGCAAGTTTGCAAGTTTGAGAGTTTGCAAGTTTGAGAGCTTGAGAGTTTGCAAGTTTGAGAGTTTGCAAGTGCGAGAGTTTGCAAGTTTGCAAGTTGGCAAGTGTGCAAGTTGGCAAGTTTGGAAGTTTGCAAGTTTGCAAGTTGGCAAGTTGGCAAGTTGGCAAGTTTGCAAGTTTGCAAGTTTGCAAGTTTGCAAGTTCGCAATTTGGCAAGTTTGCAAGTTTGCAAGTTTGCAAGTTTCCAAGTTTCCAAGTTTGCAAGTTTGAGAGTTTGCAAGTTTGAGAGTTTGCAAGTTTGCAAGTTTGCAAGTTTACAAGTTTGCAAGTTTACAAGTTTGCAATTTTTAGAGTTTGCAAGTTGGCAAGTTGGCAAGATTGCAAGTTTGCACATTTGCAAGTTAGCAAATTTGAGAGTTTGCAAGTTTGAGAGTTTGCAAGTTTGAGAGTTTGCAAGTTTGTAAGTTGGCAAGTTTGAGAGTTTGCAAGTGTGAGAGTTTGCAAGATTGCAAGTTTGAGAGCTTGCAAGTTGGGAAGTTTGCAAGTTTGCAAGTTTGCAAGTTGGCAAGTTTGCAAGTTTGCATGTAGGCAAGTTTGCAAGTTTGCAAGCAAGTTTGAGAGTTTGCAAGTTTGCAAGTTTGCAAGTTTGCAAGTTTGTAAGTTTGCAAGTTTGCAAGTTTGCAAGTTTGAGAGTTTGCAAGTTTGAGAGCTTGAGAGTTTGCAAGTTTGAGAGTTTGCAAGTGCGAGAGTTTGCAAGTTTGCAAGTTGGCAAGTGTGCAAGTTGGCAAGTTGGCAAGTTTGGAAGTTTGCAAGTTTGCAAGTTTGCAAGTTTGCACATTTGCAAGTCAGCAAGTATGAAAGTTTGCAAGTTTGCAAGTTTGCAAGTTGCCAAGTTTGCAAGTTGGCAAGTTGGCAAGTTTGCAAGTTTGCAAATTTGAGCAAGTTTGGGAGTTTGCAAGTTTGCAAGTTTGAGAGTTTGCAAGTTTGCAAGTTTGAGAGTTTGCAAGTTTGCAAGTTTGAGAGTTTGCAAGTTTGCAAGTTTGAGAGTTTGCAAGTTTGAGACTTTGCAAGTTTACAAGTTTGCATGTTTGCAAGTTTGCAAGTTTGCAAGTTTGCAAGTTTGCAAGTTGGCAAGTTTGCAAGCTTGCAAGTTTGAGAGTCTGCAAGCTGGCAAGTTGGGAAGTTTGAGAGTCTGCTAGATGGCAAGATGGCAAGTTTGCAAGTTTGAGAGTTTGCAAGTTTGCAAGTTTGCAAGTTTGAGAGTTTGCAAGTTTGCAAGTTTGAGAGTTTGCAAGTTTGTAAGTTTGCAAGTTTGCAAGTTTGAGAGTTTGCAAGTTTGAGAGTTTGCAAGTTTGAGAGTTTGCAAGTTTGCAAGTTTGCAAGTTGGCAAGTTTCCAAGTTTGCAAGTTCGCAAGTTTGTAAGTTTGCAAGTTTGCAAGTTTGCAAGTTTGCAAGTTTGCAAGTTTGAGAGTTTGCAAGTTGGCAAGTTTGCAAGTTTGCAAGTTTGCACATTTGCAAGTTAGCAAGTATGAGAGTTTGCAAGTTTGCAAGTTTGCAAGTTGGCAAGTTTGCAAGTTTGCAAGTTTGCAAATTTGCAAGCAAGTTTGAGAGTTTGCAAGTTTGCAAGTTTGAGAGTTTGCAAGTTTGCAAGTTTGAGAGTTCGCAAGTTTGCAAGTTTGCAAGTTTGAGAGTGTGCAAGTTTGAGAGTTTGCAAGTTTGAGAGTTTGCAAGTTTGCAAGTTTGCAAGTTTGTGAGTTTGCAAGTTCGCAAGTTTGAGAGTTTGCAAGTTTCAGAGCTTGACAGTTTGCAGGTTTGAGAGTTTGCAAGTGTGAGAGTTTGCAAGTTTGCAAGTTGGCAAGTGTGCAAGTTGGCAAGTTGACAAGTTAGGAAGTTTGCAAGTTTGAGAGTTTGCAAGTTGGCAAGTTTGAAAGTTTCCAAGTTTGAGAGTTTGAGAGTTTGCAAGTTTGAGAGTTTGCAAGTTTGAGAGTTTGCAAGTTTGCAAGTTTGAGAGTTTGCAAGTTTGAGAGTTTGCAAGTTGGCAAGTTTGCAAGTTTGCAAGTTTGAGAGTTTGCAAGTTTGCAAGTTTGCAAGTTTGCAGGTTTGAGAGTTTGGAAGTTTGCAAGTTTGAGAGCTTGCAAGTTGGCAAACTTGCAAGTTTGCAAGTTTGCAAGTTGGCAAGTTTGCAAGTTTGCAAGTGGGCAAGTTTGCAAGTTTGCAAGCAAGTTTGAGAGTTTGCAAGTTTGCAAGTTTGAGAGTTTGCAAGTTTGTAAGTTTGCAAGTTTGCAAGTTTGAGAGTTTGCAAGTTTGAGAGTTTGCAAGTTTGAGAGTTTGCAAGTTTGCAAGTTGGCAAGTTGGCAATTTTGCAAGTTTGCAAGTTCGCAAATTGGCAAGTTTGCAAGTTTGCAAGTTTGAGAGTTTGCAAGTTTGCAAGTTTGAGAGTTTGCAAGTTTGCAAGTTTGAGAGTTCGCAAGTTTGCAAGTTTGCAAGTTTGAGAGTGTGCAAGTTTGAGAGTTTGCAAGTTTGAGAGTTTGCAAGTTTGCAAGTTTGCAAGTTTGTGAGTTAGCAAGTTCGCAAGTTTGAGAGTTTGCAAGTTTCAGAGCTTGAGAGTTTGCAGGTTTGAGAGTTTGCAAGTGTGAGAGTTTGCAAGTTTGCAAGTTGGCAAGTGTGCAAGTTGGCAAGTTGACAAAAGTTTGAGAGTTTGCAAGTTTGAGAGTTTGCAAGTTGGCAAGTTGGCAAGTTTGCAAGTTTGCAAGTTTGCAAGTTTGCAAGTTTGAGAGTTTGCAAGTTTGCAAGTTTGCAAGTTTGCAGGTTTGAGAGTTTGGAAGTTTGCAAGTTTGAGAGCTTGCAAGTTGGCAAGTTTGCAAGTTTGCAAGTTTGCAAGTTGGCAAGTTTGCAAGTTTGCAAGTGGGCAAGTTTGCAAGTTTGCAAGCAAGTTTGAGAGTTTGCAAGTTTGCAAGTTTGAGAGTTTGCAAGTTTGTAAGTTTGCAAGTTTGCAAGTTTGAGAGTTTGCAAGTTTGAGAGTTTGCAAGTTTGAGTTTGCAAGTTTGCAAGTTTGCAAGTTGGCAAGTTTGCAAGTTTGCAAGTTCGCAAGTTTGTAAGTTTGCAAGTTTGCAAGTTTGCAAGTTTGAGTTTGCAAGTTGGCAAGTTTGCAAGTTTGCAAGTTTGCACATTTGCAAGTTAGCAAGTATGAGAGTTTGCAAGTTTGCAAGTTTGCAAGTTTGCAAGTTGGCAAGTTTGCAAGTTGGCAAGTTGGCAAGTTTGTAAGTTTGCAAATTTGCAAGCAAGTTTGAGAGTTTGCAAATTTGCAAGTTTGAGAGTTTGCAAGTTTGAGAGTTTGCAAGTTTGAGACTTTGCAAGTTTACAAGTTTGCATGTTTGCAAGTTTGCAAGTTTGCAAGTTTGAGAGTTTGCAACTTGGCAAGTTGGCAAGTTTGCAAGTTTGCAAGTTTGCACGTTTGCAAGTTAGCAAGTTTGAGAGTTTGCAAGTTTGCAAGTTCGCAAGTTTGCAAGTTCTCAAGTTTGCAAGTTTGCAAGTTTGAAAGTTTGCAAGTTTGCAAGTTTGCAAATTTGCAAGCAAGTTTGAGAGTTTGCAAGTTTGCAAGTTTGAGAGTTTGCAAGTTTGCAAGTTTGAGAGTTCGCAAGTTTGCAAGTTTGCAAGTTTGAGAGTGTGCAAGTTTGAGTTTGCAAGTTTGAGAGTTTGCAAGTTTGCAAGTTTGCAAGTTGGCAAGTTTGCAAGTTTGCAAGTTTGCAAATTTGCAAGCAAGTTTGAGAGTTTGCAAGTTTGCAAGTTTGAGAGTTTGCAAGTTTGCAAGTTTGAGAGTTCGCAAGTTTGCAAGTTTGCAAGTTTGAGAGTGTGCAAGTTTGAGAGTTTGCAAGTTTGAGAGTTTGCAAGTTTGCAAGTTTGCAAGTTTGTGAGTTAGCAAGTTCGCAAGTTTGAGAGTTTGCAAGTTTCAGAGCTTGACAGTTTGCAGGTTTGAGAGTTTGCAAGTGTGAGAGTTTGCAAGTTTGCAAGTTGGCAAGTGTGCAAGTTGGCAAGTTGACAAGTTAGGAAGTTTGCAAGTTTGAGAGTTTGCAAGTTGGCAAGTTTGAAAGTTTCCAAGTTTGAGAGTTTGAGAGTTTGCAAGTTTGAGAGTTTGCAAGTTTGAGAGTTTGCAAGTTTGCAAGTTTGAGAGTTTGCAAGTTTGAGAGTTTGCAAGTTGGCAAGTTGGCAAGTTTGCAAGTTTGCAAGTTTGAGAGTTTGCAAGTTTGCAAGTTTGCAAGTTTGCAGGTTTGAGAGTTTGGAAGTTTGCAAGTTTGAGAGCTTGCAAGTTGGCAAACTTGCAAGTTTGCAAGTTTGCAAGTTGGCAAGTTTGCAAGTTTGCAAGTGGGCAAGTTTGCAAGTTTGCAAGCAAGTTTGAGAGTTTGCAAGTTTGCAAGTTTGAGAGTTTGCAAGTTTGTAAGTTTGCAAGTTTGCAAGTTTGAGAGTTTGCAAGTTTGAGAGTTTGCAAGTTTGAGAGTTTGCAAGTGTGCAAGTTGGCAAGTTGGCAATTTTGCAAGTTTGCAAGTTCGCAAATTGGCAAGTTTGCAAGTTTGCAAGTTTGAGAGTTTGCAAGTTTGCAAGTTTGAGAGTTTGCAAGTTTGCAAGTTTGAGAGTTCGCAAGTTTGCAAGTTTGCAAGTTTGAGAGTGTGCAAGTTTGAGAGTTTGCAAGTTTGAGAGTTTGCAAGTTTGCAAGTTTGCAAGTTTGTGAGTTTGCAAGTTCGCAAGTTTGAGAGTTTGCAAGTTTCAGAGCTTGAGAGTTTGCAGGTTTGAGAGTTTGCAAGTGTGAGAGTTTGCAAGTTTGCAAGTTGGCAAGTGTGCAAGTTGGCAAGTTGACAAAAGTTTGAGAGTTTGCAAGTTTGAGAGTTTGCAAGTTGGCAAGTTGGCAAGTTTGCAAGTTTGCAAGTTTGCAAGTTTGCAAGTTTGAGAGTTTGCAAGTTTGCAAGTTTGCAAGTTTGCAGGTTTGAGAGTTTGGAAGTTTGCAAGTTTGAGAGCTTGCAAGTTGGCAAGTTTGCAAGTTTGCAAGTTTGCAAGTTGGCAAGTTTGCAAGTTTGCAAGTGGGCAAGTTTGCAAGTTTGCAAGCAAGTTTGAGAGTTTGCAAGTTTGCAAGTTTGAGAGTTTGCAAGTTTGTAAGTTTGCAAGTTTGCAAGTTTGAGAGTTTGCAAGTTTGAGAGTTTGCAAGTTTGAGTTTGCAAGTTTGCAAGTTTGCAAGTTGGCAAGTTTGCAAGTTTGCAAGTTCGCAAGTTTGTAAGTTTGCAAGTTTGCAAGTTTGCAACTTTGCAAGTTTGAGTTTGCAAGTTGGCAAGTTTGCAAGTTTGCACATTTGCAAGTTAGCAAGTATGAGAGTTTGCAAGTTTGCAAGTTTGCAAGTTTGCAAGTTGGCAAGTTTGCAAGTTGGCAAGTTGGCAAGTTTGCAAGTTTGCAAATTTGCAAGCAAGTTTGAGAGTTTGCAAATTTGCAAGTTTGAGAGTTTGCAAGTTTAAGAGTTTGCAAGTTTGAGACTTTGCAAGTTTACAAGTTTGCATGTTTGCAAGTTTGCAAGTTTGCAAGTTTGAGAGTTTGCAACTTGGCAAGTTGGCAAGTTTGCAAGTTTGCAAGTTTGCACGTTTGCAAGTTAGCAAGTTTGAGAGTTTGCAAGTTTGCAAGTTCGCAAGTTTGCAAGTTCTCAAGTTTGCAAGTTTGCAAGTTTGAAAGTTTGCAAGTTTGCAAGTTTGCAAATTTGCAAGCAAGTTTGAGAGTTTGCAAGTTTGCAAGTTTGAGAGTGTGCAAGTTTGAGTTTGCAAGTTTGAGAGTTTGCAAGTTTGCAAGTTTGCAAGTTGGCAAGTTTGCAAGTTGGCAAGTTTGCAAGTTTGCAAGTTTGCAAGTTTGCAAGTTTGAAAGTTTGCAAGCTTGCAAGTTGGCAAGTTGGCAAGTTTGCAAGTTTGCAAGTTTGCAAGTTTGTAAGTTTGCAAGTTTGCAAGTTTGCAAGTTTGAGAGTTTGCAAGTTTGAGAGCTTGAGAGTTTGCAAGTTTGAGAGTTTGCAAGTGCGAGAGTTTGCAAGTTTGCAAGTTGGCAAGTGTGCAAGTTGGCAAGTTTGGAAGTTTGCAAGTTTGCAAGTTGGCAAGTTGGCAAGTTGGCAAGTTTGCAAGTTTGCAAGTTTGCAAGTTTGCAAGTTCGCAATTTGGCAAGTTTGCAAGTTTGCAAGTTTGCAAGTTTCCAAGTTTCCAAGTTTGCAAGTTTGAGAGTTTGCAAGTTTGAGAGTTTGCAAGTTTGCAAGTTTGCAAGTTTACAAGTTTGCAAGTTTACAAGTTTGCAATTTTTAGAGTTTGCAAGTTGGCAAGTTGGCAAGATTGCAAGTTTGCACATTTGCAAGTTAGCAAATTTGAGAGTTTGCAAGTTTGAGAGTTTGCAAGTTTGAGAGTTTGCAAGTTTGTAAGTTGGCAAGTTTGAGAGTTTGCAAGTGTGAGAGTTTGCAAGTTTGCAAGTTTGAGAGCTTGCAAGTTGGGAAGTTTGCAAGTTTGCAAGTTTGCAAGTTGGCAAGTTTGCAAGTTTGCATGTAGGCAAGTTTGCAAGTTTGCAAGCAAGTTTGAGAGTTTGCAAGTTTGCAAGTTTGCAAGTTTGCAAGTTTGTAAGTTTGCAAGTTTGCAAGTTTGCAAGTTTGAGAGTTTGCAAGTTTGAGAGCTTGAGAGTTTGCAAGTTTGAGAGTTTGCAAGTGCGAGAGTTTGCAAGTTTGCAAGTTGGCAAGTGTGCAAGTTGGCAAGTTGGCAAGTTTGGAAGTTTGCAAGTTTGCAAGTTTGCAAGTTTGCACATTTGCAAGTCAGCAAGTATGAAAGTTTGCAAGTTTGCAAGTTTGCAAGTTGCCAAGTTTGCAAGTTGGCAAGTTGGCAAGTTTGCAAGTTTGCAAATTTGAGCAAGTTTGGGAGTTTGCAAGTTTGCAAGTTTGAGAGTTTGCAAGTTTGCAAGTTTGAGAGTTTGCAAGTTTGCAAGTTTGAGAGTTTGCAAGTTTGCAAGTTTGAGAGTTTGCAAGTTTGAGACTTTGCAAGTTTACAAGTTTGCATGTTTGCAAGTTTGCAAGTTTGCAAGCTTGCAAGTTTGAGAGTCTGCAAGCTGGCAAGTTGGGAAGTTTGAGAGTCTGCTAGATGGCAAGATGGCAAGTTTGCAAGTTTGAGAGTTTGCAAGTTTGCAAGTTGGCAAGTTGGCAAGTTGGCAAGTTTGAGAGTTTGCAAATTTGCAAGTTTGCAAGTTTGTAAGTTCGCAAGTTTGAGAGTTTGCAAGTTTGCAAGTTTGCAAGTTTGCAGGTTTGAGAGTTTGGAAGTTTGCAAGTTTGAGAGCTTGCAAGTTGGCAAGTTTGCAAGTTTGCAAGTTTGCAAGTTGGCAAGTTGACAAGTTTGCAAGTTGGCAAGCAAGTTTGAGAGTTTGCAAGTTTGCAAGTTTGCAAGTTTGAGAGTTTGCAAGTTTGCAAGTTTGCAAGTTTGCAAGTTTGCAAGTTTGCAAGTTTGAGAGTTTGCAAGTTGGCAAGTTTGCAAGTTTGCAAGTTTGCACATTTGCAAGTTAGCAAGTATGAGAGTTTGCAAGTTTGCAAGTTTGCAAGTTGGCAAGTTTGCAAGTTGGCAAGTTGGCAAGTTTGCGTTTGCAAATTTGCAAGCAAGTTTGAGAGTTTGCAAGTTTGAGAGTTTGCAAGTTTACAAGTTTGAGAGTTTGCAAGTTTGCATGTTTGCAAGTTTGAGAGTTTGCAAGTTTGAGAGTTTGCAAGTTTGAGACTTTGCAAGTTTACAAGTTTGCATGTTTGCAAGTTTCCAAGTTTGCAAGTTTGCAAGTTTGCAAGTTTGAGAGTTTGCAAGTTTGCAAGTTGGCAAGTTTGCAAGTTTGCAAGTTTGCAAGTTTGCAAGTTGGCAAGTTTGCAAGCTTGCAAGTTTGAGAGTCTGCAAGCTGGCAAGTTGGGAAGTTTGAGAGTCTGCTAGATGGCAAGATGGCAAGTTTGCAAGTTTGAGAGTTTGCAAGTTTGCAAGTTGGCAAGTTGGCAAGTTGGCAAGTTTGCAAGTTGGCAAGTTGGCAAGTTTGAGAGTTTGCAAATTTGCAAGTTTGCAAGTTTGTAAGTTCGCAAGTTTGAGAGTTTGCAAGTTTGCAAGTTTGCAAGTTTGCAGGTTTGAGAGTTTGGAAGTTTGCAAGTTTGAGAGCTTGCAAGTTGGCAAGTTTGCAAGTTTGCAAGTTTGCAAGTTGGCAAGTTGGCAAGTTTGCAAGTTGGCAAGTTTGCAAGTTTGCAAGCAAGTTTGAGAGCTTGCAAGTTTGCAAGTTTGCAAGATTGAGAGTTTGCAAGCTTGCAAGTTTGAGAGTTTGCAAGTTTGTAAGTATGCAAGTTTGCAAGTTTGAGAGTTTGCAAGTTTGAGAGTTTGCAAGTTTGCAAGTTTGCAAGTTGGCAAGTTTCCAAGTTTGCAAGTTCGCAAGTTGGTAAGTTTGCAAGTTTGCAAGTTTGCAAGTTTGCAAGTTTGAGAGTTTGCAAGTTGGCAAGTTTGCAAGATTGCAAGTTTGCACATTTGCAAGTTAGCAAGTATGAGAGTTTGCAAGTTTGCAAGTTTGCAAGTTGGCAAGTTTGCAAGTTTGCAAGTTGGCAAGCTTGCAAGTTTGAGAGTCTGCAAGCTGGCAAGTTGGCAAGTTTGAGAGTCTGCTAGATGGCAAGATGGCAAGTTTGCAAGTTTGAGAGTTTGCAAGTTTGCAAGTTGGCAAGTTGGCAAGTTGGCAAGTTGGCAAGATTGAGAGTTTGCAAATTTGCAAGTTTGCAAGTTTGTAAGTTCGCAAGTTTGAGAGTTTGCAAGTTTGCAAGTTTGCAGGTTTGAGAGTTTGGAAGTTTGCAAGTTTGAGAGCTTGCAAGTTGGCAAGTTTGCAAGTTTGCAAGTTTGCAAGTTGGCAAGTTGACAAGTTTGCAAGTTGGCAAGCAAGTTTGAGAGTTTGCAAGTTTGCAAGTTTGCAAGTTTGAGAGTTTGCAAGTTTGCAAGTTTGAGAGTTTGCAAGTTTGTAAGTTTGCAAGTTTGCAAGTTTGAGAGTTTGCAAGTTTGAGAGTTTGCAAGTTTGAGAGTTTGCAAGTTTGCAAGTTTGCAAGTTGGCAAGTTTCCAAGTTTGCAAGTTCGCAAGTTTGTAAGTTTGCAAGTTTGCAAGTTTGCAAGTTTGCAAGTTTGCAAGTTTGAGAGTTTGCAAGTTGGCAAGTTTGCAAGTTTGCAAGTTTGCACATTTGCAAGTTAGCAAGTATGAGAGTTTGCAAGTTTGCAAGTTTGCAAGTTGGCAAGTTTGCAAGTTTGCAAGTTTGCAAATTTGCAAGCAAGTTTGAGAGTTTGCAAGTTTGCAAGTTTGAGAGTTTGCAAGTTTGCAAGTTTGAGAGTTCGCAAGTTTGCAAGTTTGCAAGTTTGAGAGTGTGCAAGTTTGAGAGTTTGCAAGTTTGAGAGTTTGCAAGTTTGCAAGTTTGCAAGTTTGTGAGTTTGCAAGTTCGCAAGTTTGAGAGTTTGCAAGTTTCAGAGCTTGACAGTTTGCAGGTTTGAGAGTTTGCAAGTGTGAGAGTTTGCAAGTTTGCAAGTTGGCAAGTGTGCAAGTTGGCAAGTTGACAAGTTAGGAAGTTTGCAAGTTTGAGAGTTTGCAAGTTGGCAAGTTTGAAAGTTTCCAAGTTTGAGAGTTTGAGAGTTTGCAAGTTTGAGAGTTTGCAAGTTTGAGAGTTTGCAAGTTTGCAAGTTTGAGAGTTTGCAAGTTTGAGAGTTTGCAAGTTGGCAAGTTGGCAAGTTTGCAAGTTTGAGAGTTTGCAAGTTTGCAAGTTTGCAAGTTTGCAGGTTTGAGAGTTTGGAAGTTTGCAAGTTTGAGAGCTTGCAAGTTGGCAAACTTGCAAGTTTGCAAGTTTGCAAGTTGGCAAGTTTGCAAGTTTGCAAGTGGGCAAGTTTGCAAGTTTGCAAGCAAGTTTGAGAGTTTGCAAGTTTGCAAGTTTGAGAGTTTGCAAGTTTGTAAGTTTGCAAGTTTGCAAGTTTGAGAGTTTGCAAGTTTGAGAGTTTGCAAGTTTGAGAGTTTGCAAGTTTGCAAGTTGGCAAGTTGGCAATTTTGCAAGTTTGCAAGTTCGCAAATTGGCAAGTTTGCAAGTTTGCAAGTTTGCAAGTTTCCAAGTTTCCAAGTTTGCAAGTTTGAGAGTTTGCAAGTTTGAGAGTTTGCAAGTTTGCTAGTTTACAAGTTTGCAATTTTTAGAGTTTGCAAGTTGGCAAGTTTGCAAGTTTGCAAGTTTGCAAGTTTGCACGTTTGCAAGTTAGCAAGTTTGAGAGTTTCCAAGTTTGCAAGTTTGCAAGGTTGCAAGTTGGCAAGTTTGCAAGTTTGCAAGTTTGCAAGTTGGGAAGTTGGCAAGTTTGAGAGTTTGCAAGTTTGCAAGTTTGTAAGTTCGCAAGGTTGAGAGTTTTCAAGTTTGCAAGTTTGCAAGTTTGCAGGTTTGAGAGTTTGGAAGTTTGCAAGTTTGAGAGGTTGCAAGTTAGCAAGTTTGCAAGTTTGCAATGTAGCAAGTTTGCAAGTTGGCAAGTTTGCAAGTTTGCAAGCAAGTTTGAGAGTTTGCAAGTTTGCAAGTTTGAGAGTTTGCAAGTTTGAGAGTTTGCAAGTTTGAGAGTTTGCAAGTTTGCAAGTTTGCAAGTTTGTAAGTTTGCAAGTTTGCAAGTTTGCAAGTTTGAGAGTTTGCAAGTTTGAGAGCTTGAGAGTTTGCAAGTTTGAGAGTTTGCAAGTGCGAGAGTTTGCAAGTTTGCAAGTTTGCAAGTTTGCAAGTTGGCAAGTTTGCAAGTTTGCAAGTTTGCAAGTTTGCAAATTTGCAAGCAAGTTTGAGAGTTTGCAAGTTTGCAAGTTTGAGAGTTTGCAAGTTTGTAAGTTTGCAAGTTTGCAAGTTTGAGAGTTTGCAAGTTTGAGAGTTTGCAAGTTTGAGAGTTTGCAAGTTTGCAAGTTGGCAAGTTGGCAATTTTGCAAGTTTGCAAGTTCGCAAATTGGCAAGTTTGCAAGTTTGCAAGTTTGAGAGTTTGCAAGTTTGCAAGTTTGAGAGTTTGCAAGTTTGCAAGTTTGAGAGTTCGCAAGTTTGCAAGTTTGCAAGTTTGAGAGTGTGCAAGTTTGAGAGTTTGCAAGTTTGAGAGTTTGCAAGTTTGCAAGTTTGCAAGTTTGTGAGTTTGCAAGTTCGCAAGTTTGAGAGTTTGCAAGTTTCAGAGCTTGAGAGTTTGCAGGTTTGAGAGTTTGCAAGTGTGAGAGTTTGCAAGTTTGCAAGTTGGCAAGTGTGCAAGTTGGCAAGTTGACAAAAGTTTGAGAGTTTGCAAGTTTGAGAGTTTGCAAGTTGGCAAGTTGGCAAGTTTGCAAGTTTGCAAGTTTGCAAGTTTGCAAGTTTGAGAGTTTGCAAGTTTGCAAGTTTGCAAGTTTGCAGGTTTGAGAGTTTGGAAGTTTGCAAGTTTGAGAGCTTGCAAGTTGGCAAGTTTGCAAGTTTGCAAGTTTGCAAGTTGGCAAGTTTGCAAGTTTGCAAGTGGGCAAGTTTGCAAGTTTGCAAGCAAGTTTGAGAGTTTGCAAGTTTGCAAGTTTGAGAGTTTGCAAGTTTGTAAGTTTGCAAGTTTGCAAGTTTGAGAGTTTGCAAGTTTGAGAGTTTGCAAGTTTGAGTTTGCAAGTTTGCAAGTTTGCAAGTTGGCAAGTTTGCAAGTTTGCAAGTTCGCAAGTTTGTAAGTTTGCAAGTTTGCAAGTTTGCAAGTTTGCAAGTTTGAGTTTGCAAGTTGGTAAGTTTGCAAGTTTGCAAGTTTGCACATTTGCAAGTTAGCAAGTATGAGAGTTTGCAAGTTTGCAAGTTTGCAAGTTTGCAAGTTGGCAAGTTTGCAAGTTGGCAAGTTGGCAAGTTTGCAAGTTTGCAAATTTGCAAGCAAGTTTGAGAGTTTGCAAATTTGCAAGTTTGAGAGTTTGCAAGTTTGAGAGTTTGCAAGTTTGAGACTTTGCAAGTTTACAAGTTTGCATGTTTGCAAGTTTGCAAGTTTGCAAGTTTGAGAGTTTGCAACTTGGCAAGTTGGCAAGTTTGCAAGTTTGCAAGTTTGCACGTTTGCAAGTTAGCAAGTTTGAGAGTTTGCAAGTTTGCAAGTTCGCAAGTTTGCAAGTTCTCAAGTTTGCAAGTTTGCAAGTTTGAAAGTTTGCAAGTTTGCAAGTTTGCAAATTTGCAAGCAAGTTTGAGAGTTTGCAAGTTTGCAAGTTTGAGAGTTTGCAAGTTTGCAAGTTTGAGAGTTCGCAAGTTTGCAAGTTTGCAAGTTTGAGAGTGTGCAAGTTTGAGTTTGCAAGTTTGAGAGTTTGCAAGTTTGCAAGTTTGCAAGTTGGCAAGTTTGCAAGTTGGCAAGTTTGCAAGTTTGCAAGTTTGCAAGTTTGCAAGTTTGAAAGTTTGCAAGCTTGCAAGTTGGCAAGTTGGCAAGTTTGCAAGTTTGCAAGTTTGCAAGTTTGTAAGTTTGCAAGTTTGCAAGTTTGCAAGTTTGAGAGTTTGCAAGTTTGAGAGCTTGAGAGTTTGCAAGTTTGAGAGTTTGCAAGTGCGAGAGTTTGCAAGTTTGCAAGTTGGCAAGTGTGCAAGTTGGCAAGTTTGGAAGTTTGCAAGTTTGCAAGTTGGCAAGTTGGCAAGTTGGCAAGTTTGCAAGTTTGCAAGTTTGCAAGTTTGCAAGTTCGCAATTTGGCAAGTTTGCAAGTTTGCAAGTTTGCAAGTTTCCAAGTTTCCAAGTTTGCAAGTTTGAGAGTTTGCAAGTTTGAGAGTTTGCAAGTTTGCAAGTTTGCAAGTTTACAAGTTTGCAAGTTTACAAGTTTGCAATTTTTAGAGTTTGCAAGTTGGCAAGTTGGCAAGATTGCAAGTTTGCACATTTGCAAGTTAGCAAATTTGAGAGTTTGCAAGTTTGAGAGTTTGCAAGTTTGAGAGTTTGCAAGTTTGTAAGTTGGCAAGTTTGAGAGTTTGCAAGTGTGAGAGTTTGCAAGTTTGCAAGTTTGAGAGCTTGCAAGTTGGGAAGTTTGCAAGTTTGCAAGTTTGCAAGTTGGCAAGTTTGCAAGTTTGCATGTAGGCAAGTTTGCAAGTTTGCAAGCAAGTTTGAGAGTTTGCAAGTTTGCAAGTTTGCAAGTTTGCAAGTTTGTAAGTTTGCAAGTTTGCAAGTTTGCAAGTTTGAGAGTTTGCAAGTTTGAGAGCTTGAGAGTTTGCAAGTTTGAGAGTTTGCAAGTGCGAGAGTTTGCAAGTTTGCAAGTTGGCAAGTGTGCAAGTTGGCAAGTTGGCAAGTTTGGAAGTTTGCAAGTTTGCAAGTTTGCAAGTTTGCACATTTGCAAGTCAGCAAGTATGAAAGTTTGCAAGTTTGCAAGTTTGCAAGTTGCCAAGTTTGCAAGTTGGCAAGTTGGCAAGTTTGCAAGTTTGCAAATTTGAGCAAGTTTGGGAGTTTGCAAGTTTGCAAGTTTGAGAGTTTGCAAGTTTGCAAGTTTGAGAGTTTGCAAGTTTGCAAGTTTGAGAGTTTGCAAGTTTGCAAGTTTGAGAGTTTGCAAGTTTGAGACTTTGCAAGTTTACAAGTTTGCATGTTTGCAAGTTTGCAAGTTTGCAAGTTTGCAAGTTTGCAAGTTGGCAAGTTTGCAAGCTTGCAAGTTTGAGAGTCTGCAAGCTGGCAAGTTGGGAAGTTTGAGAGTCTGCTAGATGGCAAGATGGCAAGTTTGCAAGTTTGAGAGTTTGCAAGTTTGCAAGTTGGCAAGTTGGCAAGTTGGCAAGTTTGAGAGTTTGCAAATTTGCAAGTTTGCAAGTTTGTAAGTTCGCAAGTTTGAGAGTTTGCAAGTTTGCAAGTTTGCAAGTTTGCAGGTTTGAGAGTTTGGAAGTTTGCAAGTTTGAGAGCTTGCAAGTTGGCAAGTTTGCAAGTTTGCAAGTTTGCAAGTTGGCAAGTTGACAAGTTTGCAAGTTGGCAAGCAAGTTTGAGAGTTTGCAAGTTTGCAAGTTTGCAAGTTTGAGAGTTTGCAAGTTTGCAAGTTTGCAAGTTTGCAAGTTTGCAAGTTTGCAAGTTTGAGAGTTTGCAAGTTGGCAAGTTTGCAAGTTTGCAAGTTTGCACATTTGCAAGTTAGCAAGTATGAGAGTTTGCAAGTTTGCAAGTTTGCAAGTTGGCAAGTTGGCAAGTTTGCAAGTTTGCAAATTTGCAAGCAAGTTTGAGAGTTTGCAAGTTTGAGAGTTTGCAAGTTTACAAGTTTGAGAGTTTGCAAGTTTGCATGTTTGCAAGTTTGAGAGTTTGCAAGTTTGAGAGTTTGCAAGTTTGAGACTTTGCATGTTTACAAGTTTGCATGTTTGCAAGTTTGCAAGTTTGCAAGTTTGCAAGTTTGAGAGTTTGCAAGTTTGCAAGTTGGCAAGTTTGCAAGTTTGCAAGTTGGCAAGTTTGCAAGCTTGCAAGTTTGAGAGTCTGCAAGCTGGCAAGTTGGGAAGTTTGAGAGTCTGCTAGATGGCAAGATGGCAAGTTTGCAAGTTTGAGAGTTTGCAAGTTTGCAAGTTGGCAAGTTGGCAAGTTGGCAAGTTTGCAAGTTGGCAAGTTGGCAAGTTTGAGAGTTTGCAAATTTGCAAGTTTGCAAGTTTGTAAGTTCGCAAGTTTGAGAGTTTGCAAGTTTGCAAGTTTGCAAGTTTGCAGGTTTGAGAGTTTGGAAGTTTGCAAGTTTGAGAGCTTGCAAGTTGGCAAGTTTGCAAGTTTGCAAGTTTGCAAGTTGGCAAGTTGGCAAGTTTGCAAGTTGGCAAGTTTGCAAGTTTGCAAGCAAGTTTGAGAGCTTGCAAGTTTGCAAGTTTGCAAGATTGAGAGTTTGCAAGCTTGCAAGTTTGAGAGTTTGCAAGTTTGTAAGTATGCAAGTTTGCAAGTTTGAGAGTTTGCAAGTTTGAGAGTTTGCAAGTTTGCAAGTTTGCAAGTTGGCAAGTTTCCAAGTTTGCAAGTTCGCAAGTTGGTAAGTTTGCAAGTTTGCAAGTTTGCAAGTTTGCAAGTTTGAGAGTTTGCAAGTTGGCAAGTTTGCAAGATTGCAAGTGTGCACATTTGCAAGTTAGCAAGTATGAGAGTTTGCAAGTTTGCAAGTTTGCAAGTTGGCAAGTTTGCAAGTTTGCAAGTTGGCAAGCTTGCAAGTTTGAGAGTCTGCAAGCTGGCAAGTTGGCAAGTTTGAGAGTCTGCTAGATGGCAAGATGGCAAGTTTGCAAGTTTGAGAGTTTGCAAGTTTGCAAGTTGGCAAGTTGGCAAGTTGGCAAGTTGGCAAGATTGAGAGTTTGCAAATTTGCAAGTTTGCAAGTTTGTAAGTTCGCAAGTTTGAGAGTTTGCAAGTTTGCAAGTTTGCAGGTTTGAGAGTTTGGAAGTTTGCAAGTTTGAGAGCTTGCAAGTTGGCAAGTTTGCAAGTTTGCAAGTTTGCAAGTTGGCAAGTTGACAAGTTTGCAAGTTGGCAAGCAAGTTTGAGAGTTTGCAAGTTTGCAAGTTTGCAAGTTTGAGAGTTTGCAAGTTTGCAAGTTTGAGAGTTTGCAAGTTTGTAAGTTTGCAAGTTTGCAAGTTTGAGAGTTTGCAAGTTTGAGAGTTTGCAAGTTTGAGAGTTTGCAAGTTTGCAAGTTTGCAAGTTGGCAAGTTTCCAAGTTTGCAAGTTCGCAAGTTTGTAAGTTTGCAAGTTTGCAAGTTTGCAAGTTTGCAAGTTTGCAAGTTTGAGAGTTTGCAAGTTGGCAAGTTTGCAAGTTTGCAAGTTTGCACATTTGCAAGTTAGCAAGTATGAGAGTTTGCAAGTTTGCAAGTTGGCAAGTTTGCAAGTTTGCAAGTTTGCAAATTTGCAAGCAAGTTTGAGAGTTTGCAAGTTTGCAAGTTTGAGAGTTTGCAAGTTTGCAAGTTTGAGAGTTCGCAAGTTTGCAAGTTTGCAAGTTTGAGAGTGTGCAAGTTTGAGAGTTTGCAAGTTTGAGAGTTTGCAAGTTTGCAAGTTTGCAAGTTTGTGAGTTTGCAAGTTCGCAAGTTTGAGAGTTTGCAAGTTTCAGAGCTTGACAGTTTGCAGGTTTGAGAGTTTGCAAGTGTGAGAGTTTGCAAGTTTGCAAGTTGGCAAGTGTGCAAGTTGGCAAGTTGACAAGTTAGGAAGTTTGCAAGTTTGAGAGTTTGCAAGTTGGCAAGTTTGAAAGTTTCCAAGTTTGAGAGTTTGAGAGTTTGCAAGTTTGAGAGTTTGCAAGTTTGAGAGTTTGCAAGTTTGCAAGTTTGAGAGTTTGCAAGTTTGAGAGTTTGCAAGTTGGCAAGTTGGCAAGTTTGCAAGTTTGCAAGTTTGAGAGTTTGCAAGTTTGCAAGTTTGCAAGTTTGCAGGTTTGAGAGTTTGGAAGTTTGCAAGTTTGAGAGCTTGCAAGTTGGCAAACTTGCAAGTTTGCAAGTTTGCAAGTTGGCAAGTTTGCAAGTTTGCAAGTGGGCAAGTTTGCAAGTTTGCAAGCAAGTTTGAGAGTTTGCAAGTTTGCAAGTTTGAGAGTTTGCAAGTTTGTAAGTTTGCAAGTTTGCAAGTTTGAGAGTTTGCAAGTTTGAGAGTTTGCAAGTTTGAGAGTTTGCAAGTTTGCAAGTTGGCAAGTTGGCAATTTTGCAAGTTTGCAAGTTCGCAAATTGGCAAGTTTGCAAGTTTGCAAGTTTGCAAGTTTCCAAGTTTCCAAGTTTGCAAGTTTGAGAGTTTGCAAGTTTGAGAGTTTGCAAGTTTGCTAGTTTACAAGTTTGCAATTTTTAGAGTTTGCAAGTTGGCAAGTTTGCAAGTTTGCAAGTTTGCACGTTTGCAAGTTAGCAAGTTTGAGAGTTTCCAAGTTTGCAAGTTTGCAAGGTTGCAAGTTGGCAAGTTTGCAAGTTTGCAAGTTTGCAAGTTGGGAAGTTGGCAAGTTTGAGAGTTTGCAAGTTTGCAAGTTTGTAAGTTCGCAAGGTTGAGAGTTTTCAAGTTTGCAAGTTTGCAAGTTTGCAGGTTTGAGAGTTTGGAAGTTTGCAAGTTTGAGAGGTTGCAAGTTAGCAAGTTTGCAAGTTTGCAATGTAGCAAGTTTGCAAGTTGGCAAGTTTGCAAGTTTGCAAGCAAGTTTGAGAGTTTGCAAGTTTGCAAGTTTGAGAGTTTGCAAGTTTGAGAGTTTGCAAGTTTGAGAGTTTGCAAGTTTGCAAGTTTGCAAGTTTGTAAGTTTGCAAGTTTGCAAGTTTGCAAGTTTGAGAGTTTGCAAGTTTGAGAGCTTGAGAGTTTGCAAGTTTGAGAGTTTGCAAGTGCGAGAGTTTGCAAGTTTGCAAGTTTGCAAGTTTGCAAGTTGGCAAGTTTGCAAGTTTGCAAGTTTGCAAGTTTGCAAATTTTCAAGCAAGTTTGAGAGTTTGCAAGTTTGCAAATTTGAGAGTTTGCAAGTTTGCAAGTTTGTAAGTTCGCAAGGTTGAGAGTTTTCAAGTTTGCAAGTTTGCAAGATTGCAGGTTTGAGAGTTTGGAAGTTTGCAAGTTTGAGAGGTTGCAAGTTAGCAAGTTTGCAAGTTTGCAATGTAGCAAGTTTGCAAGTTGGCAAGTTTGCAAGTTTGCAAGCAAGTTTGAGAGTTTGCAAGTTTGCAAGTTTGAGAGTTTGCAAGTTTGAGAGTTTGCAAGTTTGAGAGTTTGCAAGTTTGCAAGTTTGCAAGTTTGTAAGTTTGCAAGTTTGCAAGTTTGCAAGTTTGAGAGTTTGCAAGTTTGAGAGCTTGAGAGTGCAAGTTTGAGAGTGTGAGAGTTTGCAGGTTTGAGAGTTTGCAAGTGTGAGAGTTTGCAAGTTTGCAAGTTGGCAAGTGTGCAAGTTGGCAAGTTGACAAGTTAGGAAGTTTGCAAGTTTGAGAGTTTGCAAGTTGGCAAGTTTGAAAGTTTCCAAGTTTGAGAGTTTGAGAGTTTGCAAGTTTGAGAGTTTGCAAGTTTGAGAGTTTGCAAGTTTGCAAGTTTGAGAGTTTGCAAGTTTGAGAGTTTGCAAGTTTGCAAGTTTGCAAGTTTGCAGGTTTGAGAGTTTGGAAGTTTGCAAGTTTGAGAGCTTGCAAGTTGGCAAGTTTGCAAGTTTGCAAGTTTGCAAGTTGGCAAGTTTGCAAGTTTGCAAGTGGGCAAGTTTGCAAGTTTGCAAGCAAGTTTGAGAGTTTGCAAGTTTGCAAGTTTGAGAGTTTGCAAGTTTGTAAGTTTGCAAGTTTGCAAGTTTGAGAGTTTGCAAGTTTGAGAGTTTGCAAGTTTGAGAGTTTGCAAGTTTGCAAGTTTGCAAGTTGGCAAGTTTGCAAGTTTGCAAGTTCGCAAGTTTGTAAGTTTGCAAGTTTGCAAGTTTGCAAGTTTGCAAGTTTGCAAGTTTGAGTTTGCAAGTTGGCAAGTTTGCAAGTTTGCAAGTTTGCACATTTGCAAGTTAGCAAGTATGAGAGTTTGCAAGTTTGCAAGTTTGCAAGTTTGCAAGTTGGCAAGTTTGCAAGTTGGCAAGTTGGCAAGTTTCCAAGTTTGCAAATTTGCAAGCAAGTTTGAGAGTTTGCAAATTTGCAAGTTTGAGAGTTTGCAAGTTTGAGAGTTTGCAAGTTTGAGACTTTGCAAGTTTACAAGTTTGCATGTTTGCAAGTTTGCAAGTTTGCAAGTTTGAGAGTTTGCAACTTGGCAAGTTGGCAAGTTTGCAAGTTTGCAAGTTTGCACGTTTGCAAGTTAGCAAGTTTGAGAGTTTGCAAGTTTGCAAGTTCGCAAGTTTGCAAGTTGGCAAGTTTGCAAGTTTGCAAGTTGGCAAGTTTGCAAGTTTGAAAGTTTGAGAGTTTGCAAGTTTGCAAGTTTGAGAGTTTGCAAGTTTGCAAGTTTGAGAGTTCGCAAGTTTGCAAGTTTGCAAGTTTGAGAGTGTGCAAGTTTGAGAGTTTGCAAGTTTGAGAGTTTGCAAGTTTGCAAGTTTGCAAGTTGGCAAGTTTGCAAGTTGGCAAGTTTGCAAGTTTGCAAGTTTGCAAGTTTGCAAGTTTGAAAGTTTGCAAGCTTGCAAGTTGGCAAGTTGGCAAGTTTGCAAGTTTGCAAGTTTGCAAGTTTGTATCTTTGCAAGTTTGCAAGTTTGCAAGTTTGAGAGTTTGCAAGTTTGAGAGCTTGAGAGTTTGCAAGTTTGAGAGTTTGCAAGTGCGAGAGTTTGCAAGTTTGCAAGTTGGCAAGTGTGCAAGTTGGCAAGTTGGCAAGTTTGGAAGTTTGCAAGTTTGCAAGTTGGCAAGTTGGCAAGTTGGCAAGTTTGCAAGTTTGCAAGTTTGCAAGTTTGCAAGTTCGCAATTTGGCAAGTTTGCAAGTTTGCAAGTTTGCAAGTTTCCAAGTTTCCAAGTTTGCAAGTTTGAGAGTTTGCAAGTTTGAGAGTTTGCAAGTTTGCAAGTTTGCAAGTTTACAAGTTTGCAAGTTTACAAGTTTGCAATTTTTAGAGTTTGCAAGTTGGCAAGTTGGCAAGATTGCAAGTTTGCACATTTGCAAGTTAGCAAGTTTGAGAGTTTGCAAGTTTGAGAGTTTGCAAGTTTGTAAGTTGGCAAGTTTGAGAGTTTGCAAGTGTGAGAGTTTGCAAGTTTGCAAGTTTGAGAGCTTGCAAGTTGGCAAGTTTGCAAGTTTGCAAGTTTGCAAGTTGGCAAGTTTGCAAGTTTGCATGTAGGCAAGTTTGCAAGTTTGCAAGCAAGTTTGAGAGTTTGCAAGTTTGCAAGTTTGCAAGTTTGCAAGTTTGTAAGTTTGCAAGTTTGCAAGTTTGCAAGTTTGAGAGTTTGCAAGTTTGAGAGCTTGAGAGTTTGCAAGTTTGAGAGTTTGCAAGTGCGAGAGTTTGCAAGTTTGCAAGTTGGCAAGTGTGCAAGTTGGCAAGTTGGCAAGTTTGGAAGTTTGCAAGTTTGCAAGTTTGCAAGTTTGCACATTTGCAAGTTAGCAAGTATGAAAGTTTGCAAGTTTGGAAGTTTGCAAGTTGCCAAGTTTGCAAGTTGGCAAGTTGGCAAGTTTGCAAGTTTGCAAATTTGAGCAAGTTTGGGAGTTTGCAAGTTTGCAAGTTTGAGAGTTTGCAAGTTTGCAAGTTTGAGAGTTTGCAAGTTTGCAAGTTTGAGAGTTTGCAAGTTTGCAAGTTTGAGAGTTTGCAAGTTTGAGACTTTGCAAGTTTACAAGTTTGCATGTTTGCAAGTTTGCAAGTTTGCAAGTTTGCAAGTTTGCAAGTTGGCAAGTTTGCAAGCTTGCAAGTTTGAGTCTGCAAGCTGGCAAGTTGGGAAGTTTGAGAGTCTGCTAGATGGCAAGATGGCAAGTTTGCAAGTTTGAGAGTTTGCAAGTTTGCAAGTTGGCAAGTTGGCAAGTTGGCAAGTTTGAGAGTTTGCAAATTTGCAAGTTTGCAAGTTTGTAAGTTCGCAAGTTTGAGAGTTTGCAAGTTTGCAAGTTTGCAGGTTTGAGAGTTTGGAAGTTTGCAAGTTTGAGAGCTTGCAAGTTGGCAAGTTTGCAAGTTTGCAAGTTTGCAAGTTTGCAAGTTGGCAAGTTGACAAGTTGGCAAGCAAGTTTGAGAGTTTGCAAGTTTGCAAGTTTGCAAGTTTGAGAGTTTGCAAGTTTGCAAGTTTGCAAGTTTGCAAGTTTGCAAGTTTGAGAGTTTGCAAGTTGGCAAGTTTGCAAGTTTGCAAGTTTGCACATTTGCAAGTTAGCAAGTATGAGAGTTTGCAAGTTTGCAAGTTTGCAAGTTGGCAAGTTTGCAAGTTGGCAAGTTGGCAAGTTTGCAAGTTGGCAAATTTGCAAGCAAGTTTGAGAGTTTGCAAGTTTGAGAGTTTGCAAGTTTACAAGTTTGAGAGTTTGCAAGTTTGCATGTTTGCAAGTTTGAGAGTTTGCAAGTTTGAGAGTTTGCAAGTTTGAGACTTTGCAAGTTTACAAGTTTGCATGTTTGCAAGTTTGCAAGTTTGCAAGTTTGCAAGTTTGCAAGTTTGCAAGTTTGAGAGTTTGCAAGTTTGCAAGTTTGCAAGCTTGCAAGTTTGAGAGTCTGCAAGCTGGCAAGTTGGGAAGTTTGAGAGTCTGCTAGATGGCAAGATGGCAAGTTTGCAAGTTTGAGAGTTTGCAAGTTTGCAAGTTGGCAAGTTGGCAAGTTGGCAAGTTTGCAAGTTGGCAAGTTGGCAAGTTTGAGAGTTTGCAAATTTCCAAGTTTGCAAGTTTGTAAGTTCGCAAGTTTGAGAGTTTGCAAGTTTGCAAGTTTGCAAGTTTGCAGGTTTGAGAGTTTGGAAGTTTGCAAGTTTGAGAGCTTGCAAGTTGGCAAGTTTGCAAGTTTGCAAGTTTGCAAGTTGGCAAGTTGGCAAGTTTGCAAGTTGGCAAGTTTGCAAGTTTGCAAGCAAGTTTGAGAGCTTGCAAGTTTGCAAGTTTGCAAGTTTGAGAGTTTGCAAGCTTGCAAGTTTGAGAGTTTGCAAGTTTGTAAGTATGCAAGTTTGCAAGTTTGAGAGTGCAAGTTTGAGAGTTTGCAAGTTTGCAAGTTTGCAAGTTGGCAAGTTTCCAAGTTTGCAAGTTCGCAAGTTGGTAAGTTTGCAAGTTTGCAAGTTTGCAAGTTTGCAAGTTTGAGTTTGCAAGTTGGCAAGTTTGCAAGATTGCAAGTTTGCACATTTGCAAGTTAGCAAGTATGAGAGTTTGCAAGTTTGCAAGTTTGCAAGTTGGCAAGTTTGCAAGTTTGCAAGTTGGCAAGCTTGCAAGTTTGAGAGTCTGCAAGCTGGCAAGTTGGCAAGTTTGAGAGTCTGCTAGATGGCAAGATGGTAAGTTTGCAAGTTTGAGAGTTTGCAAGTTTGCAAGTTGGCAAGTTGGCAAGTTGGCAAGTTGGCAAGATTGAGAGTTTGCAAATTTGCAAGTTTGCAAGTTTGTAAGTTCGCAAGTTTGAGAGTTTGCAAGTTTGCAAGTTTGCAGGTTTGAGAGTTTGGAAGTTTGCAAGTTTGAGAGCTTGCAAGTTGGCAAGTTTGCAAGTTTGCAAGTTTGCAAGTTGGCAAGTTGACAAGTTTGCAAGTTGGCAAGCAAGTTTGAGAGTTTGCAAGTTTGCAAGTTTGCAAGTTTGAGAGTTTGCAAGTTTGCAAGTTTGAGAGTTTGCAAGTTTGTAAGTTTGCAAGTTTGCAAGTTTGAGACTTTGCAAGTTTGAGAGTTTGCAAGTTTGAGAGTTTGCAAGTTTGCAAGTTTGCAAGTTGGCAAGTTTCCAAGTTTGCAAGTTCGCAAGTTTGTAAGTTTGCAAGTTTGCAAGTTTGCAAGTTTGCAAGTTTGCAAGTTTGAGAGTTTGCAAGTTGGCAAGTTTGCAAGTTTGCAAGTTTGCACATTTGCAAGTTAGCAAGTATGAGAGTTTGCAAGTTTGCAAGTTTGCAAGTTTGCAAGTTTGCAAGTTGGCAAGTTTGCAAGTTTGCAAGTTTGCAAGTTTGCAAATTTGCAAGCAAGTTTGAGAGTTTGCAAGTTTGCAAGTTTGAGAGTTTGCAAGTTTGCAAGTTTGAGAGTTCGCAAGTTTGCAAGTTTGCAAGTTTGAGTGTGCAAGTTTGAGAGTTTGCAAGTTTGAGAGTTTGCAAGTTTGCAAGTTTGCAAGTTTGTGAGTTTGCAAGTTCGCAAGTTTGAGAGTTTGCAAGTTTCAGAGCTTGAGAGTTTGCAGGTTTGAGAGTTTGCAAGTGTGAGAGTTTGCAAGTTTGCAAGTTGGCAAGTGTGCAAGTTGGCAAGTTGACAAAAGTTTGAGAGTTTGCAAGTTTGAGAGTTTGCAAGTTGGCAAGTTGGCAAGTTTGCAAGTTTGCAAGTTTGCAAGTTTGAGAGTTTGCAAGTTTGCAAGTTTGCAAGTTTGCAGGTTTGAGAGTTTGGAAGTTTGCAAGTTTGAGAGCTTGCAAGTTGGCAAGTTTGCAAGTTTGCAAGTTTGCAAGTTGGCAAGTTTGCAAGTTTGCAAGTGGGCAAGTTTGCAAGTTTGCAAGCAAGTTTGAGAGTTTGCAAGTTTGCAAGTTTGAGAGTTTGCAAGTTTGTAAGTTTGCAAGTTTGCAAGTTTGAGAGTTTGCAAGTTTGAGAGTTTGCAAGTTTGAGAGTTTGCAAGTTTGCAAGTTTGCAAGTTGGCAAGTTTGCAAGTTTGCAAGTTCGCAAGTTTGTAAGTTTGCAAGTTTGCAAGTTTGCAAGTTTGCAAGTTTGAGTTTGCAAGTTGGCAAGTTTGCAAGTTTGCAAGTTTGCACATTTGCAAGTTAGCAAGTATGAGAGTTTGCAAGTTTGCAAGTTTGCAAGTTTGCAAGTTGGCAAGTTTGCAAGTTGGCAAGTTGGCAAGTTTGCAAGTTTGCAAATTTGAGCAAGTTTGGGAGTTTGCAAGTTTGCAAGTTTGAGAGTTTGCAAGTTTGCAAGTTTGAGAGTTTGCAAGTTTGCAAGTTTGAGAGTTTGCAAGTTTGCAAGTTTGAGAGTTTGCAAGTTTGAGACTTTGCAAGTTTACAAGTTTGCATGTTTGCAAGTTTGCAAGTTTGCAAGTTTGCAAGTTTGCAAGTTGGCAAGTTTGCAAGCTTGCAAGTTTGAGTCTGCAAGCTGGCAAGTTGGGAAGTTTGAGAGTCTGCTAGATGGCAAGATGGCAAGTTTGCAAGTTTGAGAGTTTGCAAGTTTGCAAGTTGGCAAGTTGGCAAGTTTGCAAGTTTGCAAATTTGCAAGCAAGTTTGAGAGTTTGCAAATTTGCAAGTTTGAGAGTTTGCAAGTTTGAGAGTTTTCAAGTTTGAGACTGCAAGTTTACAAGTTTGCATGTTTGCAAGTTTGCAAGTTTGCAAGTTTGAGAGTTTGCAACTTGGCAAGTTGGCAAGTTTGCAAGTTTGCAAGTTTGCACGTTTGCAAGTTAGCAAGTTTGAGAGTTTGCAAGTTTGCAAGTTCGCAAGTTTGCAAGTTCTCAAGTTTGCAAGTTTGCAAGTTTGAAAGTTTGCAAGTTTGCAAGTTTGCAAATTTGCAAGCAAGTTTGAGAGTTTGCAAGTTTGCAAGTTTGCAAGTTTGCAGGTTTGAGAGTTTGGAAGTTTGCAAGTTTGAGAGCTTGCAAGTTGGCAAGTTTGCAAGTTTGCAAGTTTGCAAGTTGGCAAGTTGGCAAGTTTGCAAGTTGGCAAGTTTGCAAGTTTGCAAGCAAGTTTGAGAGCTTGCAAGTTTGCAAGTTTGCAAGTTTGAGAGTTTGCAAGCTTGCAAGTTTGAGAGTTTGCAAGTTTGTAAGTATGCAAGTTTGCAAGTTTGAGAGTTTGCAAGTTTGAGAGTTTGCAAGTTTGCAAGTTTGCAAGTTGGCAAGTTTCCAAGTTTGCAAGTTCGCAAGTTGGTAAGTTTGCAAGTTTGCAAGTTTGCAAGTTTGCAAGTTTGCAAGTTTGCAAGTTTGAGTTTGCAAGTTGGCAAGTTTGCAAGATTGCAAGTTTGCACATTTGCAAGTTAGCAAGTATGAGAGTTTGCAAGTTTGCAAGTTTGCAAGTTGGCAAGTTTGCAAGTTTGCAAGTTGGCAAGCTTGCAAGTTTGAGAGTCTGCAAGCTGGCAAGTTGGCAAGTTTGAGAGTCTGCTAGATGGCAAGATGGCAAGTTTGCAAGTTTGAGAGTTTGCAAGTTTGCAAGTTGGCAAGTTGGCAAGTTGGCAAGTTGGCAAGATTGAGAGTTTGCCAATTTGCAAGTTTGCAAGTTTGTAAGTTCGCAAGTTTGAGAGTTTGCAAGTTTGCAAGTTTGCAGGTTTGAGAGTTTGGAAGTTTGCAAGTTTGAGAGCTTGCAAGTTGGCAAGTTTGCAAGTTTGCAAGTTTGCAAGTTTGCAAGTTGGCAAGTTGACAAGTTTGCAAGTTGGCAAGCAAGTTTGAGAGTTTGCAAGTTTGCAAGTTTGCAAGTTTGAGAGTTTGCAAGTTTGCAAGTTTGAGAGTTTGCAAGTTTGTAAGTTTGCAAGTTTGCAAGTTTGAGACTTTGCAAGTTTGAGAGTTTGCAAGTTTGAGAGTTTGCAAGTTTGCAAGTTTGCAAGTTGGCAAGTTTCCAAGTTTGCAAGTTCGCAAGTTTGTAAGTTTGCAAGTTTGCAAGTTTGCAAGTTTGCAAGTTTGCAAGTTTGAGAGTTTGCAAGTTGGCAAGTTTGCAAGTTTGCAAGTTTGCACATTTGCAAGTTAGCAAGTATGAGAGTTTGCAAGTTTGCAAGTTTGCAAGTTTGCAAATTTGCAAGCAAGTTTGAGAGTTTGCAAGTTTGCAAGTTTGAGAGTTTGCAAGTTTGCAAGTTTGAGAGTTCGCAAGTTTGCAAGTTTGCAAGTTTGAGAGTGTGCAAGTTTGAGAGTTTGCAAGTTTGAGAGTTTGCAAGTTTGCAAGTTTGCAAGTTTGTGAGTTTGCAAGTTCGCAAGTTTGAGAGTTTGCAAGTTTCAGAGCTTGAGAGTTTGCAGGTTTGAGAGTTTGCAAGTGTGAGAGTTTGCAAGTTTGCAAGTTGGCAAGTGTGCAAGTTGACAAAAGTTTGAGAGTTTGCAAGTTTGAGAGTTTGCAAGTTGGCAAGTTGGCAAGTTTGCAAGTTTGCAAGTTTGCAAGTTTGCAAGTTTGAGAGTTTGCAAGTTTGCAAGTTTGCAAGTTTGCAGGTTTGAGAGTTTGGAAGTTTGCAAGTTTGAGAGCTTGCAAGTTGGCAAGTTTGCAAGTTTGCAAGTTTGCAAGTTGGCAAGTTTGCAAGTTTGCAAGTGGGCAAGTTTGCAAGTTTGCAAGCAAGTTTGAGAGTTTGCAAGTTTGCAAGTTTGAGAGTTTGCAAGTTTGTAAGTCTGCAAGTTTGCAAGTTTGAGAGTTTGCAAGTTTGAGAGTTTGCAAGTTTGAGAGTTTGCAAGTTTGCAAGTTTGCAAGTTGGCAAGTTTGCAAGTTTGCAAGTTCGCAAGTTTGTAAGTTTGCAAGTTTGCAAGTTTGCAAGTTTGCAAGTTTGAGTTTGCAAGTTGTCAAGTTTGCAAGTTTGCAAGTTTGCACATTTGCAAGTTAGCAAGTATGAGAGTTTGCAAGTTTGCAAGTTTGCAAGTTTGCAAGTTGGCAAGTTTGCAAGTTGGCAAGTTGGCAAGTTTGCAAGTTTGCAAATTTGCAAGCAAGTTTGAGAGTTTGCAAATTTGCAAGTTTGAGAGTTTGCAAGTTTGAGAGTTTGCAAGTTTGAGACTTTGCAAGTTTACAAGTTTGCATGTTTGCAAGTTTGCAAGTTTGCAAGTTTGAGAGTTTGCAACTTGGCAAGTTGGCAAGTTTGCAAGTTTGCAAGTTTGCACGTTTGCAAGTTAGCAAGTTTGAGAGTTTGCAAGTTTGCAAGTTCGCAAGTTTGCAAGTTCTCAAGTTTGCAAGTTTGCAAGTTTGAAAGTTTGCAAGTTTGCAAGTTTGCAAATTTGCAAGCAAGTTTGAGAGTTTGCAAGTTTGCAAGTTTGAGAGTTTGCAAGTGCAAGTTTGAGAGTTCGCAAGTTTGCAAGTTTGCAAGTTTGAGAGTGTGCAAGTTTGAGTTTGCAAGTTTGAGAGTTTGCAAGTTTGCAAGTTTGCAAGTTGGCAAGTTTGCAAGTTGGCAAGTTTGCAAGTTTGCAAGTTTGCAAGTTTGCAAGTTTGAAAGTTTGCAAGCTTGCAAGTTGGCAAGTTGGCAAGTTTGCAAGTTTGCAAGTTTGCAAGTTTGTAAGTTTGCAAGTTTGCAAGTTTGCAAGTTTGAGAGTTTGCAAGTTTGAGAGCTTGAGAGTTTGCAAGTTTGAGAGTTTGCAAGTGCGAGAGTTTGCAAGTTTGCAAGTTGGCAAGTGTGCAAGTTGGCAAGTTGGCAAGTTTGGAAGTTTGCAAGTTTGCAAGTTGGCAAGTTGGCAAGTTGGCAAGTTTGCAAGTTTGCAAGTTTGCAAGTTCGCAAGTTCGCAATTTGGCAAGTTTGCAAGTTTGCAAGTTTGCAAGTTTCCAAGTTTCCAAGTTTGCAAGTTTGAGAGTTTGCAAGTTTGAGAGTTTGCAAGTTTGCAAGTTTGCAAGTTTACAAGTTTGCAAGTTTACAAGTTTGCAATTTTTAGAGTTTGCAAGTTGGCAAGTTGGCAAGATTGCAAGTTTGCACATTTGCAAGTTAGCAAATTTGAGAGTTTGCAAGTTTGAGAGTTTGCAAGTTTGAGAGTTTGCAAGTTTGTAAGTTGGCAAGTTTGAGAGTTTGCAAGTGTGAGAGTTTGCAAGTTTGCAAGTTTGAGAGCTTGCAAGTTGGGAAGTTTGCAAGTTTGCAAGTTTGCAAGTTGGCAAGTTTGCAAGTTTGCATGTAGGCAAGTTTGCAAGTTTGCAAGCAAGTTTGAGAGTTTGCAAGTTTGCAAGTTTGCAAGTTTGCAAGTTTGTAAGTTTGCAAGTTTGCAAGTTTGCAAGTTTGAGAGTTTGCAAGTTTGAGAGCTTGAGAGTTTGCAAGTTTGAGAGTTTGCAAGTGCGAGAGTTTGCAAGTTTGCAAGTTGGCAAGTGTGCAAGTTGGCAAGTTGGCAAGTTTGGAAGTTTGCAAGTTTGCAAGTTTGCAAGTTTGCACATTTGCAAGTTAGCAAGTATGAAAGTTTGCAAGTTTGCAAGTTTGCAAGTTGCCAAGTTTGCAAGTTGGCAAGTTGGCAAGTTTGCAAGTTTGCAAATTTGAGCAAGTTTGGGAGTTTGCAAGTTTGCAAGTTTGAGAGTTTGCAAGTTTGCAAGTTTGAGAGTTTGCAAGTTTGCAAGTTTGAGAGTTTGCAAGTTTGAGACTTTGCAAGTTTACAAGTTTGCATGTTTGCAAGTTTGCAAGTTTGCAAGTTTGCAAGTTTGCAAGTTGGCAAGTTTGCAAGCTTGCAAGTTTGAGAGTCTGCAAGCTGGCAAGTTGGGAAGTTTGAGAGTCTGCTAGATGGCAAGATGGCAAGTTTGCAAGTTTGAGAGTTTGCAAGTTTGCAAGTTGGCAAGTTGGCAAGTTGGCAAGTTTGAGAGTTTGCAAATTTGCAAGTTTGCAAGTTTGTAAGTTCGCAAGTTTGAGAGTTTGCAAGTTTGCAAGTTTGCAAGTTTGCAGGTTTGAGAGTTTGGAAGTTTGCAAGTTTGAGAGCTTGCAAGTTGGCAAGTTTGCAAGTTTGCAAGTTTGCAAGTTGGCAAGTTGACAAGTTTGCAAGTTGGCAAGCAAGTTTGAGAGTTTGCAAGTTTGCAAGTTTGCAAGTTTGAGAGTTTGCAAGTTTGCAAGTTTGCAAGTTTGCAAGTTTGAGAGTTTGCAAGTTGGCAAGTTTGCAAGTTTGCAAGTTTGCACATTTGCAAGTTAGCAAGTATGAGAGTTTGCAAGTTTGCAAGTTGGCAAGTTTGCAAGTTGGCAAGTTGGCAAGTTTGCAAGTTTGCAAATTTGCAAGCAAGTTTGAGAGTTTGCAAGTTTGAGAGTTTGCAAGTTTACAAGTTTGAGAGTTTGCAAGTTTGCATGTTTGCAAGTTTGAGAGTTTGCAAGTTTGAGAGTTTGCAAGTTTGAGACTTTGCAAGTTTACAAGTTTGCATGTTTGCAAGTTTGCAAGTTTGCAAGTTTGCAAGTTTGCAAGTTTGAGAGTTTGCAAGTTTGCAAGTTGGCAAGTTTGCAAGTTTGCAAGTTTGCAAGTTTGCAAGTTGGCAAGTTTGCAAGCTTGCAAGTTTGAGAGTCTGCAAGCTGGCAAGTTGGGAAGTTTGAGAGTCTGCTAGATGGCAAGATGGCAAGTTTGCAAGTTTGAGAGTTTGCAAGTTTGCAAGTTGGCAAGTTGGCAAGTTGGCAAGTTTGCAAGTTGGCAAGTTGGCAAGTTTGAGAGTTTGCAAATTTGCAAGTTTGCAAGTTTGTAAGTTCGCAAGTTTGAGAGTTTGCAAGTTTGCAAGTTTGCAAGTTTGCAGGTTTGAGAGTTTGGAAGTTTGCAAGTTTGAGAGCTTGCAAGTTGGCAAGTTTGCAAGTTTGCAAGTTTGCAAGTTGGCAAGTTGGCAAGTTTGCAAGTTGGCAAGTTTGCAAGTTTGCAAGCAAGTTTGAGAGCTTGCAAGTTTGCAAGTTTGCAAGTTTGAGAGTTTGCAAGCTTGCAAGTTTGAGAGTTTGCAAGTTTGTAAGTATGCAAGTTTGCAAGTTTGAGAGTTTGCAAGTTTGAGAGTTTGCAAGTTTGCAAGTTTGCAAGTTGGCAAGTTTCCAAGTTTGCAAGTTCGCAAGTTGGTAAGTTTGCAAGTTTGCAAGTTTGCAAGTTTGCAAGTTTGAGAGTTTGCAAGTTGGCAAGTTTGCAAGATTGCAAGTTTGCACATTTGCAAGTTAGCAAGTATGAGAGTTTGCAAGTTTGCAAGTTTGCAAGTTGGCAAGTTTGCAAGTTTGCAAGTTGGCAAGCTTGCAAGTTTGAGAGTCTGCAAGCTGGCAAGTTGGCAAGTTTGAGAGTCTGCTAGATGGCAAGATGGCAAGTTTGCAAGTTTGAGAGTTTGCAAGTTTGCAAGTTGGCAAGTTGGCAAGTTGGCAAGTTGGCAAGATTGAGAGTTTGCAAATTTGCAAGTTTGCAAGTTTGTAAGTTCGCAAGTTTGAGAGTTTGCAAGTTTGCAAGTTTGCAGGTTTGAGAGTTTGGAAGTTTGCAAGTTTGAGAGCTTGCAAGTTGGCAAGTTTGCAAGTTTGCAAGTTTGCAAGTTGGCAAGTTGACAAGTTTGCAAGTTGGCAAGCAAGTTTGAGAGTTTGCAAGTTTGCAAGTTTGCAAGTTTGAGAGTTTGCAAGTTTGCAAGTTTGAGAGTTTGCAAGTTTGTAAGTTTGCAAGTTTGCAAGTTTGAGAGTTTGCAAGTTTGAGAGTTTGCAAGTTTGAGAGTTTGCAAGTTTGCAAGTTTGCAAGTTGGCAAGTTTCCAAGTTTGCAAGTTCGCAAGTTTGTAAGTTTGCAAGTTTGCAAGTTTGCAAGTTTGCAAGTTTGCAAGTTTGAGAGTTTGCAAGTTGGCAAGTTTGCAAGTTTGCAAGTTTGCACATTTGCAAGTTAGCAAGTATGAGAGTTTGCAAGTTTGCAAGTTTGCAAGTTGGCAAGTTTGCAAGTTTGCAAGTTTGCAAATTTGCAAGCAAGTTTGAGAGTTTGCAAGTTTGCAAGTTTGAGAGTTTGCAAGTTTGCAAGTTTGAGAGTTCGCAAGTTTGCAAGTTTGCAAGTTTGAGAGTGTGCAAGTTTGAGAGTTTGCAAGTTTGAGAGTTTGCAAGTTTGCAAGTTTGCAAGTTTGTGAGTTTGCAAGTTCGCAAGTTTGAGAGTTTGCAAGTTTCAGAGCTTGAGAGTTTGCAGGTTTGAGAGTTTGCAAGTGTGAGAGTTTGCAAGTTTGCAAGTTGGCAAGTGTGCAAGTTGGCAAGTTGACAAGTTAGGAAGTTTGCAAGTTTGAGAGTTTGCAAGTTGGCAAGTTTGAAAGTTTCCAAGTTTGAGAGTTTGAGAGTTTGCAAGTTTGAGAGTTTGCAAGTTTGAGAGTTTGCAAGTTTGCAAGTTTGAGAGTTTGCAAGTTTGAGAGTTTGCAAGTTGGCAAGTTGGCAAGTTTGCAAGTTTGCAAGTTTGCAAGTTTGAGAGTTTGCAAGTTTGCAAGTTTGCAAGTTTGCAGGTTTGAGAGTTTGGAAGTTTGCAAGTTTGAGAGCTTGCAAGTTGGCAAGTTTGCAAGTTTGCAAGTTTGCAAGTTGGCAAGTTTGCAAGTTTGCAAGTGGGCAAGTTTGCAAGTTTGCAAGCAAGTTTGAGAGTTTGCAAGTTTGCAAGTTTGAGAGTTTGCAAGTTTGTAAGTTTGCAAGTTTGCAAGTTTGAGAGTTTGCAAGTTTGAGAGTTTGCAAGTTTGAGAGTTTGCAAGTTTGCAAGTTTGCAAGTTGGCAAGTTTGCAAGTTTGCAAGTTCGCAAATTTGTAAGTTTGCAAGTTTGCAAGTTTGCAAGTTTGCAAGTTTGCAAGTTTGCAAGTTTGAGTTTGCAAGCTGGCAAGTTTGCAAGTTTGCAAGTTTGCACATTTGCAAGTTAGCAAGTATGAGAGTTTGCAAGTTTGCAAGTTTGCAAGTTTGCAAGTTGGCAAGTTTGCAAGTTGGCAAGTTGGCAAGTTTGCAAGTTTGCAAATTTGCAAGCAAGTTTGAGAGTTTGCAAATTTGCAAGTTTGAGAGTTTGCAAGTTTGAGAGTTTGCAAGTTTGAGACTTTGCAAGTTTACAAGTTTGCATGTTTGCAAGTTTGCAAGTTTGCAAGTTTGAGAGTTTGCAACTTGGCAAGTTGGCAAGTTTGCAAGTTTGCAAGTTTGCACGTTTGCAAGTTAGCAAGTTTGAGAGTTTGCAAGTTTGCAAGTTCGCAAGTTTGCAAGTTCTCAAGTTTGCAAGTTTGCAAGTTTGCAAGTTTCCAAGTTTGAAAGTTTGCAAGTTTGCAAGTTTGCAAATTTACAAGCAAGTTTGAGAGTTTGCAAGTTTGCAAGTTTGAGAGTTTGCAAGTTTGCAAGTTTGAGAGTTCGCAAGTTTGCAAGTTTGCAAGTTTGAGAGTGTGCAAGTTTGAGAGTTTGCAAGTTTGAGAGTTTGCAAGTTTGAGAGTTTGCAAGTTTGCAAGTTTGCAAGTTGGCAAGTTGGCAAGTTGGCAAGTTTGAGAGTTTGCAAATTTGCAAGTTTGCAAGTTTGTAAGTTCGCAAGTTTGAGAGTTTGCAAGTTTGCAAGTTTGCAGGTTTGAGAGTTTGGAAGTTTGCAAGTTTGAGAGCTTGCAAGTTGGCAAGTTTGCAAGTTTGCAAGTTTGCAAGTTGGCAAGTTGACAAGTTTGCAAGTTGGCAAGCAAGTTTGAGAGTTTGCAAGTTTGCAAGTTTGCAAGTTTGAGAGTTTGCAAGTTTGCAAGTTTGAGAGTTTGCAAGTTTGTAAGTTTGCAAGTTTGCAAGTTTGAGAGTTTGCAAGTTTGAGAGTTTGCAAGTTTGAGAGTTTGCAAGTTTGCAAGTTTGCAAGTTGGCAAGTTTCCAAGTTTGCAAGTTCGCAAGTTTGTAAGTTTGCAAGTTTGCAAGTTTGCAAGTTTGCAAGTTTGCAAGTTTGAGAGTTTGCAAGTTGGCAAGTTTGCATGTTTGCAAGTTTGCACATTTGCAAGTTAGCAAGTATGAGAGTTTGCAAGTTTGCAAGTTTGCAAGTTGGCAAGTTTGCAAGTTGGCAAGTTGGCAAGTTGGCAAGTTTGAGAGTTTGCAAATTTGCAAGTTTGCAAGTTTGTAAGTTCGCAAGTTTGAGAGTTTGCAAGTTTGCAAGTTTGCAGGTTTGAGAGTTTGGAAGTTTGCAAGTTTGAGAGCTTGCAAGTTGGCAAGTTTGCAAGTTTGCAAGTTTGCAAGTTGGCAAGTTGACAAGTTTGCAAGTTGGCAAGCAAGTTTGAGAGTTTGCAAGTTTGCAAGTTTGCAAGTTTGAGAGTTTGCAAGTTTGCAAGTTTGAGAGTTTGCAAGTTTGTAAGTTTGCAAGTTTGCAAGTTTGAGAGTTTGCAAGTTTGAGAGTTTGCAAGTTTGAGAGTTTGCAAGTTTGCAAGTTTGCAAGTTGGCAAGTTTCCAAGTTTGCAAGTTCGCAAGTTTGTAAGTTTGCAAGTTTGCAAGTTTGCAAGTTTGCAAGTTTGCAAGTTTGAGAGTTTGCAAGTTGGCAAGTTTGCAAGTTTGCAAGTTTGCAAGTTTGCACATTTGCAAGTTAGCAAGTATGAGAGTTTGCAAGTTTGCAAGTTTGCAAGTTGGCAAGTTTGCAAGTTGGCAAGTTGGCAAGTTTGCAAGTTTGCAAATTTGCAAGTTGGCAAGTTTGAGAGTTTGCAAGTTGTAGAGTTTGCAAGTTTGCAAGTTTGAGAGTTTGCAAGTTTGCATGTTTGCAAGTTTGAGAGTTTGCAAGTTTGAGAGTTTGCAAGTTTGAGACTTTGCAAGTTTACAAGTTTGCATGTTTGCAAGTTTGCAAGTTTGCAAGTTTGCAAGTTTGCAAGTTTGAGAGTTTGCAAGTTTGCAAGTTGGCAAGTTTGCAAGTTTGCAAGTTTGCAAGTTGGCAAGTTTGCAAGTTTGCAAGTTTGCAAGTTTGCAAGTTTGCAAATTTGCAAGCAAGTTTGAGAGTTTGCAAGTTTGCAAGTTTGAGAGTTTGCAAGTTTGCAAGTTTGAGAGTTCGCAAGTTTGCAAGTTTGCAAGTTTGACAGTGTGCAAGTTTGAGAGTTTGCAAGTTTGCAAGTTGGCAAGTTGGCAAGTTGGCAAGATTGAGAGTTTGCAAATTTGCAAGTTTGCAAGTTTGTAAGTTCGCAAGTTTGAGAGTTTGCAAGTTTGCAAGTTTGCAGGTTTGAGAATTTGGAAGTTTGCAAGTTTGAGAGCTTGCAAGTTGGCAAGTTTGCAAGTTTGCAAGTTTGCAAGTTGGCAAGTTGACAAGTTTGCAAGTTGGCAAGCAAGTTTGAGAGTTTGCAAGTTTGCAAGTTTGCAAGTTTGAGAGTTTGCAAGTTTGCAAGTTTGATAGTTTGCAAGTTTGTAAGTTTGCAAGTTTGCAAGTTTGAGAGTTTGCAAGTTTGAGAGTTTGCAAGTTTGAGAGTTTGCAAGTTTGCAAGTTTGCAAGTTGGCAAGTTTCCAAGTTTGCAAGTTCGCAAGTTTGTAAGTTTGCAAGTTTGCAAGTTTGCAAGTTTGCAAGTTTGCAAGTTTGAGAGTTTGCAAGTTGGCAAGTTTGCAAGTTTGCAAGTTTGCACATTTGCAAGTTAGCAAGTATGAGAGTTTGCAAGTTTGCAAGTTTGCAAGTTGGCAAGTTTGCAAGTTTGCGTTTGCAAGTTTGCAAGTTTGCAAATTTGCAAGCAAGTTTGAGAGTTTGCAAGTTTGCAAGTTTGAGAGTGCAAGTTTGCAAGTTTGAGAGTTCGCAAGTTTGCAAGTTTGCAAGTTTGAGAGTGTGCAAGTTTGAGAGTTTGCAAGTTTGAGAGTTTGCAAGTTTGCAAGTTTGCAAGTTTGTGAGTTTGCAAGTTCGCAAGTTTGAGAGTTTGCAAGTTTCAGAGCTTGAGAGTTTGCAGGTTTGAGAGTTTGCAAGTGTGAGAGTTTGCAAGTTTGCAAGTTGGCAAGTGTGCAAGTTGGCAAGTTGACAAGTTAGGAAGTTTGCAAGTTTGAGAGTTTGCAAGTTGGCAAGTTTGAAAGTTTCCAAGTTTGAGAGTTTGAGAGTTTGCAAGTTTGAGAGTTTGCAAGTTTGAGAGTTTGCAAGTTTGCAAGTTTGAGAGTTTGCAAGTTTGAGAGTTTGCAAGTTGGCAAGTTGGCAAGTTTGCAAGTTTGCAAGTTTGCAAGTTTGAGAGTTAGCAAGTTTGCAAGTTTGCAAGTTTGCAGGTTTGAGAGTTTGGAAGTTTCCAAGTTTGTAAGTTCGCAAGTTTGAGAGTTTGCAAGTTTGCAAGTTTGCAGGTTTGAGAGTTTGGAAGTTTGCAAGTTTGAGAGCTTGCAAGTTGGCAAGTTTGCAAGTTTGCAAGTTGGCAAGTTGACAAGTTTGCAAGTTGGCAAGCAAGTTTGAGAGTTTGCAAGTTTGCAAGTTTCCAAGTTTGAGAGTTTGCAAGTTTGCAAGTTTGAGAGTTTGCAAGTTTGTAAGTTTGCAAGTTTGCAAGTTTGAGAGTTTGCAAGTTTGAGAGTTTGCAAGTTTGAGAGTTTGCAAGTTTGCAAGTTTGCAAGTTGGCAAGTTTCCAAGTTTGCAAGTTCGCAAGTTTGTAAGTTTGCAAGTTTGCAAGTTTGCAAGTTTGCAAGTTTGCAAGTTTGAGAGTTTGCAAGTTGGCAAGTTTGCAAGTTTGCAAGTTTGCACATTTGCAAGTTAGCAAGTATGAGAGTTTGCAAGTTGGCAAGTTTGCAAGTTGGCAAGTTGGCAAGTTTGCAAGTTTGCAAATTTGCAAGTTGGCAAGTTTGAGAGTTTGCAAGTTTGAGAGTTTGCAAGTTTGCAAGTTTGAGAGTTTGCAAGTTTGCATGTTTGCAAGTTTGAGAGTTTGCAAGTTTGAGAGTTTGCAAGTTTGAGACTTTGCAAGTTTACAAGTTTGCATGTTTGCAAGTTTGCAAGTTTGCAAGTTTGCAAGTTTGCAAGTTTGCAAGTTTGAGAGTTTGCAAGTTTGCAAGTTGGCAAGTTTGCAAGTTTGCAAGTTTGCAAGTTTGCAAGTTTCCAAGTTTGCAAGTTTGCAAGTTTGCAAGTTTGCAAGTTTGCAAATTTGCAAGCAAGTTTGAGAGTTTGCAAGTTTGCAAGTTTGAGAGTTTGCAAGTTTGCAAGTTTGAGAGTTCGCAAGTTTGCAAGTTTGCAAGTTTGACAGTGTGCAAGTTTGAGAGTTTGCAAGTTTGAGAGTTTGCAAGTTTGCAAGTTTGCAAGTTTGTGAGTTTGCAAGTTCGCAAGTTTGAGAGTTTGCAAGTTTCAGAGCTTGAGAGTTTGCAGGTTTGAGAGTTTGCAAGTGTGAGAGTTTGCAAGTTTGCAAGTTGGCAAGTGTGCAAGTTGGCAAGTTGACAAGTTAGGAAGTTTGCAAGTTTGAGAGTTTGCAAGTTGGCAAGTTTGAAAGTTTCCAAGTTTGAGAGTTTGAGAGTTTGCAAGTTTGAGAGTTTGCAAGTTTGCAAGTTTGAGAGTTTGCAAGTTTGAGAGTTTGCAAGTTGGCAAGTTTGCAAGTTTGCAAGTTTGCAAGTTTGAGAGTTTGCAAGGTTGCAAGTTTGCAAGTTTGCAGGTTTGAGAGTTTGGAAGTTTGCAAGTTTGAGAGCTTGCAAGTTGGCAAGTTTGCAAGTTTGCAAGTTTGCAAGTTGGCAAGTTTGCAAGTTTGCAAGTGGGCAAGTTTGCAAGTTTGCAAGCAAGTTTGAGAGTTTGCAAGTTTGCAAGTTTGAGAGTTTGCAAGTTTGTAAGTTTGCAAGTTTGCAAGTTTGAGAGTTTGCAAGTTTGAGAGTTTGCAAGTTTGAGAGTTTGCAAGTTTGCAAGTTTGCAAGTTGGCAAGTTTGCAAGTTTGCAAGTTCGCAAGTTTGTAAGTTTGCAAGTTTGCAAGTTTGCAAGTTTGCAAGTTTGCAAGTTTGCAAGTTTGAGTTTGCAAGTTGGCAAGTTTGCAAGTTTGCAAGTTTGCACATTTGCAAGTTAGCAAGTATGAGAGTTTGCAAGTTTGCAAGTTTGCAAGTTGGCAAGTTTGCAAGTTGGCAAGTTGGCAAGTTTGCAAGTTTGCAAATTTGCAAGCAAGTTTGAGAGTTTGCAAATTTGCAAGTTTGAGAGTTTGCAAGTTTGAGAGTTTGCAAGTTTGAGACTTTGCAAGTTTACAAGTTTGCATGTTTGCAAGTTTGCAAGTTTGCAAGTTTGAGAGTTTGCAACTGGGCAAGTTGGCAAGTTTGCAAGTTTGCAAGTTTGCACGTTTGCAAGTTAGCAGGTTTGAGAGTTTGCAAGTTTGCAAGTTCGCAAGTTTGCAAGTTGGCAAGTTTGCAAGTTTGAAAGTTTGCAAGTTTGCAAGTTTGCAAATTTGCAAGCAAGTTTGAGAGTTTGCAAGTTTGCAAGTTTGAGAGTTTGCAAGTTTGCAAGTTTGAGAGTTCGCAAGTTTGCAAGTTTGCAAGTTTGAGAGTGTGCAAGTTTGAGAGTTTGCAAGTTTGAGAGTTTGCAAGTTTGCAAGTTGGCAAGTTTGCAAGTTGGCAAGTTTGCAAGTTTGCAAGTTTGCAAGTTTGAAAGTTTGCAAGCTTGCAAGTTGGCAAGTTGGCAAGTTTGCAAGTTTGCAAGTTTGCAAGTTTGTAAGTTTGCAAGTTTGCAAGTTTGCAAGTTTGAGAGTTTGCAAGTTTGAGAGCTTGAGAGTTTGCAAGTTTGAGAGTTTGCAAGTGCGAGAGTTTGCAAGTTGGCAAGTTGGCAAGTTGGCAAGTTTGCAAGTTTGCAAGTTTGCAAGTTTGCAAGTTCGCAATTTGGCAAGTTTGCAAGTTTGCAAGTTTGCAAGTTTCCAAGTTTCCAAGTTTGCAAGTTTGAGAGTTTGCAAGTTTGAGAGTTTGCAAGTTTGCAAGTTTGCAAGTTTACAAGTTTGCAAGTTTACAAGTTTGCAATTTTTAGAGTTTGCAAGTTTGCAAGTTGGCAAGATTGCAAGTTTGCACATTTGCAAGTTAGCAAGTTTGAGAGTTTGCAAGTTTGAGAGTTTGCAAGTTTGAGAGTTTGCAAGTTTGCAAGTTTGAGAGCTTGCAAGTTGGCAAGTTTGCAAGTTTGCAAGTTTGCAAGTTGGCAAGTTTGCAAGTTTGCATGTAGGCAAGTTTGCAAGTTTGCAAGCAAGTTTGAGAGTTTGCAAGTTTGCAAGTTTGCAAGTTTGCAAGTTTGTAAGTTTGCAAGTTTGCAAGTTTGCAAGTTTGAGAGTTTGCAAGTTTGAGAGCTTGAGAGTTTGCAAGTTTGAGAGTTTGCAAGTGCGAGAGTTTGCAAGTTTGCAAGTTGGCAAGTGTGCAAGTTGGCAAGTTGGCAAGTTTGGAAGTTTGCAAGTTTGCAAGTTTGCAAGTTTGCACATTTGCAAGTTAGCAAGTATGAAAGTTTGCAAGTTTGCAAGTTTGCAAGTTGCCAAGTTTGCAAGTTGGCAAGTTGGCAAGTTTGCAAGTTTGCAAATTTGAGCAAGTTTGGGAGTTTGCAAGTTTGCAAGTTTGAGAGTTTGCAAGTTTGCAAGTTTGAGAGTTTGCAAGTTTGCAAGTTTGAGAGTTTGCAAGTTTGCAAGTTTGAGAGTTTGCAAGTTTGAGACTGCAAGTTTACAAGTTTGCATGTTTGCAAGTTTGCAAGTTTGCAAGTTTGCAAGTTGGCAAGTTTGCAAGCTTGCAAGTTTGAGAGTCTGCAAGCTGGCAAGTTGGGAAGTTTGAGTCTGCTAGATGGCAAGATGGCAAGTTTGCAAGTTTGAGAGTTTGCAAGTTTGCAAGTTGGCAAGTTGGCAAGTTGGCAAGTTGGCAAGTTTGCAAGTTTGAGAGTTTGCAAATTTGCAAGTTTGCAAGTTTGTAAGTTCGCAAGTTTGAGAGTTTGCAAGTTTGCAAGTTTGCAAGTTTGAAGGTTTGAGAGTTTGGAAGTTTGCAAGTTTGAGAGCTTGCAAGTTGGCAAGTTTGCAAGTTTGCAAGTTTGCAAGTTGGCAAGTTGGCAAGTTTGCAAGTTGGCAAGTTTGCAAGTTTGCAAGCAAGTTTGAGAGCTTGCAAGTTTGCAAGTTTGCAAGTTTGAGAGTTTGCGAGTTTGCAAGTTTGAGAGTTTGCAAGTTTGTAAGTATGCAAGTTTGCAAGTTTGAGAGTTTGCAAGTTTGAGAGTTTGCAAGTTTGAGAGTTTGCAACTTTGCAAGTTTGCAAGTTGGCAAGTTTCCAAGTTTGCAAGTTCGCAAGTTGGTAAGTTTGCAAGTTTGCAAGTTTGCAAGTTTGAGTTTGCAAGTTGGCAAGTTTGCAAGATTGCAAGTTTGCACATTTGCAAGTTAGCAAGTATGAGAGTTTGCAAGTTTGCAAGTTTGCAAGTTGGCAAGTTTGCAAGTTTGCAAGTTGGCAAGCTTGCAAGTTTGAGAGTCTGCAAGCTGGCAAGTTGGCAAGTTTGAGAGTCTGCTAGATGGCAAGATGGCAAGTTTGCAAGTTTGAGAGTTTGCAAGTTTGCAAGTTGGCAAGTTGGCAAGTTGGCAAGTTTGAGTTTGCAAATTTGCGTTTGCAAGTTTGTAAGTTCGCAAGTTTGAGAGTGCAAGTTTGCAAGTTTGCAAGTTTGCAGGTTTGAGAGCTTGCAAGTTGGCAAGTTTGCAAGTTTGCAAGTTTGCAAGTTGGCAAGTTGACAAGTTTGCAAGTTGGCAAGTTTGCAAGTTTGCAAATTTGCAAGTTGGCAAGTTTGAGAGTTTGCAAGTTGTAGAGTTTGCAAGTTTGCAAGTTTGAGAGTTTGCAAGTTTGCATGTTTGCAAGTTTGAGAGTTTGCAAGTTTGAGAGTTTGCAAGTTTGAGACTTTGCAAGTTTACAAGTTTGCATGTTTGCAAGTTTGCAAGTTTGCAAGTTGGCAAGTTGGCAAGTTTGCAAGTTGGCAAGTTTGCAAGTTTGCAAGCAAGTTTGAGAGCTTGCAAGTTTGCAAGTTTGCAAGTTTGAGAGTTTGCGAGTTTGCAAGTTTGAGAGTTTGCAAGTTTGTAAGTATGCAAGTTTGCAAGTTTGAGAGTTTGCAAGTTTGAGAGTTTGCAAGTTTGAGAGTTTGCAACTTTGCAAGTTTGCAAGTTGGCAAGTTTCCAAGTTTGCAAGTTCGCAAGTTGGTAAGTTTGCAAGTTTGCAAGTTTGCAAGTTTGAGTTTGCAAGTTGGCAAGTTTGCAAGATTGCAAGTTTGCACATTTGCAAGTTAGCAAGTATGAGAGTTTGCAAGTTTGCAAGTTTGCAAGTTGGCAAGTTTGCAAGTTTGCAAGTTGGCAAGCTTGCAAGTTTGAGAGTCTGCAAGCTGGCAAGTTGGCAAGTTTGAGAGTCTGCTAGATGGCAAGATGGCAAGTTTGCAAGTTTGAGAGTTTGCAAGTTTGCAAGTTGGCAAGTTGGCAAGTTGGCAAGTTTGAGTTTGCAAATTTGCGTTTGCAAGTTTGTAAGTTCGCAAGTTTGAGAGTGCAAGTTTGCAAGTTTGCAAGTTTGCAGGTTTGAGAGCTTGCAAGTTGGCAAGTTTGCAAGTTTGCAAGTTTGCAAGTTGGCAAGTTGACAAGTTTGCAAGTTGGCAAGTTTGCAAGTTTGCAAATTTGCAAGTTGGCAAGTTTGAGAGTTTGCAAGTTGTAGAGTTTGCAAGTTTGCAAGTTTGAGAGTTTGCAAGTTTGCATGTTTGCAAGTTTGAGAGTTTGCAAGTTTGAGAGTTTGCAAGTTTGAGACTTTGCAAGTTTACAAGTTTGCATGTTTGCAAGTTTGCAAGTTTGCAAGTTTGCAAGTTTGCAAGTTTGAGAGTTTGCAAGTTTGCAAGTTGGCAAGTTTGCAAGTTTGCAAGTTTGCAAGTTGGCAAGTTTGCAAGTTTGCAAGTTTGCAAGTTTGCAAGTTTGCAAATTTGCAAGCAAGTTTGAGAGTTTGCAAGTTTGCAAGTTTGAGAGTTTGCAAGTTTGCAAGTTTGAGAGTTCGCAAGTTTGCAAGTTTGCAAGTTTGACAGTGTGCAAGTTTGAGAGTTTGCAAGTTTGCAAGTTGGCAAGTTGGCAAGTTGGCAAGTTGGCAAGATTGAGAGTTTGCAAATTTGCAAGTTTGCAAGTTTGTAAGTTCGCAAGTTTGAGAGTTTGCAAGTTTGCAAGTTTGCAGGTTTGAGAATTTGGAAGTTTGCAAGTTTGAGAGCTTGCAAGTTGGCAAGTTTGCAAGTTTGCAAGTTTGCAAGTTGGCAAGTTGACAAGTTTGCAAGTTGGCAAGCAAGTTTGAGAGTTTGCAAGTTTGCAAGTTTGCAAGTTTGAGAGTTTGCAAGTTTGCAAGTTTGATAGTTTGCAAGTTTGTAAGTTTGCAAGTTTGCAAGTTTGAGAGTTTGCAAGTTTGAGAGTTTGCAAGTTTGAGAGTTTGCAAGTTTGCATGTTTGCAAGTTGGCAAGTTTCCAAGTTTGCAAGTTCGCAAGTTTGTAAGTTTGCAAGTTTGCAAGTTTGCAAGTTTGCAAGTTTGCAAGTTTGAGAGTTTGCAAGTTGGCAAGTTTGCAAGTTTGCAAGTTTGCACATTTGCAAGTTAGCAAGTATGAGAGTTTGCAAGTTTGCAAGTTTGCAAGTTGGCAAGTTTGCAAGTTTGCAAGTTTGCAAGTTTGCAAGTTTGCAAATTTGCAAGCAAGTTTGAGAGTTTGCAAGTTTGCAAGTTTGAGAGTTTGCAAGTTTGCAAGTTTGCAAGTTGGCAAGTTGACAAGTTTGCAAGTTGGCAAGCAAGTTTGAGAGTTTGCAAGTTTGCAAGTTTGCAAGTTTGAGAGTTTGCAAGTTTGCAAGTTTGAGAGTTTGCAAGTTTGTAAGTTTGCAAGTTTGCAAGTTTGAGAGTTTGCAAGTTTGAGAGTTTGCAAGTTTGAGAGTTTGCAAGTTTGCAAGTTTGCAAGTTGGCAAGTTTCCAAGTTTGCAAGTTCGCAAGTTTGTAAGTTTGCAAGTTTGCAAGTTTGCAAGTTTGCAAGTTTGCAAGTTTGAGAGTTTGCAAGTTGGCAAGTTTGCAAGTTTGCAAGTTTGCACATTTGCAAGTTAGCAAGTATGAGAGTTTGCAAGTTGGCAAGTTTGCAAGTTGGCAAGTTGGCAAGTTTGCAAGTTTGCAAATTTGCAAGTTGGCAAGTTTGAGAGTTTGCAAGTTTGAGAGTTTGCAAGTTTGCAAGTTTGAGAGTTTGCAAGTTTGCATGTTTGCAAGTTTGAGAGTTTGCAAGTTTGAGAGTTTGCAAGTTTGAGACTTTGCAAGTTTACAAGTTTGCATGTTTGCAAGTTTGCAAGTTTGCAAGTTTGCAAGTTTGCAAGTTTGAGAGTTTGCAAGTTTGCAAGTTGGCAAGTTTGCAAGTTTGCAAGTTTGCAAGTTTGCAAGTTTGCAAGTTTGCAAGTTTGCAAGTTTGCAAGTTTGCAAATTTGCAAGCAAGTTTGAGAGTTTGCAAGTTTGCAAGTTTGAGAGTGCAAGTTTGCAAGTTTGAGAGTTCGCAAGTTTGCAAGTTTGCAAGTTTGACAGTGTGCAAGTTTGAGAGTTTGCAAGTTTGAGAGTTTGCAAGTTTGCAAGTTTGCAAGTTTTTGAGTTTGCAAGTTCGCAAGTTTGAGAGTTTACAAGTTTCAGAGCTTGAGAGTTTGCAGGTTTGAGAGTTTGCAAGTGTGAGAGTTTGCAAGTTCAAGTTGGCAAGTGTGCAAGTTGGCAAGTTGACAAGTTAGGAAGTTTGCAAGTTTGAGAGTTTGCAAGTTGGCAAGTTTGAAAGTTTCCAAGTTTGAGAGTTTGAGAGTTTGCAAGTTTGAGAGTTTGCAAGTTTGAGAGTTTGCAAGTTTGCAAGTTTGAGAGTTTGCAAGTTTGAGAGTTTGCAAGTTGGCAAGTTGGCAAGTTTGCAAGTTTGCAAGTTTGCAAGTTTGAGAGTTTGCAAGGTTGCAAGTTTGCAAGTTTGCAGGTTTGAGAGTTTGGAAGTTTGCAAGTTTGAGAGCTTGCAAGTTGGCAAGTTTGCAAGTTTGCAAGTTGGCAAGTTTGCAAGTTTGCAAGTGGGCAAGTTTGCAAGTTTGCAAGCAAGTTTGAGAGTTTGCAAGTTTGCAAGTTTGAGAGTTTGCAAGTTTGTAAGTTTGCAAGTTTGCAAGTTTGAGAGTTTGCAAGTTTGAGAGTTTGCAAGTTTGAGAGTTTGCAAGTTTGCAAGTTTGCAAGTTGGCAAGTTTGCAAGTTTGCAAGTTCGCAAGTTTGTAAGTTTGCAAGTTTGCAAGTTTGCAAGTTTGCAAGTTTGCAAGTTTGAGTTTGCAAGTTGGCAAGTTTGCAAGTTTGCAAGTTTGCACATTTGCAAGTTAGCAAGTATGAGAGTTTGCAAGTTTGCAAGTTTGCAAGTTTGCAAGTTGGCAAGTTTGCAAGTTGGCAAGTTGGCAAGTTTGCAAGTTTGCAAATTTGCAAGCAAGTTTGAGAGTTTGAAAATTTGCAAGTTTGAGAGTTTGCAAGTTTGAGAGTTTGCAAGTTTGAGACTTTGCAAGTTTACAAGTTTGCATGTTTGCAAGTTTGCAAGTTTGCAAGTTTGAGAGTTTGCAACTGGGCAAGTTGGCAAGTTTGCAAGTTTGCAAGTTTGCACGTTTGCAAGTTAGCAAGTTTGAGAGTTTGCAAGTTTGCAAGTTCGCAAGTTTGCAAGTTGGCAAGTTTGCAAGTTTGCAAGTTGGCAAGTTTGCAAGTTTGAAAGTTTGCAAGTTTGCAAGTTTGCAAATTTGCAAGCAAGTTTGAGAGTTTGCAAGTTTGCAAGTTTGAGAGTTTGCAAGTTTGCAAGTTTGAGAGTTCGCAAGTTTGCAAGTTTGCAAGTTTGAGAGTGTGCAAGTTTGAGAGTTTGCAAGTTTGAGAGTTTGCAAGTTTGCAAGTTGGCAAGTTTGCAAGTTGGCAAGTTTGCAAGTTTGCAAGTTTGCAAGTTTGAAAGTTTGCAAGCTTGCAAGTTGGCAAGTTGGCAAGTTTGCAAGTTTGCAAGTTTGCAAGTTTGTAAGTTTGCAAGTTTGCAAGTTTGCAAGTTTGAGAGTTTGCAAGTTTGAGAGCTTGAGAGTTTGCAAGTTTGAGAGTTTGCAAGTGCGAGAGTTTGCAAGTTGGCAAGTTGGCAAGTTGGCAAGTTTGCAAGTTTGCAAGTTTGCAAGTTTGCAAGTTCGCAATTTGGCAAGTTTGCAAGTTTGCAAGTTTGCAAGTTTCCAAGTTTCCAAGTTTGCAAGTTTGAGAGTTTGCAAGTTTGAGAGTTTGCAAGTTTGCAAGTTTGCAAGTTTACAAGTTTGCAAGTTTACAAGTTTGCAATTTTTAGAGTTTGCAAGTTGGCAAGTTGGCAAGATTGCAAGTTTGCACATTTGCAAGTTAGCAAGTTTGAGAGTTTGCAAGTTTGAGAGTTTGCAAGTTTGAGAGTTTGCAAGTTTGCAAGTTTGAGAGCTTGCAAGTTGGCAAGTTTGCAAGTTTGCAAGTTTGCAAGTTGGCAAGTTTGCAAGTTTGCATGTAGGCAAGTTTGCAAGTTTGCAAGCAAGTTTGAGAGTTTGCAAGTTTGCAAGTTTGCAAGTTTGCAAGTTTGTAAGTTTGCAAGTTTGCAAGTTTGCAAGTTTAAGAGTTTGCAAGTTTGAGAGCTTGAGTTTGCAAGTTTGAGAGTTTGCAAGTGCGAGAGTTTGCAAGTTTGCAAGTTGGCAAGTGTGCAAGTTGGCAAGTTGGCAAGTTTGGAAGTTTGGAAGTTTGCAAGTTTGCAAGTTTGCACATTTGCAAGTTAGCAAGTATGAAAGTTTGCAAGTTTGCAAGTTTGCAAGTTGCCAAGTTTGCAAGTTGGCAAGTTGGCAAGTTTGCAAGTTTGCAAATTTGAGCAAGTTTGGGAGTTTGCAAGTTTGCAAGTTTGAGAGTTTGCAAGTTTGCAAGTTTGAGAGTTTGCAAGTTTGCAAGTTTGAGAGTTTGCAAGTTTGCAAGTTTGAGAGTTTGCAAGTTTGAGACTGCAAGTTTACAAGTTTGCATGTTTGCAAGTTTGCAAGTTTGCAAGTTTGCAAGTTGGCAAGTTTGCAAGCTTGCAAGTTTGAGAGTCTGCAAGCTGGCAAGTTGGGAAGTTTGAGTCTGCTAGATGGCAAGATGGCAAGTTTGCAAGTTTGAGAGTTTGCAAGTTTGCAAGTTGGCAAGTTGGCAAGTTGGCAAGTTGGCAAGTTTGCAAGTTTGAGAGTTTGCAAATTTGCAAGTTTGCCAGTTTGTAAGTTCGCAAGTTTGAGAGTTTGCAAGTTTGCAAGTTTGCAAGTTTGAAGGTTTGAGAGTTTGGAAGTTTGCAAGTTTGAGAGCTTGCAAGTTGGCAAGTTTGCAAGTTTGCAAGTTTGCAAGTTGGCAAGTTGGCAAGTTTGCAAGTTGGCAAGTTTGCAAGTTTGCAAGCAAGTTTGAGAGCTTGCAAGTTTGCAAGTTTGCAAGTTTGAGAGTTTGCGAGTTTGCAAGTTTGAGAGTTTGCAAGTTTGTAAGTATGCAAGTTTGCAAGTTTGAGAATTTGCAAGTTTGAGAGTTTGCAAGTTTGAGAGTTTGCAACTTTGCAAGTTTGCAAGTTGGCAAGTTTCCAAGTTTGCAAGTTCGCAAGTTGGTAAGTTTGCAAGTTTGCAAGTTTGCAAGTTTGAGTTTGCAAGTTGGCATGTTTGCAAGATTGCAAGTTTGCACATTTGCAAGTTAGCAAGTATGAGAGTTTGCAAGTTTGCAAGTTGGCAAGTTTGCAAGTTTGCAAGTTGGCAAGCTTGCAAGTTTGAGAGTCTGCAAGCTGGCAAGTTGGCAAGTTTGAGAGTCTGCTAGATGGCAAGATGGCAAGTTTGCAAGTTTGAGAGTTTGCAAGTTTGCAAGTTGGCAAGTTGGCAAGTTGGCAAGTTTGAGTTTGCAAATTTGCAAGTTTGCAAGTTTGTAAGTTCGCAAGTTTGAGAGTGCAAGTTTGCAAGTTTGCAAGTTTGCAGGTTTGAGAGTTTGGAAGTTTGCAAGTTTGAGAGCTTGCAAGTTGGCAAGTTTGCAAGTTTGCAAGTTTGCAAGTTGGCAAGTTGACAAGTTTGCAAGTTGGCAAGCAAGTTTGAGAGTTTGCAAGTTTGCAAGTTTGCAAGTTTGAGAGTTTGCAAGTTTGCAAGTTTGAGAGTTTGCAAGTTTGTAAGTTTGCAAGTTTGCAAGTTTGAGAGTTTGCAAGTTTGAGAGTTTGCAAGTTTGAGAGTTTGCAAGTTTGCAAGTTGGCAAGTTTCCAAGTTTGCAAGTTTGCAAGTTTGCACATTTGCAAGTTAGCAAGTATGAGAGTTTGCAAGTTGGCAAGTTTGCAAGTTGGCAAGTTGGCAAGTTTGCAAGTTTGCAAGTTTGCACATTTGCAAGTTAGCAAGTATGAGAGTTTGCAAGTTTGCAAGTTTGCAAGTTGGCAAGTTTGCAAGTTGGCAAGTTGGCAAGTTTGCAAGTTTGCAAATTTGCAAGCAAGTTTGAGAGTTTGCAAGTTTGAGAGTTTGCAAGTTTGCAAGTTTGAGAGTTTGCAAGTTTGCATGTTTGCAAGTTTGAGAGTTTGCAAGTTTGAGAGTTTGCAAGTTTGAGACTTTGCAAGTTTACAAGTTTGCATGTTTGCAAGTTTGCAAGTTTGTAAGTTTGCAAGTTTGCAAGTTTGCAAGTTTGAGAGTTTGCAAGTTTGCAAGTTGGCAAGTTTGCAAGTTTGCAAGTTTGCAAGTTTGCAAGTTGGCAAGTTTGCAAGCTTGCAAGTTTGAGAGTCTGCAAGCTGGCAAGTTGGGAAGTTTGAGAGTCTGCTAGATGGCAAGATGGCAAGTTTGCAAGTTTGAGAGTTTGCAAGTTTGCAAGTTGGCAAGTTGGCAAGTTGGCAAGTTTGCAAGTTGGCAAGTTGGCAAGTTTGAGAGTTTGCAAATTTGCAAGTTTGCAAGTTTGTAAGTTCGCAAGTTTGAGAGTTTGCAAGTTTGCAAGTTTGCAAGTTTGCAGGTTTGAGAGTTTGGAAGTTTGCAAGTTTGAGAGCTTGCAAGTTGGCAAGTTTGCAAGTTTGCAAGTTTGCAAGTTGGCAAGTTTGCAAGTTTGCAAGCAAGTTTGAGAGCTTGCAAGTTTGCAAGTTTGAGAGTTTTCAAGGTTGCAAGTTTGAGAGTTTGCAAGTTTGTAAGTATGCAAGTTTGCAAGTTTGAGAGTTTGCAAGTTTGAGAGTTTGCAAGTTTGAGAGTTTGCAAGTTTGCAAGTTTGCAAGTTGGCAAGTTTCCAAGTTTGCAAGTTCGCAAGTTGGTAAGTTTGCAAGTTTGCAAGTTTGCAAGTTTGAGAGTTTGCAAGTTGGTTAGTTTGCAAGATTGCAAGTTTGGACATTTGCAAGTTAGCAAGTATGAGAGTTTGCAAGTTTGCAAGTTTGCAAGTTGGCAAGTTTGCAAGTTTGCAAGTTGGCAAGCTTGCAAGTTTGAGAGTCTGCAAGCTGGCAAGTTGGCAAGTTTGAGAGTCTGCTAGATGGCAAGATGGCAAGTTTGCAAGTTTGAGAGTTTGCAAGTTTGCAAGTTGGCAAGTTGGCAAGTTGGCAAGTTGGCAAGTTTGAGAGTTTGCAAATTTGCAAGTTTGCAAGTTTGTAAGTTCGCAAGTTTGAGAGTTTGCAAGTTTGCAAGTTTGCAGGTTTGAGAGTTTGGAAGTTTGCAAGTTTGAGAGCTTGCAAGTTGGCAAGTTTGCAAGTTTGCAAGTTTGCAAGTTGGCAAGTTGACAAGTTTGCAAGTTGGCAAGCAAGTTTGAGAGTTTGCAAGTTTGCAAGTTTGCAAGTTTGAGAGTTTGCAAGTTTGCAAGTTTGAGAGTTTGCAAGTTTGTACGTTTGCAAGTTTGCGTTTCCAAGTTTGCAAGTTCGCAAGTTTGTAAGTTTGCAAGTTTGCAAGTTTGCAAGTTTGAGAGTTTGCAAGTTGGCAAGTTTGCAAGTTTGCAAGTTTGCACATTTGCAAGTTAGCAAGTATGAGAGTTTGCAAGTTTGCAAGTTTGCAAGTTGGCAAGTTTGCAAGTTGGCAAGTTGGCAAGTTTGCAAGTTTGCAAATTTGCAAGCAAGTTTGAGAGTTTGCAAGTTTGAGAGTTTGCAAGTTTGAGAGTTTGCAAGTTTGCATGTTTGCAAGTTTGAGAGTTTGCAAGTTTGAGAGTTTGCAAGTTTGAGACTGCAAGTTTACAAGTTTGCATGTTTGCAAGTTTGCAAGTTTGCAAGTTTGCAAGTTTGAGAGTTTGCAAGTTTGCAAGTTGGCAAGTTTGCAAGTTTGCAAGTTTGCAAGTTTGCAAGTTTGAGAGTTTGCAAGTTTGCAAGTTTGCGAGTTCGCAAGTTTGCAAGTTTGCAAGTTTGAGAGTGTGCAAGTTTGAGAGTTTGCAAGTTTGAGAGTTTGCAAGTTTGCAAGTTTGCAAGTTTGTGAGTTTGCAAGTTCGCAAGTTTGAGAGTTTGCAAGTTTCAGAGCTTGAGAGTTTGCAGGTTTGAGAGTTTGCAAGTGTGAGAGTTTGCAAGTTTGCAAGTTGGCAAGTGTGCAAGTTGGCAAGTTGACAAGTTAGGAAGTTTGCAAGTTTGAGAGTTTGCAAGTTGGCAAGTTTGAAAGTTTCCAAGTTTGAGAGTTTGAGAGTTTGCAAGTTTGAGAGTTTGCAAGTTTGAGAGTTTGCAAGTTTGCAAGTTTGAGAGTTTGCAAGTTTGAGAGTTTGCAAGTTGGCAAGTTGGCAAGTTTGCAAGTTTGCAAGTTTGCAAGTTTGAGAGTTTGCAAGTTTGCAAGTTTGCAAGTTTGCAGGTTTGAGAGTTTGGAAGTTTGCAAGTTTGAGAGCTTGCAAGTTGGCAAGTTTGCAAGTTTGCAAGTTTGCAAGTTGGCAAGTTTGCAAGTTTGCAAGTGGGCAAGTTTGCAAGTTTGCAAGCAAGTTTGAGAGTTTGCAAGTTTGCAAGTTTGAGAGTTTGCAAGTTTGTAAGTTTGCAAGTTTGCAAGTTTGAGAGTTTGCAAGTTTGAGAGTTTGCAAGTTTGAGAGTTTGCAAGTTTGCAAGTTTGCAAGTTGGCAAGTCTGCAAGTTTGCAAGTTCGCAAGTTTGTAAGTTTGCAAGTTTGCAAGTTTGCAAGTTTGCAAGTTTGCAAGTTTGAGTTTGCAAGTTGGCAAGTTTGCAAGTTTTCAAGTTTGCACATTTGCAAGTTAGCAAGTATGAGAGTTTGCAAGTTTGCAAGTTTGCAAGTTTGCAAGTTGGCAAGTTTGCAAGTTGGCAAGTTGGCAAGTTTGCAAGTTTGCAAATTTGCAAGCAAGTTTGAGAGTTTGCAAATTTGCAAGTTTGAGAGTTTGCAAGTTTGAGACTTTGCAAGTTTACAAGTTTGCATGTTTGCAAGTTTGCAAGTTTGCAAGTTTGAGAGTTTGCAACTTGGCAAGTTGGCAAGTTTGCAAGTTTGCAAGTTTGCACGTTTGCAAGTTAGCAAGTTTGAGAGTTTGCAAGTTTGCAAGTTCGCAAGTTTGCAAGTTGGCAAGTTTGCAAGTTGGCAAGTTTGCAAGTTTGCAAGTTTGAAAGTTTGCAAGTTTGCAAGTTTGCAAATTTGCAAGCAAGTTTGAGAGTTTGCAAGTTTGCAAGTTTGAGAGTTTGCAAGTTTGCAAGTTTGAGAGTTCGCAAGTTTGCAAGTTTGCAAGTTTGAGAGTGTGCAAGTTTGAGAGTTTGAGAGTTTGAGAGTTTGCAAGTTTGCAAGTTTGCAAGTTGGCAAGTTTGCAAGTTGGCAAGTTTGCAAGTTTGCAAGTTTGCAAGTTTGCAAGTTTGAAAGTTTGCAAGCTTGCAAGTTGGCAAGTTGGCAAGTTTGCAAGTTTGCAAGTTTGCAAGTTTGTAAGTTTGCAAGTTTGCAAGTTTGAGAGTTTGCAAGTTTGAGAGCTTGAGAGTTTGCAAGTTTGAGAGTTTGCAAGTGCGAGAGTTTGCAAGTTTGCAAGTTGGCAAGTGTGCAAGTTGGCAAATTGGCAAGTTTGGAAGTTTGCAAGTTTGCAAGTTGGCAAGTTGGCAAGTTGGCAAGTTTGCAAGTTTGCAAGTTTGCAAGTTTGCAAGTTCGCAATTTGGCAAGTTTGCAAGTTTGCAAGTTTGCAAGTTTCCAAGTTTCCAAGTTTGCAAGTTTGAGAGTTTGCAAGTTTGAGAGTTTGCAAGTTTGCAAGATTGCAAGTTTACAAGTTTGCAAGTTTACAAGTTTGCAATTTTTAGAGTTTGCAAGTTGGCAAGTTGGCAAGATTGCAAGTTTGCACATTTGCAAGTTAGCAAGTTTGAGAGTTTGCAAGTTTGAGAGTTTGCAAGTTTGAGAGTTTGCAAGTTTGTAAGTTGGCAAGTTTGAGAGTTTGCAAGTTTGAGAGTTTGCAAGTTTGCAAGTTTGCAAGTTTGAGAGCTTGCAAGTTGGCAAGTTTGCAAGTTTGCAAGTTTGCAAGTTGGCAAGTTTGCAAGTTTGCATGTAGGCAGTTTGCAAGTTTGCAAGCAAGTTTGAGAGTTTGCAAGTTTGCAAGTTTGCAAGTTTGCAAGTTTGTAAGTTTGCAAGTTTGCAAGTTTGCAAGTTTGAGAGTTTGCAAGTTTGAGAGCTTGAGAGTTTGCAAGTTTGAGAGTTTGCAAGTGCGAGAGTTTGCAAGTTTGCAAGTTGGCAAGTGTGCAAGTTGGCAAGTTGGCAAGTTTGGAAGTTTGCAAGTTTGCAAGTTTGCAAGTTTGCACATTTGCAAGTTAGCAAGTATGAAAGTTTGCAAGTTTGCAAGTTTGCAAGTTGCCAAGTTTGCAAGTTGGCAAGTTGGCAAGTTTGCAAGTTTGCAAATTTGAGCAAGTTTGGGAGTTTGCAAGTTTGCAAGTTTGAGAGTTTGCAAGTTTGCAAGTTTGAGAGTTTGCAAGTTTGCAAGTTTGAGAGTTTGCAAGTTTGAGACTTTGCAAGTTTACAAGTTTGCATGTTTGCAAGTTTGCAAGTTTGCAAGTTTGCAAGTTTGCAAGTTGGCAAGTTTGCAAGCTTGCAAGTTTGAGAGTCTGCAAGCTGGCAAGTTGGGAAGTTTGAGAGTCTGCTAGATGGCAAGATGGCAAGTTTGCAAGTTTGAGAGTTTGCAAGTTTGCAAGTTGGCAAGTTGGCAAGTTGGCAAGTTTGCAAGTTGGCAAGTTGGCAAGTTTGAGAGTTTGCAAATTTGCAAGTTTGCAAGTTTGTAAGTTCGCAAGTTTGAGAGTTTGCAAGTTTGCAAGTTTGCAGGTTTGAGAGTTTGGAAGTTTGGAAGTTTGAGAGCTTGCAAGTTGGCAAGTTTGCAAGTTGGCAAGTTTGCAAGTTTGCAAGCAAGTTTGAGAGCTTGCAAGTTTGCAAGTTTGAGAGTTTGCAAGTTTGCAAGTTTGAGAGTTTGCAAGTTTGTAAGTATGCAAGTTTGCAAGTTTGAGAGTTTGCAAGTTTGAGAGTTTGCAAGTTTGAGAGTTTGCAACTTTGCAAGTTTGCAAGTTGGCAAGTTTCCAAGTTTGCAAGTTCGCAAGTTGGTAAGTTTGCAAGTTTGCAAGTTTGCAAGTTTGAGAGTTTGCAAGTTGGCAAGTTTGCAAGATTGCAAGTTTGCACATTTGCAAGTTAGCAAGTATGAGAGTTTGCAAGTTTGCAAGTTTGCAAGTTGGCAAGTTTGCAAGTTTGCAAGTTGGCAAGCTTGCAAGTTTGAGAGTCTGCAAGCTGGCAAGTTGGCAAGTTTGAGAGTCTGCTAGATGGCAAGATGGCAAGTTTGCAAGTTTGAGAGTTTGCAAGTTTGCAAGTTGGCAAGTTGGCAAGTTGGCAAGTTTGAGAGTTTGCAAATTTGCAAGTTTGCAAGTTTGTAAGTTCGCAAGTTTGAGAGTTTGCAAGTTTGCAAGTTTGCAGGTTTGAGAGTTTGGAAGTTTGCAAGTTTGAGAGCTTGCAAGTTGGCAAGTTTGCAAGTTTGCAAGTTTGCAAGTTGGCAAGTTGACAAGTTTGCAAGTTGGCAAGCAAGTTTGAGAGTTTGCAAGTTTGCAAGTTTGCAAGTTTGAGAGTTTGCAAGTTTGCAAGTTTGAGAGTTTGCAAGTTTGTAAGTTTGCAAGTTTGAGAGTTTGCAAGTTTGAGAGTTTGCAAGTTTGAGAGTTTGCAAGTTTGCAAGTTGGCAAGTTTCCAAGTTTGCAAGTTCGCAAGTTTGTAAGTTTGCAAGTTTGCAAGTTTGCAAGTTTGAGAGTTTGCAAGTTGGCAAGTTTGCAAGTTTGCAAGTTTGCACATTTGCAAGTTAGCAAGTATGAGAGTGCAAGTTTGCAAGTTTGCAAGTTGGCAAGTTTGAAAGTTGGCAAGTTGGCAAGTTTGCAATTTTGCAAATTTGCAAGCAAGTTTGAGAGTTTGCAAGTTTGAGAGTTTGCAAGTTTGCAAGTTTGAGTGTTTGCAAGTTTGCATGTTTGCAAGTTTGAGAGTTTGCAAGTTTGAGACTTTGCAAGTTTACAAGTTTGCATGTTTGCAAGTTTGCAAGTTTGCAAGTTTGCAAGTTTGCAAGTTTGCAAGTTTGCAAGTTGGCAAGTTTGCAAGTTTGCAAGTTTGCAAGTTTGCAAGTTGGCAAGTTTGCAAGCTTGCAAGTTTGAGAGTCTGCAAGCTGGCAAGTTGGGAAGTTTGAGAGTCTGCTAGATGGCAAGATGGCAAGTTTGCAAGTTTGAGAGTTTGCAAGTTTGCAAGTTGGCAAGTTGGCAAGTTGGCAAGTTTGAGAGTTTGCAAATTTGCAAGCTTGCAAGTTTGTAAGTTCGCAAGTTTGAGAGTTTGCAAGTTTGCAGGTTTGAGAGTTTGGAAGTTTGCAAGTTTGAGAGCTTGCAAGTTGGCAAGTTTGCAAGTTTGCAAGTTTGCAAGTTGGCAAGTTGACAAGTTTGCAAGTTGGCAAGCAAGTTTGAGAGTTTGCAAGTTTGCAAGTTTGCAAGTTTGAGAGTTTGCAAGTTTGAGAGTTTGCAAGTTTGCAAGTTCGCAAGTTTGTAAGTTTGCAAGTTTGCAAGTTTGCAAGTTTGCAAGTTTGCAAGTTTGAGAGTTTGCAAGTTGGCAAGTTTGCAAGTTTGCAAGTTTGCACATTTGCAAGTTAGCAAGTATGAGAGTTTGCAAGTTTGCAAGTTTGCAAGTTGGCAAGTTTGCAAGTTGGCAAGTTGGCAAGTTGGCAAGTTGGCAAGTTTGAGAGTTTGCAAATTTGCAAGTTTGCAAGTTTGTAAGTTCGCAAGTTTGAGAGTTTGCAAGTTTGCAAGTTTGCAGGTTTGAGAGTTTGGAAGTTTGCAAGTTTGAGAGCTTGCAAGTTGGCAAGTTTGAGAGTTTGCAAGTTTGCAAGTTGGCAAGTTGACAAGTTTGCAAGTTGGCAAGCAAGTTTGAGAGTTTGCAAGTTTGCAAGTTTGCAAGTTTGAGAGTTTGCAAGTTTGCAAGTTTGAGAGTTTGCAAGTTTGTAAGTTTGCAAGTTTGCAAGTTTGAGAGTTTGCAAGTTTGCAAGTTGGCAAGTTGGCAAGTTGGCAAGTTTGCAAGTTGGCAAGTTGGCAAGTTTGAGAGTTTGCAAATTTGCAAGTTTGCAAGTTTGTAAGTTCGCAAGTTTGAGAGTTTGCAAGTTTGCAAGTTTGCAAGTTTGCAGGTTTGAGAGTTTGGAAGTTTGGAAGTTTGAGAGCTTGCAAGTTGGCAAGTTTGCAAGTTGGCAAGTTTGCAAGTTTGCAAGCAAGTTTGAGAGCTTGCAAGTTTGCAAGTTTGAGAGTTTGCAAGTTTGCAAGTTTGAGAGTTTGCAAGTTTGTAAGTATGCAAGTTTGCAAGTTTGAGAGTTTGCAAGTTTGAGAGTTTGCAAGTTTGAGAGTTTGCAACTTTGCAAGTTTGCAAGTTGGCAAGTTTCCAAGTTTGCAAGTTCGCAAGTTGGTAAGTTTGCAAGTTTGCAAGTTTGCAAGTTTGAGAGTTTGCAAGTTGGCAAGTTTGCAAGATTGCAAGTTTGCACATTTGCAAGTTAGCAAGTATGAGAGTTTGCAAGTTTGCAAGTTTGCAAGTTGGCAAGTTTGCAAGTTTGCAAGTTGGCAAGCTTGCAAGTTTGAGAGTCTGCAAGCTGGCAAGTTGGCAAGTTTGAGAGTCTGCTAGATGGCAAGATGGCAAGTTTGCAAGTTTGAGAGTTTGCAAGTTTGCAAGTTGGCAAGTTGGCAAGTTGGCAAGTTTGAGAGTTTGCAAATTTGCAAGTTTGCAAGTTTGTAAGTTCGCAAGTTTGAGAGTTTGCAAGTTTGCAAGTTTGCAAGTTTGCAGGTTTGAGAGTTTGGAAGTTTGCAAGTTTGAGAGCTTGCAAGTTGGCAAGGTTGCAAGTTTGCAAGTTTGCAAGTTGGCAAGTTGACAAGTTTGCAAGTTGGCAAGCAAGTTTGAGAGTTTGCAAGTTTGCAAGTTTGCAAGTTTGAGAGTTTGCAAGTTTGCAAGTTTGAGAGTTTGCAAGTTTGTAAGTTTGCAAGTTTGCAAGTTTGAGAGTTTGCAAGTTTGAGAGTTTGCAAGTTTGAGAGTTTGCAAGTTTGCAAGTTGGCAAGTTTCCAAGTTTGCAAGTTCGCAAGTTTGTAAGTTTGCAAGTTTGCAAGTTTGCAAGTTTGCAAGTTTGAGAGTTTGCAAGTTGGCAAGTTTGCAAGTTTGCAAGTTTGCACATTTGCAAGTTAGCAAGTATGAGAGTTTGCAAGTTTGCAAGTTTGCAAGTTGGCAAGTTTGCAAGTTGGCAAGTTGGCAAGTTTGCAAGTTTGCAAATTTGCAAGCAAGTTTGAGAGTTTGCAAGTTTGAGAGTTTGCAAGTTTGCAAGTTTGAGTGTTTGCAAGTTTGCATGTCTGCAAGTTTGAGAGTTTGCAAGTTTGAGACTTTGCAAGTTTACAAGTTTGCATGTTTGCAAGTTTGCAAGTTTGCAAGTTTGCAAGTTTGCAAGTTTGCAAGTTTGCAAGTTGGCAAGTTTGCAAGTTTGCAAGTTTGCAAGTTTGCAAGTTGGCAAGTTTGCAAGCTTGCAAGTTTGAGAGTCTGCAAGCTGGCAAGTTGGGAAGTTTGAGAGTCTGCTAGATGGCAAGATGGCAAGTTTGCAAGTTTGAGAGTTTGCAAGTTTGCAAGTTGGCAAGTTGGCAAGTTGGCAAGTTGGCAAGTTTGAGAGTTTGCAAATTTGCAAGTTTGCAAGTTTGTAAGTTCGCAAGTTTGAGAGTTTGCAAGTTTGCAGGTTTGAGAGTTTGGAAGTTTGCAAGTTTGAGAGCTTGCAAGTTGGCAAGTTTGCAAGTTTGCAAGTTTGCAAGTTGGCAAGTTGACAAGTTTGCAAGTTGGCAAGCAAGTTTGAGAGTTTGCAAGTTTGCAAGTTTGCAAGTTTGAGAGTTTGCAAGTTTGCAAGTTTGAGAGTTTGCAAGTTTGCAAGTTTGCAAGTTTGAGAGTTTGCAAGTTTGAGAGTTTGCAAGTTTGCAAGTTCGCAAGTTTGTAAGTTTGCAAGTTTGCAAGTTTGCAAGTTTGCAAGTTTGCAAGTTTGAGAGTTTGCAAGTTGGCAAGTTTGCAAGTTTGCACATTTGCAAGTTAGCAAGTATGAGAGTTTGCAAGTTTGCAAGTTTGCAAGTTTGCAAGTTTGCAAGTTTGAGAGTTTGCAAGTTGGCAAGTTTGCAAGTTTGCAAGTTTGCACATTTGCAAGTTAGCAAGTATGAGAGTTTGCAAGTTTGCAAGTTTGCAAGTTGGCAAGTTTGCAAGTTGGCAAGTTGGCAAGTTGGCAAGTTGGCAAGTTTGAGAGTTTGCAAATTTGCAAGTTTGCAAGTTTGTAAGTTCGCAAGTTTGAGAGTTTGCAAGTTTGCAAGTTTGCAGGTTTGAGAGTTTGGAAGTTTGCAAGTTTGAGAGCTTGCAAGTTGGCAAGTTTGAGAGTTTGCAAGTTTGCAAGTTGGCAAGTTGACAAGTTTGCAAGTTGGCAAGCAAGTTTGAGAGTTTGCAAGTTTGCAAGTTTGCAAGTTTGAGAGTTTGCAAGTTTGCAAGTTTGAGAGTTTGCAAGTTTGTAAGTTTGCAAGTTTGCAAGTTTGAGAGTTTGCAAGTTTGCAAGTTGGCAAGTTGGCAAGTTGGCAAGTTTGCAAGTTGGCAAGTTGGCAAGTTTGAGAGTTTGCAAATTTGCAAGTTTGCAAGTTTGTAAGTTCGCAAGTTTGAGAGTTTGCAAGTTTGCAAGTTTGCAAGTTTGCAGGTTTGAGAGTTTGGAAGTTTGGAAGTTTGAGAGCTTGCAAGTTGGCAAGTTTGCAAGTTGGCAAGTTTGCAAGTTTGCAAGCAAGTTTGAGAGCTTGCAAGTTTGCAAGTTTGAGAGTTTGCAAGTTTGCAAGTTTGAGAGTTTGCAAGTTTGTAAGTATGCAAGTTTGCAAGTTTGAGAGTTTGCAAGTTTGAGAGTTTGCAAGTTTGAGAGTTTGCAACTTTGCAAGTTTGCAAGTTGGCAAGTTTCCAAGTTTGCAAGTTCGCAAGTTGGTAAGTTTGCAAGTTTGCAAGTTTGCAAGTTTGAGAGTTTGCAAGTTGGCAAGTTTGCAAGATTGCAAGTTTGCACATTTGCAAGTTAGCAAGTATGAGAGTTTGCAAGTTTGCAAGTTTGCAAGTTGGCAAGTTTGCAAGTTTGCAAGTTGGCAAGCTTGCAAGTTTGAGAGTCTGCAAGCTGGCAAGTTGGCAAGTTTGAGAGTCTGCTAGATGGCAAGATGGCAAGTTTGCAAGTTTGAGAGTTTGCAAGTTTGCAAGTTGGCAAGTTGGCAAGTTGGCAAGTTTGAGAGTTTGCAAATTTGCAAGTTTGCAAGTTTGTAAGTTCGCAAGTTTAAGAGTTTGCAAGTTTGCAAGTTTGCAAGTTTGCAGGTTTGAGAGTTTGGAAGTTTGCAAGTTTGAGAGCTTGCAAGTTGGCAAGGTTGCAAGTTTGCAAGTTTGCAAGTTGGCAAGTTGACAAGTTTGCAAGTTGGCAAGCAAGTTTGAGAGTTTGCAAGTTTGCAAGTTTGCAAGTTTGAGAGTTTGCAAGTTTGCAAGTTTGAGAGTTTGCAAGTTTGTAAGTTTGAAAGTTTGCAAGTTTGAGAGTTTGCAAGTTTGAGAGTTTGCAAGTTTGAGAGTTTGCAAGTTTGCAAGTTGGCAAGTTTCCAAGTTTGCAAGTTCGCAAGTTTGTAAGTTTGCAAGTTTGCAAGTTTGCAAGTTTGCAAGTTTGAGAGTTTGCAAGTTGGCAAGTTTGCAAGTTTGCAAGTTTGCACATTTGCAAGTTAGCAAGCATGAGAGTTTGCAAGTTTGCAAGTTTGCAAGTTGGCAAGTTTGCAAGTTGGCAAGTTGGCAAGTTTGCAAGTTTGCAAATTTGCAAGCAAGTTTGAGAGTTTGCAAGTTTGAGAGTTTGCAAGTTTGCAAGTTTGAGTGTTTGCAAGTTTTCATGTCTGCAAGTTTGAGAGTTTGCAAGTTTGAGACTTTGCAAGTTTACAAGTTTGCATGTTTGCAAGTTTGCAAGTTTGCAAGTTTGCAAGTTTGCAAGTTTGCAAGTTTGCAAGTTTGCAAGTTGGCAAGTTTGCAAGTTTGCAAGTTTGCAAGTTTGCAAGTTGGCAAGTTTGCAAGCTTGCAAGTTTGAGAGTCTGCAAGCTGGCAAGTTGGGAAGTTTGAGAGTCTGCTAGATGGCAAGATGGCAAGTTTGCAAGTTTGAGAGTTTGCAAGTTTGCAAGTTGGCAAGTTGGCAAGTTGGCAAGTTGGCAAGTTTGAGAGTTTGCAAATTTGCAAGTTTGCAAGTTTGTAAGTTCGCAAGTTTGAGAGTTTGCAAGTTTGCAGGTTTGAGAGTTTGGAAGTTTGCAAGTTTGAGAGCTTGCAAGTTGGCAAGTTTGCAAGTTTGCAAGTTTGCAAGTTGGCAAGTTGACAAGTTTGCAAGTTGGCAAGCAAGTTTGAGAGTTTGCAAGTTTGCAAGTTTGCAAGTTTGAGAGTTTGCAAGTTTGCAAGTTTGAGAGTTTGCAAGTTTGCAAGTTTGCAAGTTTGAGAGTTTGCAAGTTTGAGAGTTTGCAAGTTTGCAAGTTCGCAAGTTTGTAAGTTTGCAAGTTTGCAAGTTTGCAAGTTTGCAAGTTTGCAAGTTTGAGAGTTTGCAAGTTGGCAAGTTTGCAAGTTTGCACATTTGCAAGTTAGCAAGTATGAGAGTTTGCAAGTTTGCAAGTTGGCAAGTTTGCAAGTTGGCAAGTTGGCAAGTTGGCAAGTTGGCAAGTTTGAGAGTTTGCAAATTTGCAAGTTTGCAAGTTTGTAAGTTCGCAAGTTTGAGAGTTTGCAAGTTTGCAAGTTTGCAGGTTTGAGAGTTTGGAAGTTTGCAAGTTTGAGAGCTTGCAAGTTGGCAAGTTTGAGAGTTTGCAAGTTTGCAAGTTGGCAAGTTGACAAGTTTGCAAGTTGGCAAGCAAGTTTGAGAGTTTGCAAGTTTGCAAGTTTGCAAGTTTGAGAGTTTGCAAGTTTGCAAGTTTGAGAGTTTGCAAGTTTGTAAGTTTGCAAGTTTGCAAGTTTGAGAGTTTGCAAGTTTGAGAGTTTGCAAGTTTGAGAGTTTGCAAGTTTGCAAGTTTGCAAGTTGGCAAGTTTCCAAGTTTGCAAGTTCGCAAGTTTGTAAGTTTGCAAGTTTGCAAGTTTGCAAGTTTGCAAGTTTGCAAGTTTGAGAGTTTGCAAGTTGGCAAGTTTGCAAGTTTGCAAGTTTGCACATTTGCAAGTTAGCAAGTATGAGAGTTTGCAAGTTTGCAAGTTTGCAAGTTGGCAAGTTTGCAAGTTGGCAAGTTGGCAAGTTTGCAAGTTTGCAAATTTGCAAGCAAGTTTGAGAGTTTGCAAGTTTGCAAGTTTGAGAGTTTGCAAGTTTGCATGTTTGCAAGTTTGAGAGTTTGCAAGTTTGAGAGTTTGCAAGTTTGAGACTGCAAGTTTACAAGTTTGCATGTTTGCAAGTTTGCAAGTTTGCAAGTTTGCAAGTTTGCAAGTTTGCAAGTTTGAGAGTTTGCAAGTTTGCAAGTTGGCAAGTTTGCAAGTTTGCAAGTTTGCAAGTTTGCAAGTTGGCAAGTTTGCAAGTTTGCAAGTTTGCAAGTTTGCAAATTTGCAAGCAAGTTTGAGAGTTTGCAAGTTTGCAAGTTTGAGAGTTTGCAAGTTTGCAAGTTTGAGAGTTCGCAAGTTTGCAAGTTTGCAAGTTTGCAGGTTTGAGAGTTTGGAAGTTTGCAAGTTTGAGAGCTTGCAAGTTGGCAAGTTTGCAAGTTTGCAAGTTTGCAAGTTGGCAAGTTTGCAAGTTTGCAAGTGGGCAAGTTTGCAAGTTTGCAAGCAAGTTTGAGAGTTTGCAAGTTTGCAAGTTTGAGAGTTTGCAAGTTTGTAAGTTTGCAAGTTTGCAAGTTTGAGAGTTTGCAAGTTTGAGAGTTTGCAAGTTTGAGAGTTTGCAAGTTTGCAAGTTTGCAAGTTGGCAAGTTTGCAAGTTTGCAAGTTTGCAAGTTTGCAAGTGGCAAGTTTCCAAGTTTGCAAGTTCGCAAGTTGGTAAGTTTGCAAGTTTGCAAGTTTGCAAGTTTGCAAGTTTGAGAGTTTGCAAGTTGGCAAGTTTGCAAGATTGCAAGTTTGCACATTTGCAAGTTAGCAAGTATGAGAGTTTGCAAGTTTGCAAGTTTGCAAGTTGGCAAGTTTGCAAGTTTGCAAGTTGGCAAGCTTGCAAGTTTGAGAGTCTGCAAGCTGGCAAGTTGGCAAGTTTGAGAGTCTGCTAGATGGCAAGATGGCGTTTGCAAGTTTGAGAGTTTGCAAGTTTGCAAGTTGGCAAGTTGGCAAGTTGGCAAGTTTGAGAGTTTGCAAATTTGCAAGTTTGCAAGTTTGTAAGTTCGCAAGTTTGAGAGTTTGCAAGTTTGCAAGTTTGCAAGTTTGCAGGTTTGAGAGTTTGGAAGTTTGCAAGTTTGAGAGCTTGCAAGTTGGCAAGTTTGCAAGTTTGCAAGTTTGCAAGTTGGCAAGTTGACAAGTTTGCAAGTTGGCAAGCAAGTTTGAGAGTTTGCAAGTTTGCAAGTTTGAGAGTTTGCAAGTTTGCAAGTTTGCAAGTTTGAGAGTTTGCAAGTTTGCAAGTTTGAGAGTTTGCAAGTTTGTAAGTTTGCAAGTTTGCAAGTTTGAGAGTTTGCAAGTTTGAGAGTTTGCAAGTTTGAGAGTTTGCAAGTTTGCAAGTTTGCAAGTTGGCAAGTTTCCAAGTTTGCAAGTTCGCAAGTTTGTAAGTTTGCAAGTTTGCAAGCTTGCAAGTTTGCAAGTTTGAGAGTTTGCAAGTTGGCAAGTTTGCAAGTTTGCAAGTTTGCACATTTGCAAGTTGGCAAGTTTGCAAGTTTGCAAGTGGGCAAGTTTGCAAGTTTGCAAGCAAGTTTGAGAGTTTGCAAGTTTGCAAGTTTGAGAGTTTGCAAGTTTGTAAGTTTGCAAGTTTGCAAGTTTGAGAGTTTGTAAGTTTGCAAGTTTGCAAGTTTGAGAGTTTGCAAGTTTGAGAGTTTGCAAGTTTGAGAGTTTGCAAGTTTGCAAGTTTGCAAGTTGGCAAGTTTGCAAGTTTGCAAGTTCGCAAGTTTGTAAGTTTGCAAGATTGCAAGTTTGCAAGTTTGCAAGTTTGCAAGTTTGAGTTTGCAAGTTGGCAAGTTTGCAAGTTTGCAAGTTTGCACATTTGCAAGTTAGCAAGTATGAGAGTTTGCAAGTTTGCAAGTTTGCAAGTTTGCAAGTTGGCAAGTTTGCAAGTTGGCAAGTTGGCAAGTTTGCAAGTTTGCAAATTTGCAAGCAAGTTTGAGAGTTTGCAAATTTGCAAGTTTGAGAGTTTGCAAGTTTGAGAGTTTGCAAGTTTGAGACTTTGCAAGTTTACAAGTTTGCATGTTTGCAAGTTTGCAAGTTTGCAAGTTTGAGAGTTTGCAACTTGGCAAGTTGGCAAGTTTGCAAGTTTGCAAGTTTGCACGTTTGCAAGTTAGCAAGTTTGAGAGTTTGCAAGTTTGCAAGTTCGCAAGTTTGCAAGTTGGCAAGTTTGCAAGTTTGCAAGTTGGCAAGTTTGCAAGTTTGAAAGTTTGCAAATTTGCAAGCAAGTTTGAGAGTTTGCAAGTTTGCAAGTTTGAGAGTTTGCAAGTTTGCAAGTTTGAGAGTTCGCAAGTTTGCAAGTTTGCAAGTTTGAGAGTGTGCAAGTTTGAGAGTTTGCAAGTTTGAGAGTTTGCAAGTTTGAGAGTTTGCAAGTTTGCAAGTTTGCAAGTTGGCAAGTTTGCAAGTTGGCAAGTTTGCAAGTTTGCAAGTTTGCAAGTTTGCAAGTTTGAAAGTTTGCAAGCTTGCAAGTTGGCAAGTTGGCAAGTTTGCAAGTTTGCAAGTTTGCAAGTTTGTAAGTTTGCAAGTTTGCAAGTTTGCAAGTTTGAGAGTTTGCAAGTTTGAGAGCTTGAGAGTTTGCAAGTTTGAGAGTTTGCAAGTGCGAGAGTTTGCAAGTTTGCAAGTTGGCAAGTGTGCAAGTTGGCAAGTTGGCAAGTTTCGAAGTTTGCAAGTTTGCAAGTTGGCAAGTTGGCAAGTTGGCAAGTTTGCAAGTTTGCAAGTTTGCAAGTTTGCAAGTTCGCAATTTGGCAAGTTTGCAAGTTTGCAAGTTTGCAAGTTTCCAAGTTTCCAAGTTTGCAAGTTTGAGAGTTTGCAAGTTTGAGAGTTTGCAAGTTTGCAAGTTTGCAAGTTTACAAGTTTGCAAGTTTACAAGTTTGCAATTTTTAGAGTTTGCAAGTTGGCAAGTTGGCAAGATTGCAAGTTTGCACATTTGCAAGTTAGCAAGTTTGAGAGTTTGCAAGTTTGAGAGTTTGAAAGTTTGAGAGTTTGCAAGTTTGCAAGTTTGAGAGCTTGCAAGTTGGCAAGTTTGCAAGTTTGCAAGTTGGCAAGTTTGCAAGTTTGCATGTAGGCAAGTTTGCAAGTTTGCAAGCAAGTTTGAGAGTTTGCAAGTTTGCAAGTTTGCAAGTTTGCAAGTTTGTAAGTTTGCAAGTTTGCAAGTTTGAGAGTTTGCAAGTTTGAGAGCTTGAGAGTTTGCAAGTTTGAGAGTTTGCAAGTGCGAGAGTTTGCAAGTTTGCAAGTTTGCAAGTTGGCAAGTGTGCAAGTTGGCAAGTTGGCAAGTTTGGAAGTTTGCAAGTTTGCAAGTTTGCAAGTTTGCACATTTGCAAGTTAGCAAGTATGAAAGTTTGCAAGTTTGCAAGTTTGCAAGTTGCCAAGTTTGCAAGTTGGCAAGTTGGCAAGTTTGCAAGTTTGCAAATTTGAGCAAGTTTGGGAGTTTGCAAGTTTGCAAGTTTGAGAGTTTGCAAGTTTGCAAGTTTGAGAGTTTGCAAGTTTGCAAGTTTGAGAGTTTGCAAGTTTGCAAGTTTGAGAGTTTGCAAGTTTGAGACTGCAAGTTTACAAGTTTGCATGTTTGCAAGTTTGCAAGTTTGCAAGTTTGCAAGTTTGCAAGTTGGCAAGTTTGCAAGCTTGCAAGTTTGAGAGTCTGCAAGCTGGCAAGTTGGGAAGTTTGAGTCTGCTAGATGGCAAGATGGCAAGTTTGCAAGTTTGAGAGTTTGCAAGTTTGCAAGTTGGCAAGTTGGCAAGTTGGCAAGTTGGCAAGTTGGCAAGTTTGCAAGTTTGAGAGTTTGCAAATTTGCAAGTTTGCAAGTTTGTAAGTTCGCAAGTTTGAGTTTGCAAGTTTGCAAGTTTGCAAGTTTGCAGGTTTGAGAGTTTGGAAGTTTGCAAGTTTGAGAGCTTGCAAGTTGGCAAGTTTGCACGTTTGCAAGTTTGCAAGTTGGCAAGTTGGCAAGTTTGCAAGTTGGCAAGTTTGCAAGCAAGTTTGAGAGCTTGCAAGTTTGCAAGTTTGCAAGTTTGAGAGTTTGCAAGTTTGCAAGTTTGAGAGTTTGCAAGTTTGTAAGTATGCAAGTTTGCAAGTTTGAGAGTTTGCAAGTTTGAGAGTTTGCAAGTTTGAGAGTTTGCAACTTTGCAAGTTTGCAAGTTGGCAAGTTTCCAAGTTTGCAAGTTCGCAAGTTGGTAAGTTTGCAAGTTTGCAAGTTTGCAAGTTTGAGAGTTTGCAAGTTGGCAAGTTTGCAAGATTGCAAGTTTGCACATTTGCAAGTTAGCAAGTATGAGAGTTTGCAAGTTTGCAAGTTTGCAAGTTGGCAAGTTTGCAAGTTTGCAAGTTGGCAAGCTTGCAAGTTTGAGTCTGCAAGCTGGCAAGTTGGCAAGTTTGAGAGTCTGCTAGATGGCAAGATGGCAAGTTTGCAAGTTTGAGAGTTTGCAAGTTTGCAAGTTGGCAAGTTGGCAAGTTGGCAAGTTTGAGTTTGCAAATTTGCAAGTTTGCAAGTTTGTAAGTTCGCAAGTTTGAGAGTTTGCAAGTTTGCAAGTTTGCAAGTTTGCAGGTTTGAGAGTTTGGAAGTTTGCAAGTTTGAGAGCTTGCAAGTTGGCAAGTTTGCAAGTTTGCAAGTTTGCAAGTTGGCAAGTTGACAAGTTTGCAAGTTGGCAAGCAAGTTTGAGAGTTTGCAAGTTTGCAAGTTTGCAAGTTTGAGAGTTTGCAAGTTTGCAAGTTTGAGAGTTTGCAAGTTTGTAAGTTTGCAAGTTTGCAAGTTTGAGAGTTTGCAAGTTTGAGAGTTTGCAAGTTTGAGAGTTTGCAAGTTTGCAAGTTGGCAAGTTTCCAAGTTTGCAAGTTCGCAAGTTTGTAAGTTTGCAAGTTTGCAAGTTTGCAAGTTTGCAAGTTTGCAAGTTTGAGAGTTTGCAAGTTGGCAAGTTTGCAAGTTTGCAAGTTTGCACATTTGCAAGTTAGCAAGTATGAGAGTTTGCAAGTTTGCAAGTTTGCAAGTTGGCAAGTTTGCAAGTTGGCAAGTTTGCAAGTTTGCAAATTTGCAAGCAAGTTTGAGAGTTTGCAAGTTTGAGAGTTTGCAAGTTTGCAAGTTTGAGAGTTTGCAAGTTTGCATGTTTGCAAGTTTGAGAGTTTGCAAGTTTGAGAGTTTGCAAGTTTGAGACTTTGCAAGTTTACAAGTTTGCATGTTTGCAAGTTTGCAAGTTTGCAAGTTTGCAAGTTTGCAAGTTTGAGAGTTTGCAAGTTTGCAAGTTTGAGAGTTTGCAAGTTTGCAAGTTTGAGAGTTCGCAAGTTTGCAAGTTTGCAAGTTTGCAGGTTTGAGAGTTTGGAAGTTTGCAAGTTTGAGAGCTTGCAAGTTGGCAAGTTTGCAAGTTTGCAAGTTTGCAAGTTGGCAAGTTTGCAAGTTTGCAAGTGGGCAAGTTTGCAAGTTTGCAAGCAAGTTTGAGAGTTTGCAAGTTTGCAAGTTTGAGAGTTTGCAAGTTTGTAAGTTTGCAAGTTTGCAAGTTTGAGAGTTTGCAAGTTTGAGAGTTTGCAAGTTTGAGAGTTTGCAAGTTTGCAAGTTTGCAAGTTGGCAAGTTTGCAAGTTTGCAAGTTCGCAAGTTTGTAAGTTTGCAAGTTTGCAAGTTTGCAAGTTTGCAAGTTTGCAAGTTTGCAAGTTTGACTTTGCAAGTTGGCAAGTTTGCAAGTTTGCAAGTTTGCACATTTGCAAGTTAGCAAGTATGAGAGTTTGCAAGTTTGCAAGTTTGCAAGTTTGCAAGTTGGCAAGTTTGCAAGTTGGCAAGTTGGCAAGTTTGCAAGTTTGCAAATTTGCAAGAAAGTTTGAGAGTTTGCAAATTTGCAAGTTTGAGAGTTTGCAAGTTTGAGACTTTGCAAGTTTACAAGTTTGCATGTTTGCAAGTTTGCAAGTTTGCAAGTTTGAGAGTTTGCAACTTGGCAAGTTGGCAAGTTTGCAAGTTTGCAAGTTTGCACGTTTGCAAGTTAGCAAGTTTGAGAGTGCAAGTTTGCAAGTTCGCAAGTTTGCAAGTTGGCAAGTTTGCAAGTTTGCAAGTTGGCAAGTTTGCAAGTTTGAAAGTTTGCAAGTTTGCAAGTTTGCAAATTTGCAAGCAAGTTTGAGAGTTTGCAAGTTTGCAAGTTTGAGAGTTTGCAAGTTTGCAAGTTTGAGAGCTCGCAAGTTTGCAAGTTTGCAAGTTTGAGAGTGTGCAAGTTTGAGAGTTTGCAAGTTTGAGAGTTTGCAAGTTTGCAAGTTTGCAAGTTGGCAAGTTTGCAAGTTGGCAAGTTTGCAAGTTTGCAAGTTTGCAAGTTTGCAAGTTTGAAAGTTTGCAAGCTTGCAAGTTGGCAAGTTGGCAAGTTTGCAAGTTTGCAAGTTTGCAAGTTTGTAAGTTTGCAAGTTTGCAAGTTTGCAAGTTTGAGAGTTTGCAAGTTTGAGAGCTTGAGAGTTTGCAAGTTTGAGAGTTTGCAAGTGCGAGAGTTTGCAAGTTTGCAAGTTGGCAAGTGTGCAAGTTGGCAAGTTGGCAAGTTTGGAAGTTTGCAAGTTTGCAAGTTTGCAAGTTGGCAAGTTGGCAAGTTTGCAAGTTTGCAAGTTTGCAAGTTTGCAAGTTCGCAATTTGGCAAGTTTGCAAGTTTGCAAGTTTGCAAGTTTCCAAGTTTCCAAGTTTGCAAGTTTGAGAGTTTGCAAGTTTGAGAGTTTGCAAGTTTGCAAGATTGCAAGTTTACAAGTTTGCAAGTTTACAAGTTTGCAATTTTTAGAGTTTGCAAGTTGGCAAGTTTGCAAGTTTGCAAGTTTGCACGTTTGCAAGTTAGCAAGTTTGAGAGTTTGCAAGTTTGCAAGTTCGCAAGTTTGCAAGTTGGCAAGTTTGCAAGTTTGCAAGTTGGCAAGTTTGCAAGTTTGAAAGTTTGCAAGTTTGCAAGTTTGCAAATTTGCAAGCAAGTTTGAGAGTTTGCAAGTTTGCAAGTTTGAGAGTTTGCAAGTTTGCAAGTTTGAGAGTTCGCAAGTTTGCAAGTTTGCAAGTTTGAGAGTGTGCAAGTTTGAGAGTTTGCAAGTTTGAGAGTTTGCAAGTTTGAGAGTTTGCAAGTTTGCAAGTCTGCAAGCTGGCAAGTTGGCAAGTTTGAGAGTCTGCTAGATGGCAAGATGGCAAGTTTGCAAGTTTGAGAGTTTGCAAGTTTGCAAGTTGGCAAGTTGGCAAGTTGGCAAGTTTGAGAGTTTGCAAATTTGCAAGTTTGCAAGTTTGTAAGTTCGCAAGTTTGAGAGTTTGCAAGTTTGCAAGTTTGCAGGTTTGAGAGTTTGGAAGTTTGCAAGTTTGAGAGCTTGCAAGTTGGCAAGTTTGCAAGTTTGCAAGTTTGCAAGTTGGCAAGTTGACAAGTTTGCAAGTTGGCAAGCAAGTTTGAGAGTTTGCAAGTTTGCAAGTTTGCAAGTTTGAGAGTTTGCAAGTTTGCAAGTTTGAGAGTTTGCAAGTTTGTAAGTTTGCAAGTTTGAGAGTTTGCAAGTTTGAGAGTTTGCAAGTTTGAGAGTTTGCAAGTTTGCAAGTTGGCAAGTTTCCAAGTTTGCAAGTTCGCAAGTTTGTAAGTTTGCAAGTTTGCAAGTTTGCAAGTTTGAGAGTTTGCAAGTTGGCAAGTTTGCAAGTTTGCAAGTTTGCACATTTGCAAGTTAGCAAGTATGAGAGTGCAAGTTTGCAAGTTTGCAAGTTGGCAAGTTTGAAAGTTGGCAAGTTGGCAAGTTTGCAATTTTGCAAATTTGCAAGCAAGTTTGAGAGTTTGCAAGTTTGAGAGTTTGCAAGTTTGCAAGTTTGAGTGTTTGCAAGTTTGCATGTTTGCAAGTTTGAGAGTTTGCAAGTTTGAGACTTTGCAAGTTTACAAGTTTGCATGTTTGCAAGTTTGCAAGTTTGCAAGTTTGCAAGTTTGCAAGTTTGCAAGTTGGCAAGTTTGCAAGTTTGCAAGTTTGCAAGTTTGCAAGTTGGCAAGTTTGCAAGCTTGCAAGTTTGAGAGTCTGCAAGCTGGCAAGTTGGGAAGTTTGAGAGTCTGCTAGATGGCAAGATGGCAAGTTTGCAAGTTTGAGAGTTTGCAAGTTTGCAAGTTGGCAAGTTGGCAAGTTGGCAAGTTTGAGAGTTTGCAAATTTGCAAGCTTGCAAGTTTGTAAGTTCGCAAGTTTGAGAGTTTGCAAGTTTGCAGGTTTGAGAGTTTGGAAGTTTGCAAGTTTGAGAGCTTGCAAGTTGGCAAGTTTGCAAGTTTGCAAGTTTGCAAGTTGGCAAGTTGACAAGTTTGCAAGTTGGCAAGCAAGTTTGAGAGTTTGCAAGTTTGCAAGTTTGCAAGTTTGAGAGTTTGCAAGTTTGAGAGTTTGCAAGTTTGCAAGTTCGCAAGTTTGTAAGTTTGCAAGTTTGCAAGTTTGCAAGTTTGCAAGTTTGCAAGTTTGAGAGTTTGCAAGTTGGCAAGTTTGCAAGTTTGCAAGTTTGCACATTTGCAAGTTAGCAAGTATGAGAGTTTGCAAGTTTGCAAGTTTGCAAGTTGGCAAGTTTGCAAGTTGGCAAGTTGGCAAGTTGGCAAGTTGGCAAGTTTGAGAGTTTGCAAATTTGCAAGTTTGCAAGTTTGTAAGTTCGCAAGTTTGAGAGTTTGCAAGTTTGCAAGTTTGCAGGTTTGAGAGTTTGGAAGTTTGCAAGTTTGAGAGCTTGCAAGTTGGCAAGTTTGAGAGTTTGCAAGTTTGCAAGTTGGCAAGTTGACAAGTTTGCAAGTTGGCAAGCAAGTTTGAGAGTTTGCAAGTTTGCAAGTTTGCAAGTTTGAGAGTTTGCAAGTTTGCAAGTTTGAGAGTTTGCAAGTTTGTAAGTTTGCAAGTTTGCAAGTTTGAGAGTTTGCAAGTTTGCAAGTTGGCAAGTTGGCAAGTTGGCAAGTTTGCAAGTTGGCAAGTTGGCAAGTTTGAGAGTTTGCAAATTTGCAAGTTTGCAAGTTTGTAAGTTCGCAAGTTTGAGAGTTTGCAAGTTTGCAAGTTTGCAAGTTTGCAGGTTTGAGAGTTTGGAAGTTTGGAAGTTTGAGAGCTTGCAAGTTGGCAAGTTTGCAAGTTGGCAAGTTTGCAAGTTTGCAAGCAAGTTTGAGAGCTTGCAAGTTTGCAAGTTTGAGAGTTTGCAAGTTTGCAAGTTTGAGAGTTTGCAAGTTTGTAAGTATGCAAGTTTGCAAGTTTGAGAGTTTGCAAGTTTGAGAGTTTGCAAGTTTGAGAGTTTGCAACTTTGCAAGTTTGCAAGTTGGCAAGTTTCCAAGTTTGCAAGTTCGCAAGTTGGTAAGTTTGCAAGTTTGCAAGTTTGCAAGTTTGAGAGTTTGCAAGTTGGCAAGTTTGCAAGATTGCAAGTTTGCACATTTGCAAGTTAGCAAGTATGAGAGTTTGCAAGTTTGCAAGTTTGCAAGTTGGCAAGTTTGCAAGTTTGCAAGTTGGCAAGCTTGCAAGTTTGAGAGTCTGCAAGCTGGCAAGTTGGCAAGTTTGAGAGTCTGCTAGATGGCAAGATGGCAAGTTTGCAAGTTTGAGAGTTTGCAAGTTTGCAAGTTGGCAAGTTGGCAAGTTGGCAAGTTTGAGAGTTTGCAAATTTGCAAGTTTGCAAGTTTGTAAGTTCGCAAGTTTGAGAGTTTGCAAGTTTGCAAGTTTGCAAGTTTGCAGGTTTGAGAGTTTGGAAGTTTGCAAGTTTGAGAGCTTGCAAGTTGGCAAGGTTGCAAGTTTGCAAGTTTGCAAGTTGGCAAGTTGACAAGTTTGCAAGTTGGCAAGCAAGTTTGAGAGTTTGCAAGTTTGCAAGTTTGCAAGTTTGAGAGTTTGCAAGTTTGCAAGTTTGAGAGTTTGCAAGTTTGTAAGTTTGCAAGTTTGCAAGTTTGAGAGTTTGCAAGTTTGAGAGTTTGCAAGTTTGAGAGTTTGCAAGTTTGCAAGTTGGCAAGTTTCCAAGTTTGCAAGTTCGCAAGTTTGTAAGTTTGCAAGTTTGCAAGTTTGCAAGTTTGCAAGTTTGAGAGTTTGCAAGTTGGCAAGTTTGCAAGTTTGCAAGTTTGCACATTTGCAAGTTAGCAAGTATGAGAGTTTGCAAGTTTGCAAGTTTGCAAGTTGGCAAGTTGGCAAGTTTGCAAGTTTGCAAATTTGCAAGCAAGTTTGAGAGTTTGCAAGTTTGAGAGTTTGCAAGTTTGCAAGTTTGAGTGTTTGCAAGTTTGCATGTCTGCAAGTTTGAGAGTTTGCAAGTTTGAGACTTTGCAAGTTTACAAGTTTGCATGTTTGCAAGTTTGCAAGTTTGCAAGTTTGCAAGTTTGCAAGTTTGCAAGTTTGCAAGTTGGCAAGTTTGCAAGTTTGCAAGTTTGCAAGTTTGCAAGTTGGCAAGTTTGCAAGCTTGCAAGTTTGAGAGTCTGCAAGCTGGCAAGTTGGGAAGTTTGAGAGTCTGCTAGATGGCAAGATGGCAAGTTTGCAAGTTTGAGAGTTTGCAAGTTTGCAAGTTGGCAAGTTGGCAAGTTGGCAAGTTGGCAAGTTTGAGAGTTTGCAAATTTGCAAGTTTGCAAGTTTGTAAGTTCGCAAGTTTGAGAGTTTGCAAGTTTGCAGGTTTGAGAGTTTGGAAGTTTGCAAGTTTGAGAGCTTGCAAGTTGGCAAGTTTGCAAGTTTGCAAGTTTGCAAGTTGGCAAGTTGACAAGTTTGCAAGTTGGCAAGCAAGTTTGAGAGTTTGCAAGTTTGCAAGTTTGCAAGTTTGAGAGTTTGCAAGTTTGCAAGTTTGAGAGTTTGCAAGTTTGCAAGTTTGCAAGTTTGAGAGTTTGCAAGTTTGAGAGTTTGCAAGTTTGCAAGTTCGCAAGTTTGTAAGTTTGCAAGTTTGCAAGTTTGCAAGTTTGCAAGTTTGCAAGTTTGAGAGTTTGCAAGTTGGCAAGTTTGCAAGTTTGCACATTTGCAAGTTAGCAAGTATGAGAGTTTGCAAGTTTGCAAGTTTGCAAGTTTGCAAGTTTGCAAGTTTGAGAGTTTGCAAGTTGGCAAGTTTGCAAGTTTGCAAGTTTGCACATTTGCAAGTTAGCAAGTATGAGAGTTTGCAAGTTTGCAAGTTTGCAAGTTGGCAAGTTTGCAAGTTGGCAAGTTGGCAAGTTGGCAAGTTGGCAAGTTTGAGAGTTTGCAAATTTGCAAGTTTGCAAGTTTGTAAGTTCGCAAGTTTGAGAGTTTGCAAGTTTGCAAGTTTGCAGGTTTGAGAGTTTGGAAGTTTGCAAGTTTGAGAGCTTGCAAGTTGGCAAGTTTGAGAGTTTGCAAGTTTGCAAGTTGGCAAGTTGACAAGTTTGCAAGTTGGCAAGCAAGTTTGAGAGTTTGCAAGTTTGCAAGTTTGCAAGTTTGAGAGTTTGCAAGTTTGCAAGTTTGAGAGTTTGCAAGTTTGTAAGTTTGCAAGTTTGCAAGTTTGAGAGTTTGCAAGTTTGCAAGTTGGCAAGTTGGCAAGTTGGCAAGTTTGCAAGTTGGCAAGTTGGCAAGTTTGAGAGTTTGCAAATTTGCAAGTTTGCAAGTTTGTAAGTTCGCAAGTTTGAGAGTTTGCAAGTTTGCAAGTTTGCAAGTTTGCAGGTTTGAGAGTTTGGAAGTTTGGAAGTTTGAGAGCTTGCAAGTTGGCAAGTTTGCAAGTTGGCAAGTTTGCAAGTTTGCAAGCAAGTTTGAGAGCTTGCAAGTTTGCAAGTTTGAGAGTTTGCAAGTTTGCAAGTTTGAGAGTTTGCAAGTTTGTAAGTATGCAAGTTTGCAAGTTTGAGAGTTTGCAAGTTTGAGAGTTTGCAAGTTTGAGAGTTTGCAACTTTGCAAGTTTGCAAGTTGGCAAGTTTCCAAGTTTGCAAGTTCGCAAGTTGGTAAGTTTGCAAGTTTGCAAGTTTGCAAGTTTGAGAGTTTGCAAGTTGGCAAGTTTGCAAGATTGCAAGTTTGCACATTTGCAAGTTAGCAAGTATGAGAGTTTGCAAGTTTGCAAGTTTGCAAGTTGGCAAGTTTGCAAGTTTGCAAGTTGGCAAGCTTGCAAGTTTGAGAGTCTGCAAGCTGGCAAGTTGGCAAGTTTGAGAGTCTGCTAGATGGCAAGATGGCAAGTTTGCAAGTTTGAGAGTTTGCAAGTTTGCAAGTTGGCAAGTTGGCAAGTTGGCAAGTTTGAGAGTTTGCAAATTTGCAAGTTTGCAAGTTTGTAAGTTCGCAAGTTTGAGAGTTTGCAAGTTTGCAAGTTTGCAAGTTTGCAGGTTTGAGAGTTTGGAAGTTTGCAAGTTTGAGAGCTTGCAAGTTGGCAAGGTTGCAAGTTTGCAAGTTTGCAAGTTGGCAAGTTGACAAGTTTGCAAGTTGGCAAGCAAGTTTGAGAGTTTGCAAGTTTGCAAGTTTGCAAGTTTGAGAGTTTGCAAGTTTGCAAGTTTGAGAGTTTGCAAGTTTGTAAGTTTGCAAGTTTGCAAGTTTGAGAGTTTGCAAGTTTGAGAGTTTGCAAGTTTGAGAGTTTGCAAGTTTGCAAGTTGGCAAGTTTCCAAGTTTGCAAGTTCGCAAGTTTGTAAGTTTGCAAGTTTGCAAGTTTGCAAGTTTGCAAGTTTGAGAGTTTGCAAGTTGGCAAGTTTGCAAGTTTGCAAGTTTGCACATTTGCAAGTTAGCAAGTATGAGAGTTTGCAAGTTTGCAAGTTTGCAAGTTGGCAAGTTTGCAAGTTGGCAAGTTGGCAAGTTTGCAAGTTTGCAAATTTGCAAGCAAGTTTGAGAGTTTGCAAGTTTGAGAGTTTGCAAGTTTGCAAGTTTGAGTGTTTGCAAGTTTTCATGTCTGCAAGTTTGAGAGTTTGCAAGTTTGAGACTTTGCAAGTTTACAAGTTTGCATGTTTGCAAGTTTGCAAGTTTGCAAGTTTGCAAGTTTGCAAGTTTGCAAGTTTGCAAGTTTGCAAGTTTGCAAGTTGGCAAGTTTGCAAGTTTGCAAGTTTGCAAGTTTGCAAGTTGGCAAGTTTGCAAGCTTGCAAGTTTGAGAGTCTGCAAGCTGGCAAGTTGGGAAGTTTGAGAGTCTGCTAGATGGCAAGATGGCAAGTTTGCAAGTTTGAGAGTTTGCAAGTTTGCAAGTTGGCAAGTTGGCAAGTTGGCAAGTTGGCAAGTTTGAGAGTTTGCAAATTTGCAAGTTTGCAAGTTTGTAAGTTCGCAAGTTTGAGAGTTTGCAAGTTTGCAGGTTTGAGAGTTTGGAAGTTTGCAAGTTTGAGAGCTTGCAAGTTGGCAAGTTTGCAAGTTTGCAAGTTTGCAAGTTGGCAAGTTGACAAGTTTGCAAGTTGGCAAGCAAGTTTGAGAGTTTGCAAGTTTGCAAGTTTGCAAGTTTGAGAGTTTGCAAGTTTGCAAGTTTGAGAGTTTGCAAGTTTGCAAGTTTGCAAGTTTGAGAGTTTGCAAGTTTGAGAGTTTGCAAGTTTGCAAGTTCGCAAGTTTGTAAGTTTGCAAGTTTGCAAGTTTGCAAGTTTGCAAGTTTGCAAGTTTGAGAGTTTGCAAGTTGGCAAGTTTGCAAGTTTGCACATTTGCAAGTTAGCAAGTATGAGAGTTTGCAAGTTTGCAAGTTGGCAAGTTTGCAAGTTGGCAAGTTGGCAAGTTGGCAAGTTGGCAAGTTTGAGAGTTTGCAAATTTGCAAGTTTGCAAGTTTGTAAGTTCGCAAGTTTGAGAGTTTGCAAGTTTGCAAGTTTGCAGGTTTGAGAGTTTGGAAGTTTGCAAGTTTGAGAGCTTGCAAGTTGGCAAGTTTGAGAGTTTGCAAGTTTGCAAGTTGGCAAGTTGACAAGTTTGCAAGTTGGCAAGCAAGTTTGAGAGTTTGCAAGTTTGCAAGTTTGCAAGTTTGAGAGTTTGCAAGTTTGCAAGTTTGAGAGTTTGCAAGTTTGTAAGTTTGCAAGTTTGCAAGTTTGAGAGTTTGCAAGTTTGCAAGTTGGCAAGTTGGCAAGTTGGCAAGTTTGCAAGTTGGCAAGTTGGCAAGTTTGAGAGTTTGCAAATTTGCAAGTTTGCAAGTTTGTAAGTTCGCAAGTTTGAGAGTTTGCAAGTTTGCAAGTTTGCAAGTTTGCAGGTTTGAGAGTTTGGAAGTTTGGAAGTTTGAGAGCTTGCAAGTTGGCAAGTTTGCAAGTTGGCAAGTTTGCAAGTTTGCAAGCAAGTTTGAGAGCTTGCAAGTTTGCAAGTTTGAGAGTTTGCAAGTTTGCAAGTTTGAGAGTTTGCAAGTTTGTAAGTATGCAAGTTTGCAAGTTTGAGAGTTTGCAAGTTTGAGAGTTTGCAAGTTTGAGAGTTTGCAACTTTGCAAGTTTGCAAGTTGGCAAGTTTCCAAGTTTGCAAGTTCGCAAGTTGGTAAGTTTGCAAGTTTGCAAGTTTGCAAGTTTGAGAGTTTGCAAGTTGGCAAGTTTGCAAGATTGCAAGTTTGCACATTTGCAAGTTAGCAAGTATGAGAGTTTGCAAGTTTGCAAGTTTGCAAGTTGGCAAGTTTGCAAGTTTGCAAGTTGGCAAGCTTGCAAGTTTGAGAGTCTGCAAGCTGGCAAGTTGGCAAGTTTGAGAGTCTGCTAGATGGCAAGATGGCAAGTTTGCAAGTTTGAGAGTTTGCAAGTTTGCAAGTTGGCAAGTTGGCAAGTTGGCAAGTTTGAGAGTTTGCAAATTTGCAAGTTTGCAAGTTTGTAAGTTCGCAAGTTTGAGAGTTTGCAAGTTTGCAAGTTTGCAAGTTTGCAGGTTTGAGAGTTTGGAAGTTTGCAAGTTTGAGAGCTTGCAAGTTGGCAAGGTTGCAAGTTTGCAAGTTTGCAAGTTGGCAAGTTGACAAGTTTGCAAGTTGGCAAGCAAGTTTGAGAGTTTGCAAGTTTGCAAGTTTGCAAGTTTGAGAGTTTGCAAGTTTGCAAGTTTGAGAGTTTGCAAGTTTGTAAGTTTGCAAGTTTGCAAGTTTGAGAGTTTGCAAGTTTGAGAGTTTGCAAGTTTGAGAGTTTGCAAGTTTGCAAGTTGGCAAGTTTCCAAGTTTGCAAGTTCGCAAGTTTGTAAGTTTGCAAGTTTGCAAGTTTGCAAGTTTGCAAGTTTGAGAGTTTGCAAGTTGGCAAGTTTGCAAGTTTGCAAGTTTGCACATTTGCAAGTTAGCAAGTATGAGAGTTTGCAAGTTTGCAAGTTTGCAAGTTGGCAAGTTTGCAAGTTGGCAAGTTGGCAAGTTTGCAAGTTTGCAAATTTGCAAGCAAGTTTGAGAGTTTGCAAGTTTGAGAGTTTGCAAGTTTGCAAGTTTGAGTGTTTGCAAGTTTTCATGTCTGCAAGTTTGAGAGTTTGCAAGTTTGAGACTTTGCAAGTTTACAAGTTTGCATGTTTGCAAGTTTGCAAGTTTGCAAGTTTGCAAGTTTGCAAGTTTGCAAGTTTGCAAGTTTGCAAGTTTGCAAGTTGGCAAGTTTGCAAGTTTGCAAGTTTGCAAGTTTGCAAGTTGGCAAGTTTGCAAGCTTGCAAGTTTGAGAGTCTGCAAGCTGGCAAGTTGGGAAGTTTGAGAGTCTGCTAGATGGCAAGATGGCAAGTTTGCAAGTTTGAGAGTTTGCAAGTTTGCAAGTTGGCAAGTTGGCAAGTTGGCAAGTTGGCAAGTTTGAGAGTTTGCAAATTTGCAAGTTTGCAAGTTTGTAAGTTCGCAAGTTTGAGAGTTTGCAAGTTTGCAGGTTTGAGAGTTTGGAAGTTTGCAAGTTTGAGAGCTTGCAAGTTGGCAAGTTTGCAAGTTTGCAAGTTTGCAAGTTGGCAAGTTGACAAGTTTGCAAGTTGGCAAGCAAGTTTGAGAGTTTGCAAGTTTGCAAGTTTGCAAGTTTGAGAGTTTGCAAGTTTGCAAGTTTGAGAGTTTGCAAGTTTGCAAGTTTGCAAGTTTGAGAGTTTGCAAGTTTGAGAGTTTGCAAGTTTGCAAGTTCGCAAGTTTGTAAGTTTGCAAGTTTGCAAGTTTGCAAGTTTGCAAGTTTGCAAGTTTGAGAGTTTGCAAGTTGGCAAGTTTGCAAGTTTGCACATTTGCAAGTTAGCAAGTATGAGAGTTTGCAAGTTTGCAAGTTGGCAAGTTTGCAAGTTGGCAAGTTGGCAAGTTGGCAAGTTGGCAAGTTTGAGAGTTTGCAAATTTGCAAGTTTGCAAGTTTGTAAGTTCGCAAGTTTGAGAGTTTGCAAGTTTGCAAGTTTGCAGGTTTGAGAGTTTGGAAGTTTGCAAGTTTGAGAGCTTGCAAGTTGGCAAGTTTGAGAGTTTGCAAGTTTGCAAGTTGGCAAGTTGACAAGTTTGCAAGTTGGCAAGCAAGTTTGAGAGTTTGCAAGTTTGCAAGTTTGCAAGTTTGAGAGTTTGCAAGTTTGCAAGTTTGAGAGTTTGCAAGTTTGTAAGTTTGCAAGTTTGCAAGTTTGAGAGTTTGCAAGTTTGAGAGTTTGCAAGTTTGCAAGTTTGCAAGTTGGCAAGTTTCCAAGTTTGCAAGTTCGCAAGTTTGTAAGTTTGCAAGTTTGCAAGTTTGCAAGTTTGCAAGTTTGCAAGTTTGAGAGTTTGCAAGTTGGCAAGTTTGCAAGTTTGCAAGTTTGCACATTTGCAAGTTAGCAAGTATGAGAGTTTGCAAGTTTGCAAGTTTGCAAGTTGGCAAGTTTGCAAGTTTGCAAATTTGCAAGCAAGTTTGAGAGTTTGCAAGTTTGCAAGTTTGAGAGTTTGCAAGTTTGCATGTTTGCAAGTTTGAGAGTTTGCAAGTTTGAGAGTTTGCAAGTTTGAGACTTTGCAAGTTTACAAGTTTGCATGTTTGCAAGTTTGCAAGTTTGCAAGTTTGCAAGTTTGCAAGTTTGCAAGTTTGAGAGTTTGCAAGTTTGCAAGTTGGCAAGTTTGCAAGTTTGCAAGTTTGCAAGTTTGCAAGTTGGCAAGTTTGCAAGTTTGCAAGTTTGCAAGTTTGCAAATTTGCAAGCAAGTTTGAGAGTTTGCAAGTTTGCAAGTTTGAGAGTTTGCAAGTTTGCAAGTTTGAGAGTTCGCAAGTTTGCAAGTTTGCAAGTTTGCAGGTTTGAGAGTTTGGAAGTTTGCAAGTTTGAGAGCTTGCAAGTTGGCAAGTTTGCAAGTTTGCAAGTTTGCAAGTTGGCAAGTTTGCAAGTTTGCAAGTGGGCAAGTTTGCAAGTTTGCAAGCAAGTTTGAGAGTTTGCAAGTTTGCAAGTTTGAGAGTTTGCAAGTTTGTAAGTTTGCAAGTTTGCAAGTTTGAGAGTTTGCAAGTTTGAGAGTTTGCAAGTTTGAGAGTTTGCAAGTTTGCAAGTTTGCAAGTTGGCAAGTTTGCAAGTTTGCAAGTTTGCAAGTTTGCAAGTGGCAAGTTTCCAAGTTTGCAAGTTCGCAAGTTGGTAAGTTTGCAAGTTTGCAAGTTTGCAAGTTTGCAAGTTTGAGAGTTTGCAAGTTGGCAAGTTTGCAAGATTGCAAGTTTGCACATTTGCAAGTTAGCAAGTATGAGAGTTTGCAAGTTTGCAAGTTTGCAAGTTGGCAAGTTTGCAAGTTTGCAAGTTGGCAAGCTTGCAAGTTTGAGAGTCTGCAAGCTGGCAAGTTGGCAAGTTTGAGAGTCTGCTAGATGGCAAGATGGCGTTTGCAAGTTTGAGAGTTTGCAAGTTTGCAAGTTGGCAAGTTGGCAAGTTGGCAAGTTTGAGAGTTTGCAAATTTGCAAGTTTGCAAGTTTGTAAGTTCGCAAGTTTGAGAGTTTGCAAGTTTGCAAGTTTGCAAGTTTGCAGGTTTGAGAGTTTGGAAGTTTGCAAGTTTGAGAGCTTGCAAGTTGGCAAGTTTGCAAGTTTGCAAGTTTGCAAGTTGGCAAGTTGACAAGTTTGCAAGTTGGCAAGCAAGTTTGAGAGTTTGCAAGTTTGCAAGTTTGAGAGTTTGCAAGTTTGCAAGTTTGCAAGTTTGAGAGTTTGCAAGTTTGCAAGTTTGAGAGTTTGCAAGTTTGTAAGTTTGCAAGTTTGCAAGTTTGAGAGTTTGCAAGTTTGAGAGTTTGCAAGTTTGAGAGTTTGCAAGTTTGCAAGTTTGCAAGTTGGCAAGTTTCCAAGTTTGCAAGTTCGCAAGTTTGTAAGTTTGCAAGTTTGCAAGCTTGCAAGTTTGCAAGTTTGAGAGTTTGCAAGTTGGCAAGTTTGCAAGTTTGCAAGTTTGCACATTTGCAAGTTGGCAAGTTTGCAAGTTTGCAAGTGGGCAAGTTTGCAAGTTTGCAAGCAAGTTTGAGAGTTTGCAAGTTTGCAAGTTTGAGAGTTTGCAAGTTTGTAAGTTTGCAAGTTTGCAAGTTTGCAAGTTTGAGAGTTTGTAAGTTTGCAAGTTTGCAAGTTTGAGAGTTTGCAAGTTTGAGAGTTTGCAAGTTTGAGAGTTTGCAAGTTTGCAAGTTTGCAAGTTGGCAAGTTTGCAAGTTTGCAAGTTCGCAAGTTTGTAAGTTTGCAAGATTGCAAGTTTGCAAGTTTGCAAGTTTGCAAGTTTGAGTTTGCAAGTTGGCAAGTTTGCAAGTTTGCAAGTTTGCACATTTGCAAGTTAGCAAGTATGAGAGTTTGCAAGTTTGCAAGTTTGCAAGTTTGCAAGTTGGCAAGTTTGCAAGTTGGCAAGTTGGCAAGTTTGCAAGTTTGCAAATTTGCAAGCAAGTTTGAGAGTTTGCAAATTTGCAAGTTTGAGAGTTTGCAAGTTTGAGAGTTTGCAAGTTTGAGACTTTGCAAGTTTACAAGTTTGCATGTTTGCAAGTTTGCAAGTTTGCAAGTTTGAGAGTTTGCAACTTGGCAAGTTGGCAAGTTTGCAAGTTTGCAAGTTTGCACGTTTGCAAGTTAGCAAGTTTGAGAGTTTGCAAGTTTGCAAGTTCGCAAGTTTGCAAGTTGGCAAGTTTGCAAGTTTGCAAGTTGGCAAGTTTGCAAGTTTGAAAGTTTGCAAGTTTGCAAGTTTGCAAATTTGCAAGCAAGTTTGAGAGTTTGCAAGTTTGCAAGTTTGAGAGTTTGCAAGTTTGCAAGTTTGAGAGTTCGCAAGTTTGCAAGTTTGCAAGTTTGAGAGTGTGCAAGTTTGAGAGTTTGCAAGTTTGAGAGTTTGCAAGTTTGAGAGTTTGCAAGTTTGCAAGTTTGCAAGTTGGCAAGTTTGCAAGTTGGCAAGTTTGCAAGTTTGCAAGTTTGCAAGTTTGCAAGTTTGAAAGTTTGCAAGCTTGCAAGTTGGCAAGTTGGCAAGTTTGCAAGTTTGCAAGTTTGCAAGTTTGTAAGTTTGCAAGTTTGCAAGTTTGCAAGTTTGAGAGTTTGCAAGTTTGAGAGCTTGAGAGTTTGCAAGTTTGAGAGTTTGCAAGTGCGAGAGTTTGCAAGTTTGCAAGTTGGCAAGTGTGCAAGTTGGCAAGTTGGCAAGTTTCGAAGTTTGCAAGTTTGCAAGTTGGCAAGTTGGCAAGTTGGCAAGTTTGCAAGTTTGCAAGTTTGCAAGTTTGCAAGTTCGCAATTTGGCAAGTTTGCAAGTTTGCAAGTTTGCAAGTTTCCAAGTTTCCAAGTTTGCAAGTTTGAGAGTTTGCAAGTTTGAGAGTTTGCAAGTTTGCAAGTTTGCAAGTTTACAAGTTTGCAAGTTTACAAGTTTGCAATTTTTAGAGTTTGCAAGTTGGCAAGTTGGCAAGATTGCAAGTTTGCACATTTGCAAGTTAGCAAGTTTGAGAGTTTGCAAGTTTGAGAGTTTGAAAGTTTGAGAGTTTGCAAGTTTGCAAGTTTGAGAGCTTGCAAGTTGGCAAGTTTGCAAGTTTGCAAGTTGGCAAGTTTGCAAGTTTGCATGTAGGCAAGTTTGCAAGTTTGCAAGCAAGTTTGAGAGTTTGCAAGTTTGCAAGTTTGCAAGTTTGCAAGTTTGTAAGTTTGCAAGTTTGCAAGTTTGAGAGTTTGCAAGTTTGAGAGCTTGAGAGTTTGCAAGTTTGAGAGTTTGCAAGTGCGAGAGTTTGCAAGTTTGCAAGTTTGCAAGTTGGCAAGTGTGCAAGTTGGCAAGTTGGCAAGTTTGGAAGTTTGCAAGTTTGCAAGTTTGCAAGTTTGCACATTTGCAAGTTAGCAAGTATGAAAGTTTGCAAGTTTGCAAGTTTGCAAGTTGCCAAGTTTGCAAGTTGGCAAGTTGGCAAGTTTGCAAGTTTGCAAATTTGAGCAAGTTTGGGAGTTTGCAAGTTTGCAAGTTTGAGAGTTTGCAAGTTTGCAAGTTTGAGAGTTTGCAAGTTTGCAAGTTTGAGAGTTTGCAAGTTTGCAAGTTTGAGAGTTTGCAAGTTTGAGACTGCAAGTTTACAAGTTTGCATGTTTGCAAGTTTGCAAGTTTGCAAGTTTGCAAGTTTGCAAGTTGGCAAGTTTGCAAGCTTGCAAGTTTGAGAGTCTGCAAGCTGGCAAGTTGGGAAGTTTGAGTCTGCTAGATGGCAAGATGGCAAGTTTGCAAGTTTGAGAGTTTGCAAGTTTGCAAGTTGGCAAGTTGGCAAGTTGGCAAGTTGGCAAGTTGGCAAGTTTGCAAGTTTGAGAGTTTGCAAATTTGCAAGTTTGCAAGTTTGTAAGTTCGCAAGTTTGAGTTTGCAAGTTTGCAAGTTTGCAGGTTTGAGAGTTTGGAAGTTTGCAAGTTTGAGAGCTTGCAAGTTGGCAAGTTTGCAAGTTTGCAAGTTTGCAAGTTTGCAAGTTGGCAAGTTGGCAAGTTTGCAAGTTGGCAAGTTTGCAAGCAAGTTTGAGAGCTTGCAAGTTTGCAAGTTTGCAAGTTTGAGAGTTTGCAAGTTTGCAAGTTTGAGAGTTTGCAAGTTTGTAAGTATGCAAGTTTGCAAGTTTGAGAGTTTGCAAGTTTGAGAGTTTGCAAGTTTGAGAGTTTGCAACTTTGCAAGTTTGCAAGTTGGCAAGTTTCCAAGTTTGCAAGTTCGCAAGTTGGTAAGTTTGCAAGTTTGCAAGTTTGCAAGTTTGAGAGTTTGCAAGTTGGCAAGTTTGCAAGATTGCAAGTTTGCACATTTGCAAGTTAGCAAGTATGAGAGTTTGCAAGTTTGCAAGTTTGCAAGTTGGCAAGTTTGCAAGTTTGCAAGTTGGCAAGCTTGCAAGTTTGAGTCTGCAAGCTGGCAAGTTGGCAAGTTTGAGAGTCTGCTAGATGGCAAGATGGCAAGTTTGCAAGTTTGAGAGTTTGCAAGTTTGCAAGTTGGCAAGTTGGCAAGTTGGCAAGTTTGAGTTTGCAAATTTGCAAGTTTGCAAGTTTGTAAGTTCGCAAGTTTGAGAGTTTGCAAGTTTGCAAGTTTGCAAGTTTGCAGGTTTGAGAGTTTGGAAGTTTGCAAGTTTGAGAGCTTGCAAGTTGGCAAGTTTGCAAGTTTGCAAGTTTGCAAGTTGGCAAGTTGACAAGTTTGCAAGTTGGCAAGCAAGTTTGAGAGTTTGCAAGTTTGCAAGTTTGCAAGTTTGAGAGTTTGCAAGTTTGCAAGTTTGAGAGTTTGCAAGTTTGTAAGTTTGCAAGTTTGCAAGTTTGAGAGTTTGCAAGTTTGAGAGTTTGCAAGTTTGAGAGTTTGCAAGTTTGCAAGTTGGCAAGTTTCCAAGTTTGCAAGTTCGCAAGTTTGTAAGTTTGCAAGTTTGCAAGTTTGCAAGTTTGCAAGTTTGCAAGTTTGAGAGTTTGCAAGTTGGCAAGTTTGCAAGTTTGCACATTTGCAAGTTAGCAAGTATGAGAGTTTGCAAGTTTGCAAGTTTGCAAGTTGGCAAGTTTGCAAGTTGGCAAGTTGGCAAGTTTGCAAGTTTGCAAATTTGCAAGCAAGTTTGAGAGTTTGCAAGTTTGAGAGTTTGCAAGTTTGCAAGTTTGAGAGTTTGCAAGTTTGCATGTTTGCAAGTTTGAGAGTTTGCAAGTTTGAGAGTTTGCAAGTTTGAGACTTTGCAAGTTTACAAGTTTGCATGTTTGCAAGTTTGCAAGTTTGCAAGTTTGCAAGTTTGCAAGTTTGAGAGTTTGCAAGTTTGCAAGTTTGAGAGTTTGCAAGTTTGCAAGTTTGAGAGTTCGCAAGTTTGCAAGTTTGCAAGTTTGCAGGTTTGAGAGTTTGGAAGTTTGCAAGTTTGAGAGCTTGCAAGTTGGCAAGTTTGCAAGTTTGCAAGTTTGCAAGTTGGCAAGTTTGCAAGTTTGCAAGTGGGCAAGTTTGCAAGTTTGCAAGCAAGTTTGAGAGTTTGCAAGTTTGCAAGTTTGAGAGTTTGCAAGTTTGTAAGTTTGCAAGTTTGCAAGTTTGAGAGTTTGCAAGTTTGAGAGTTTGCAAGTTTGAGAGTTTGCAAGTTTGCAAGTTTGCAAGTTGGCAAGTTTGCAAGTTTGCAAGTTCGCAAGTTTGTAAGTTTGCAAGTTTGCAAGTTTGCAAGTTTGCAAGTTTGCAAGTTTGACTTTGCAAGTTGGCAAGTTTGCAAGTTTGCAAGTTTGCACATTTGCAAGTTAGCAAGTATGAGAGTTTGCAAGTTTGCAAGTTTGCAAGTTTGCAAGTTGGCAAGTTTGCAAGTTGGCAAGTTGGCAAGTTTGCAAGTTTGCAAATTTGCAAGAAAGTTTGAGAGTTTGCAAATTTGCAAGTTTGAGAGTTTGCAAGTTTGAGACTTTGCAAGTTTACAAGTTTGCATGTTTGCAAGTTTGCAAGTTTGCAAGTTTGAGAGTTTGCAACTTGGCAAGTTGGCAAGTTTGCAAGTTTGCAAGTTTGCACGTTTGCAAGTTAGCAAGTTTGAGAGTGCAAGTTTGCAAGTTCGCAAGTTTGCAAGTTGGCAAGTTTGCAAGTTTGCAAGTTGGCAAGTTTGCAAGTTTGAAAGTTTGCAAGTTTGCAAGTTTGCAAATTTGCAAGCAAGTTTGAGAGTTTGCAAGTTTGCAAGTTTGAGAGTTTGCAAGTTTGCAAGTTTGAGAGCTCGCAAGTTTGCAAGTTTGCAAGTTTGAGAGTGTGCAAGTTTGAGAGTTTGCAAGTTTGAGAGTTTGCAAGTTTGCAAGTTTGCAAGTTGGCAAGTTTGCAAGTTGGCAAGTTTGCAAGTTTGCAAGTTTGCAAGTTTGCAAGTTTGAAAGTTTGCAAGCTTGCAAGTTGGCAAGTTGGCAAGTTTGCAAGTTTGCAAGTTTGCAAGTTTGTAAGTTTGCAAGTTTGCAAGTTTGCAAGTTTGAGAGTTTGCAAGTTTGAGAGCTTGAGAGTTTGCAAGTTTGAGAGTTTGCAAGTGCGAGAGTTTGCAAGTTTGCAAGTTGGCAAGTGTGCAAGTTGGCAAGTTGGCAAGTTTGGAAGTTTGCAAGTTTGCAAGTTTGCAAGTTGGCAAGTTGGCAAGTTTGCAAGTTTGCAAGTTTGCAAGTTTGCAAGTTCGCAATTTGGCAAGTTTGCAAGTTTGCAAGTTTGCAAGTTTCCAAGTTTCCAAGTTTGCAAGTTTGAGAGTTTGCAAGTTTGAGAGTTTGCAAGTTTGCAAGATTGCAAGTTTACAAGTTTGCAAGTTTACAAGTTTGCAATTTTTAGAGTTTGCAAGTTGGCAAGTTTGCAAGTTTGCAAGTTTGCACGTTTGCAAGTTAGCAAGTTTGAGAGTTTGCAAGTTTGCAAGTTCGCAAGTTTGCAAGTTGGCAAGTTTGCAAGTTTGCAAGTTGGCAAGTTTGCAAGTTTGAAAGTTTGAAAGTTTGCAAGTTTGCAAGTTTGCAAATTTGCAAGCAAGTTTGAGAGTTTGCAAGTTTGCAAGTTTGAGAGTTTGCAAGTTTGCAAGTTTGAGAGTTCGCAAGTTTGCAAGTTTGCAAGTTTGAGAGTGTGCAAGTTTGAGAGTTTGCAAGTTTGAGAGTTTGCAAGTTTGAGAGTTTGCAAGTTTGCAAGTTTGCAAGTTGGCAAGTTTGCAAGTTGGCAAGTTTGCAAGTTTGCAAGTTTGAAAGTTTGCAAGCTTGCAAGTTGGCAAGTTGGCAAGTTTGCAAGTTTGCAAGTTTGCAAGTTTGTAAGTTTGCAAGTTTGCAAGTTTGCAAGTTTGAGAGTTTGCAAGTTTGAGAGCTTGAGAGTTTGCAAGTTTGAGAGTTTGCAAGTGCGAGAGTTTGCAAGTTTGCAAGTTGGCAAGTGTGCAAGTTGGCAAGTTGGCAAGTTTGGAAGTTTGCAAGTTTGCAAGTTGGCAAGTTGGCAAGTTGGCAAGTTTGCAAGTTTGCAAGTTTGCAAGTTTGCAAGTTCGCAATTTGGCAAGTTTGCAAGTTTGCAAGTTTGCAAGTTTCCAAGTTTCCAAGTTTGCAAGTTTGAGAGTTTGCAAGTTTGAGAGTTTGCAAGTTTGCAAGTTTGCAAGTTTACAAGTTTGCAAGTTTACAAGTTTGCAATTTTTAGAGTTTGCAAGTTGGCAAGTTGGCAAGATTGCAAGTTTGCACATTTGCAAGTTAGCAAGTTTGAGAGTTTGCAAGTTTGAGAGTTTGAAAGTTTGAGAGTTTGCAAGTTTGCAAGTTTGAGAGCTTGCAAGTTGGCAAGTTGGCAAGTTTGCAAGTTGGCAAGTTTGCAAGTTTGCATGTAGGCAAGTTTGCAAGTTTGCAAGCAAGTTTGAGAGTTTGCAAGTTTGCAAGTTTGCAAGTTTGCAAGTTTGCAAGTTTGTAAGTTTGCAAGTTTGCAAGTTTGCAAGTTTGCAGGTTTGAGAGTTTGGAAGTTTGCAAGTTTGAGAGCTTGCAAGTTGGCAAGGTTGCAAGTTTGCAAGTTTGCAAGTTGGCAAGTTGACAAGTTTGCAAGTTGGCAAGCAAGTTTGAGAGTTTGCAAGTTTGCAAGTTTGCAAGTTTGAGAGTTTGCAAGTTTGCAAGTTTGAGAGTTTGCAAGTTTGTAAGTTTGCAAGTTTGCAAGTTTGAGAGTTTGCAAGTTTGAGAGTTTGCAAGTTTGAGAGTTTGCAAGTTTGCAAGTTGGCAAGTTTCCAAGTTTGCAAGTTCGCAAGTTTGTAAGTTTGCAAGTTTGCAAGTTTGCAAGTTTGCAAGTTTGAGAGTTTGCAAGTTGGCAAGTTTGCAAGTTTGCAAGTTTGCACATTTGCAAGTTAGCAAGTATGAGAGTTTGCAAGTTTGCAAGTTTGCAAGTTGGCAAGTTTGCAAGTTGGCAAGTTGGCAAGTTTGCAAGTTTGCAAATTTGCAAGCAAGTTTGAGAGTTTGCAAGTTTGAGAGTTTGCAAGTTTGCAAGTTTGAGTGTTTGCAAGTTTTCATGTCTGCAAGTTTGAGAGTTTGCAAGTTTGAGACTTTGCAAGTTTACAAGTTTGCATGTTTGCAAGTTTGCAAGTTTGCAAGTTTGCAAGTTTGCAAGTTTGCAAGTTTGCAAGTTTGCAAGTTGGCAAGTTTGCAAGTTTGCAAGTTTGCAAGTTTGCAAGTTGGCAAGTTTGCAAGCTTGCAAGTTTGAGAGTCTGCAAGCTGGCAAGTTGGGAAGTTTGAGAGTCTGCTAGATGGCAAGATGGCAAGTTTGCAAGTTTGAGAGTTTGCAAGTTTGCAAGTTGGCAAGTTGGCAAGTTGGCAAGTTGGCAAGTTTGAGAGTTTGCAAATTTGCAAGTTTGCAAGTTTGTAAGTTCGCAAGTTTGAGAGTTTGCAAGTTTGCAGGTTTGAGAGTTTGGAAGTTTGCAAGTTTGAGAGCTTGCAAGTTGGCAAGTTTGCAAGTTTGCAAGTTTGCAAGTTGGCAAGTTGACAAGTTTGCAAGTTGGCAAGCAAGTTTGAGAGTTTGCAAGTTTGCAAGTTTGCAAGTTTGAGAGTTTGCAAGTTTGCAAGTTTGAGAGTTTGCAAGTTTGCAAGTTTGCAAGTTTGAGAGTTTGCAAGTTTGAGAGTTTGCAAGTTTGCAAGTTCGCAAGTTTGTAAGTTTGCAAGTTTGCAAGTTTGCAAGTTTGCAAGTTTGCAAGTTTGAGAGTTTGCAAGTTGGCAAGTTTGCAAGTTTGCACATTTGCAAGTTAGCAAGTATGAGAGTTTGCAAGTTTGCAAGTTGGCAAGTTTGCAAGTTGGCAAGTTGGCAAGTTGGCAAGTTGGCAAGTTTGAGAGTTTGCAAATTTGCAAGTTTGCAAGTTTGTAAGTTCGCAAGTTTGAGAGTTTGCAAGTTTGCAAGTTTGCAGGTTTGAGAGTTTGGAAGTTTGCAAGTTTGAGAGCTTGCAAGTTGGCAAGTTTGAGAGTTTGCAAGTTTGCAAGTTGGCAAGTTGACAAGTTTGCAAGTTGGCAAGCAAGTTTGAGAGTTTGCAAGTTTGCAAGTTTGCAAGTTTGAGAGTTTCCAAGTTTGCAAGTTTGAGAGTTTGCAAGTTTGTAAGTTTGCAAGTTTGCAAGTTTGCAAGTTTGCAAGTTTGCAAGTTTGAGAGTTTGCAAGTTGGCAAGTTTGCAAGTTTGCAAGTTTGCACATTTGCAAGTTAGCAAGTATGAGAGTTTGCAAGTTTGCAAGTTTGCAAGTTGGCAAGTTTGCAAGTTGGCAAGTTGGCAAGTTTGCAAGTTTGCAAATTTGCAAGCAAGTTTGAGAGTTTGCAAGTTTGCAAGTTTGAGAGTTTGCAAGTTTGCATGTTTGCAAGTTTGAGAGTTTGCAAGTTTGAGAGTTTGCAAGTTTGAGACTTTGCAAGTTTACAAGTTTGCATGTTTGCAAGTTTGCAAGTTTGCAAGTTTGCAAGTTTGCAAGTTTGAGAGTTTGCAAGTTTGCAAGTTGGCAAGTTTGCAAGTTTGCAAGTTTGCAAGTTTGCAAGTTGGCAAGTTTGCAAGTTTGCAAGTTTGCAAGTTTGCAAATTTGCAAGCAAGTTTGAGAGTTTGCAAGTTTGCAAGTTTGAGAGTTTGCAAGTTTGCAAGTTTGAGAGTTCGCAAGTTTGCAAGTTTGCAAGTTTGCAGGTTTGAGAGTTTGGAAGTTTGCAAGTTTGAGAGCTTGCAAGTTGGCAAGTTTGCAAGTTTGCAAGTTTGCAAGTTGGCAAGTTTGCAAGTTTGCAAGTGGGCAAGTTTGCAAGTTTGCAAGCAAGTTTGAGAGTTTGCAAGTTTGCAAGTTTGAGAGTTTGCAAGTTTGTAAGTTTGCAAGTTTGCAAGTTTGAGAGTTTGCAAGTTTGAGAGTTTGCAAGTTTGAGAGTTTGCAAGTTTGCAAGTTTGCAAGTTGGCAAGTTTGCAAGTTTGCAAGTTTGCAAGTTTGCAAGTGGCAAGTTTCCAAGTTTGCAAGTTCGCAAGTTGGTAAGTTTGCAAGTTTGCAAGTTTGCAAGTTTGCAAGTTTGAGAGTTTGCAAGTTGGCAAGTTTGCAAGATTGCAAGTTTGCACATTTGCAAGTTAGCAAGTATGAGAGTTTGCAAGTTTGCAAGTTTGCAAGTTTGCAAGTTTGCAAGTTTGCAAGTTTGAAAGTTTGCAAGCTTGCAAGTTGGCAAGTTGGCAAGTTTGCAAGTTTGCAAGTTTGCAAGTTTGTAAGTTTGCAAGTTTGCAAGTTTGCAAGTTTGAGAGTTTGCAAGTTTGAGAGCTTGAGAGTTTGCAAGTTTGAGAGTTTGCAAGTGCGAGAGTTTGCAAGTTTGCAAGTTGGCAAGTGTGCAAGTTGGCAAGTTGGCAAGTTTGGAAGTTTGCAAGTTTGCAAGTTTGCAAGTTGGCAAGTTGGCAAGTTTGCAAGTTTGCAAGTTTGCAAGTTTGCAAGTTCGCAATTTGGCAAGTTTGCAAGTTTGCAAGTTTGCAAGTTTCCAAGTTTCCAAGTTTGCAAGTTTGAGAGTTTGCAAGTTTGAGAGTTTGCAAGTTTGCAAGATTGCAAGTTTACAAGTTTGCAAGTTTACAAGTTTGCAATTTTTAGAGTTTGCAAGTTGGCAAGTTTGCAAGTTTGCAAGTTTGCACGTTTGCAAGTTAGCAAGTTTGAGAGTTTGCAAGTTTGCAAGTTCGCAAGTTTGCAAGTTGGCAAGTTTGCAAGTTTGCAAGTTGGCAAGTTTGCAAGTTTGAAAGTTTGAAAGTTTGCAAGTTTGCAAGTTTGCAAATTTGCAAGCAAGTTTGAGAGTTTGCAAGTTTGCAAGTTTGAGAGTTTGCAAGTTTGCAAGTTTGAGAGTTCGCAAGTTTGCAAGTTTGCAAGTTTGAGAGTGTGCAAGTTTGAGAGTTTGCAAGTTTGAGAGTTTGCAAGTTTGAGAGTTTGCAAGTTTGCAAGTTTGCAAGTTGGCAAGTTTGCAAGTTGGCAAGTTTGCAAGTTTGCAAGTTTGAAAGTTTGCAAGCTTGCAAGTTGGCAAGTTGGCAAGTTTGCAAGTTTGCAAGTTTGCAAGTTTGTAAGTTTGCAAGTTTGCAAGTTTGCAAGTTTGAGAGTTTGCAAGTTTGAGAGCTTGAGAGTTTGCAAGTTTGAGAGTTTGCAAGTGCGAGAGTTTGCAAGTTTGCAAGTTGGCAAGTGTGCAAGTTGGCAAGTTGGCAAGTTTGGAAGTTTGCAAGTTTGCAAGTTGGCAAGTTGGCAAGTTGGCAAGTTTGCAAGTTTGCAAGTTTGCAAGTTTGCAAGTTCGCAATTTGGCAAGTTTGCAAGTTTGCAAGTTTGCAAGTTTCCAAGTTTCCAAGTTTGCAAGTTTGAGAGTTTGCAAGTTTGAGAGTTTGCAAGTTTGCAAGTTTGCAAGTTTACAAGTTTGCAAGTTTACAAGTTTGCAATTTTTAGAGTTTGCAAGTTGGCAAGTTGGCAAGATTGCAAGTTTGCACATTTGCAAGTTAGCAAGTTTGAGAGTTTGCAAGTTTGAGAGTTTGAAAGTTTGAGAGTTTGCAAGTTTGCAAGTTTGAGAGCTTGCAAGTTGGCAAGTTGGCAAGTTTGCAAGTTGGCAAGTTTGCAAGTTTGCATGTAGGCAAGTTTGCAAGTTTGCAAGCAAGTTTGAGAGTTTGCAAGTTTGCAAGTTTGCAAGTTTGCAAGTTTGCAAGTTTGTAAGTTTGCAAGTTTGCAAGTTTGCAAGTTTGCAGGTTTGAGAGTTTGGAAGTTTGCAAGTTTGAGAGCTTGCAAGTTGGCAAGGTTGCAAGTTTGCAAGTTTGCAAGTTGGCAAGTTGACAAGTTTGCAAGTTGGCAAGCAAGTTTGAGAGTTTGCAAGTTTGCAAGTTTGCAAGTTTGAGAGTTTGCAAGTTTGCAAGTTCGCAAGTTTGTAAGTTTGCAAGTTTGCAAGTTTGCAAGTTTGCAAGTTTGCAAGTTTGAGAGTTTGCAAGTTGGCAAGTTTGCAAGTTTGCACATTTGCAAGTTAGCAAGTATGAGAGTTTGCAAGTTTGCAAGTTGGCAAGTTTGCAAGTTGGCAAGTTGGCAAGTTGGCAAGTTGGCAAGTTTGAGAGTTTGCAAATTTGCAAGTTTGCAAGTTTGTAAGTTCGCAAGTTTGAGAGTTTGCAAGTTTGCAAGTTTGCAGGTTTGAGAGTTTGGAAGTTTGCAAGTTTGAGAGCTTGCAAGTTGGCAAGTTTGAGAGTTTGCAAGTTTGCAAGTTGGCAAGTTGACAAGTTTGCAAGTTGGCAAGCAAGTTTGAGAGTTTGCAAGTTTGCAAGTTTGCAAGTTTGAGAGTTTCCAAGTTTGCAAGTTTGAGAGTTTGCAAGTTTGTAAGTTTGCAAGTTTGCAAGTTTGAGAGTTTGCAAGTTTGAGAGTTTGCAAGTTTGAGAGTTTGCAAGTTTGCAAGTTTGCAAGTTGGCAAGTTTCCAAGTTTGCAAGTTCGCAAGTTTGTAAGTTTGCAAGTTTGCAAGTTTGCAAGTTTGCAAGTTTGCAAGTTTGAGAGTTTGCAAGTTGGCAAGTTTGCAAGTTTGCAAGTTTGCACATTTGCAAGTTAGCAAGTATGAGAGTTTGCAAGTTTGCAAGTTTGCAAGTTGGCAAGTTTGCAAGTTGGCAAGTTGGCAAGTTTGCAAGTTTGCAAATTTGCAAGCAAGTTTGAGAGTTTGCAAGTTTGCAAGTTTGAGAGTTTGCAAGTTTGCATGTTTGCAAGTTTGAGAGTTTGCAAGTTTGAGAGTTTGCAAGTTTGAGACTTTGCAAGTTTACAAGTTTGCATGTTTGCAAGTTTGCAAGTTTGCAAGTTTGCAAGTTTGCAAGTTTGAGAGTTTGCAAGTTTGCAAGTTGGCAAGTTTGCAAGTTTGCAAGTTTGCAAGTTTGCAAGTTGGCAAGTTTGCAAGTTTGCAAGTTTGCAAGTTTGCAAATTTGCAAGCAAGTTTGAGAGTTTGCAAGTTTGCAAGTTTGAGAGTTTGCAAGTTTGCAAGTTTGAGAGTTCGCAAGTTTGCAAGTTTGCAAGTTTGCAGGTTTGAGAGTTTGGAAGTTTGCAAGTTTGAGAGCTTGCAAGTTGGCAAGTTTGCAAGTTTGCAAGTTTGCAAGTTGGCAAGTTTGCAAGTTTGCAAGTGGGCAAGTTTGCAAGTTTGCAAGCAAGTTTGAGAGTTTGCAAGTTTGCAAGTTTGAGAGTTTGCAAGTTTGCAAGTTGGCAAGTTTGCAAGTTTGCAAGTTTGCACATTTGCAAGTTAGCAAGTATGAGAGTTTGCAAGTTTGCAAGTTTGCAAGTTGGCAAGTTTGCAAGTTGGCAAGTTGGCAAGTTTGCAAGTTTGCAAATTTGCAAGCAAGTTTGAGAGTTTGCAAGTTTGCAAGTTTGAGAGTTTGCAAGTTTGCATGTTTGCAAGTTTGAGAGTTTGCAAGTTTGAGAGTTTGCAAGTTTGAGACTTTGCAAGTTTACAAGTTTGCATGTTTGCAAGTTTGCAAGTTTGCAAGTTTGCAAGTTTGCAAGTTTGAGAGTTTGCAAGTTTGCAAGTTGGCAAGTTTGCAAGTTTGCAAGTTTGCAAGTTTGCAAGTTGGCAAGTTTGCAAGTTTGCAAGTTTGCAAGTTTGCAAATTTGCAAGCAAGTTTGAGAGTTTGCAAGTTTGCAAGTTTGAGAGTTTGCAAGTTTGCAAGTTTGAGAGTTCGCAAGTTTGCAAGTTTGCAAGTTTGCAGGTTTGAGAGTTTGGAAGTTTGCAAGTTTGAGAGCTTGCAAGTTGGCAAGTTTGCAAGTTTGCAAGTTTGCAAGTTGGCAAGTTTGCAAGTTTGCAAGTGGGCAAGTTTGCAAGTTTGCAAGCAAGTTTGAGAGTTTGCAAGTTTGCAAGTTTGAGAGTTTGCAAGTTTGTAAGTTTGCAAGTTTGCAAGTTTGAGAGTTTGCAAGTTTGAGAGTTTGCAAGTTTGAGAGTTTGCAAGTTTGCAAGTTTGCAAGTTGGCAAGTTTGCAAGTTTGCAAGTTTGCAAGTTTGCAAGTGGCAAGTTTCCAAGTTTGCAAGTTCGCAAGTTGGTAAGTTTGCAAGTTTGCAAGTTTGCAAGTTTGCAAGTTTGAGAGTTTGCAAGTTGGCAAGTTTGCAAGATTGCAAGTTTGCACATTTGCAAGTTAGCAAGTATGAGAGTTTGCAAGTTTGCAAGTTTGCAAGTTGGCAAGTTTGCAAGTTTGCAAGTTGGCAAGCTTGCAAGTTTGAGAGTCTGCAAGCTGGCAAGTTGGCAAGTTTGAGAGTCTGCTAGATGGCAAGATGGCGTTTGCAAGTTTGAGAGTTTGCAAGTTTGCAAGTTGGCAAGTTGGCAAGTTGGCAAGTTTGAGAGTTTGCAAATTTGCAAGTTTGCAAGTTTGTAAGTTCGCAAGTTTGAGAGTTTGCAAGTTTGCAAGTTTGCAAGTTTGCAGGTTTGAGAGTTTGGAAGTTTGCAAGTTTGAGAGCTTGCAAGTTGGCAAGTTTGCAAGTTTGCAAGTTTGCAAGTTGGCAAGTTGACAAGTTTGCAAGTTGGCAAGCAAGTTTGAGAGTTTGCAAGTTTGCAAGTTTGAGAGTTTGCAAGTTTGCAAGTTTGCAAGTTTGAGAGTTTGCAAGTTTGCAAGTTTGAGAGTTTGCAAGTTTGTAAGTTTGCAAGTTTGCAAGTTTGAGAGTTTGCAAGTTTGAGAGTTTGCAAGTTTGAGAGTTTGCAAGTTTGCAAGTTTGCAAGTTGGCAAGTTTCCAAGTTTGCAAGTTCGCAAGTTTGTAAGTTTGCAAGTTTGCAAGTTTGCAAGTTTGCAAGTTTGAGAGTTTGCAAGTTGGCAAGTTTGCAAGTTTGCAAGTTTGCACATTTGCAAGTTAGCAAGTATGAGAGTTTGCAAGTTTGCAAGTTTGCAAGTTGGCAAGTTTGCAAGTTGGCAAGTTGGCAAGTTTGCAAGTTTGCAAATTTGCAAGCAAGTTTGAGAGTTTGCAAGTTTGAGAGTTTGCAAGTTTGCAAGTTTGAGAGTTTGCAAGTTTGCATGTTTGCAAGTTTGAGAGTTTGCAAGTTTGAGAGTTTGCAAGTTTGAGACTTTGCAAGTTTACAAGTTTGCATGTTTGCAAGTTTGCAAGTTTGCAAGTTTGCAAGTTTGCAAGTTTGAGAGTTTGCAAGTTTGCAAGTTTGAGAGTTTGCAAGTTTGCAAGTTTGAGAGTTCGCAAGTTTGCAAGTTTGCAAGTTTGCAGGTTTGAGAGTTTGGAAGTTTGCAAGTTTGAGAGCTTGCAAGTTGGCAAGTTTGCAAGTTTGCAAGTTTGCAAGTTGGCAAGTTTGCAAGTTTGCAAGTGGGCAAGTTTGCAAGTTTGCAAGCAAGTTTGAGAGTTTGCAAGTTTGCAAGTTTGAGAGTTTGCAAGTTTGTAAGTTTGCAAGTTTGCAAGTTTGAGAGTTTGCAAGTTTGAGAGTTTGCAAGTTTGAGAGTTTGCAAGTTTGCAAGTTTGCAAGTTGGCAAGTTTGCAAGTTTGCAAGTTCGCAAGTTTGTAAGTTTGCAAGTTTGCAAGTTTGCAAGTTTGCAAGTTTGCAAGTTTGCAAGTTTGACTTTGCAAGTTGGCAAGTTTGCAAGTTTGCAAGTTTGCACATTTGCAAGTTAGCAAGTATGAGAGTTTGCAAGTTTGCAAGTTTGCAAGTTTGCAAGTTGGCAAGTTTGCAAGTTGGCAAGTTGGCAAGTTTGCAAGTTTGCAAATTTGCAAGAAAGTTTGAGAGTTTGCAAATTTGCAAGTTTGAGAGTTTGCAAGTTTGAGACTTTGCAAGTTTACAAGTTTGCATGTTTGCAAGTTTGCAAGTTTGCAAGTTTGAGAGTTTGCAACTTGGCAAGTTGGCAAGTTTGCAAGTTTGCAAGTTTGCACGTTTGCAAGTTAGCAAGTTTGAGAGTGCAAGTTTGCAAGTTCGCAAGTTTGCAAGTTGGCAAGTTTGCAAGTTTGCAAGTTGGCAAGTTTGCAAGTTTGAAAGTTTGCAAGTTTGCAAGTTTGCAAATTTGCAAGCAAGTTTGAGAGTTTGCAAGTTTGCAAGTTTGAGAGTTTGCAAGTTTGCAAGTTTGAGAGCTCGCAAGTTTGCAAGTTTGCAAGTTTGAGAGTGTGCAAGTTTGAGAGTTTGCAAGTTTGAGAGTTTGCAAGTTTGCAAGTTTGCAAGTTGGCAAGTTTGCAAGTTGGCAAGTTTGCAAGTTTGCAAGTTTGCAAGTTTGCAAGTTTGAAAGTTTGCAAGCTTGCAAGTTGGCAAGTTGGCAAGTTTGCAAGTTTGCAAGTTTGCAAGTTTGTAAGTTTGCAAGTTTGCAAGTTTGCAAGTTTGAGAGTTTGCAAGTTTGAGAGCTTGAGAGTTTGCAAGTTTGAGAGTTTGCAAGTGCGAGAGTTTGCAAGTTTGCAAGTTGGCAAGTGTGCAAGTTGGCAAGTTGGCAAGTTTGGAAGTTTGCAAGTTTGCAAGTTTGCAAGTTGGCAAGTTGGCAAGTTTGCAAGTTTGCAAGTTTGCAAGTTTGCAAGTTCGCAATTTGGCAAGTTTGCAAGTTTGCAAGTTTGCAAGTTTCCAAGTTTCCAAGTTTGCAAGTTTGAGAGTTTGCAAGTTTGAGAGTTTGCAAGTTTGCAAGATTGCAAGTTTACAAGTTTGCAAGTTTACAAGTTTGCAATTTTTAGAGTTTGCAAGTTGGCAAGTTTGCAAGTTTGCAAGTTTGCACGTTTGCAAGTTAGCAAGTTTGAGAGTTTGCAAGTTTGCAAGTTCGCAAGTTTGCAAGTTGGCAAGTTTGCAAGTTTGCAAGTTGGCAAGTTTGCAAGTTTGAAAGTTTGCAAGTTTGCAAGTTTGCAAATTTGCAAGCAAGTTTGAGAGTTTGCAAGTTTGCAAGTTTGAGAGTTTGCAAGTTTGCAAGTTTGAGAGTTCGCAAGTTTGCAAGTTTGCAAGTTTGAGAGTGTGCAAGTTTGAGAGTTTGCAAGTTTGAGAGTTTGCAAGTTTGAGAGTTTGCAAGTTTGCAAGTCTGCAAGCTGGCAAGTTGGCAAGTTTGAGAGTCTGCTAGATGGCAAGATGGCAAGTTTGCAAGTTTGAGAGTTTGCAAGTTTGCAAGTTGGCAAGTTGGCAAGTTGGCAAGTTTGAGAGTTTGCAAATTTGCAAGTTTGCAAGTTTGTAAGTTCGCAAGTTTGAGAGTTTGCAAGTTTGCAAGTTTGCAGGTTTGAGAGTTTGGAAGTTTGCAAGTTTGAGAGCTTGCAAGTTGGCAAGTTTGCAAGTTTGCAAGTTTGCAAGTTGGCAAGTTGACAAGTTTGCAAGTTGGCAAGCAAGTTTGAGAGTTTGCAAGTTTGCAAGTTTGCAAGTTTGAGAGTTTGCAAGTTTGCAAGTTTGAGAGTTTGCAAGTTTGTAAGTTTGCAAGTTTGAGAGTTTGCAAGTTTGAGAGTTTGCAAGTTTGAGAGTTTGCAAGTTTGCAAGTTGGCAAGTTTCCAAGTTTGCAAGTTCGCAAGTTTGTAAGTTTGCAAGTTTGCAAGTTTGCAAGTTTGAGAGTTTGCAAGTTGGCAAGTTTGCAAGTTTGCAAGTTTGCACATTTGCAAGTTAGCAAGTATGAGAGTGCAAGTTTGCAAGTTTGCAAGTTGGCAAGTTTGAAAGTTGGCAAGTTGGCAAGTTTGCAATTTTGCAAATTTGCAAGCAAGTTTGAGAGTTTGCAAGTTTGAGAGTTTGCAAGTTTGCAAGTTTGAGTGTTTGCAAGTTTGCATGTTTGCAAGTTTGAGAGTTTGCAAGTTTGAGACTTTGCAAGTTTACAAGTTTGCATGTTTGCAAGTTTGCAAGTTTGCAAGTTTGCAAGTTTGCAAGTTTGCAAGTTGGCAAGTTTGCAAGTTTGCAAGTTTGCAAGTTTGCAAGTTGGCAAGTTTGCAAGCTTGCAAGTTTGAGAGTCTGCAAGCTGGCAAGTTGGGAAGTTTGAGAGTCTGCTAGATGGCAAGATGGCAAGTTTGCAAGTTTGAGAGTTTGCAAGTTTGCAAGTTGGCAAGTTGGCAAGTTGGCAAGTTTGAGAGTTTGCAAATTTGCAAGCTTGCAAGTTTGTAAGTTCGCAAGTTTGAGAGTTTGCAAGTTTGCAGGTTTGAGAGTTTGGAAGTTTGCAAGTTTGAGAGCTTGCAAGTTGGCAAGTTTGCAAGTTTGCAAGTTTGCAAGTTGGCAAGTTGACAAGTTTGCAAGTTGGCAAGCAAGTTTGAGAGTTTGCAAGTTTGCAAGTTTGCAAGTTTGAGAGTTTGCAAGTTTGAGAGTTTGCAAGTTTGCAAGTTCGCAAGTTTGTAAGTTTGCAAGTTTGCAAGTTTGCAAGTTTGCAAGTTTGCAAGTTTGAGAGTTTGCAAGTTGGCAAGTTTGCAAGTTTGCAAGTTTGCACATTTGCAAGTTAGCAAGTATGAGAGTTTGCAAGTTTGCAAGTTTGCAAGTTGGCAAGTTTGCAAGTTGGCAAGTTGGCAAGTTGGCAAGTTTGAGAGTTTGCAAATTTGCAAGTTTGCAAGTTTGTAAGTTCGCAAGTTTGAGAGTTTGCAAGTTTGCAAGTTTGCAGGTTTGAGAGTTTGGAAGTTTGCAAGTTTGAGAGCTTGCAAGTTGGCAAGTTTGAGAGTTTGCAAGTTTGCAAGTTGGCAAGTTGACAAGTTTGCAAGTTGGCAAGCAAGTTTGAGAGTTTGCAAGTTTGCAAGTTTGCAAGTTTGAGAGTTTGCAAGTTTGCAAGTTTGAGAGTTTGCAAGTTTGTAAGTTTGCAAGTTTGCAAGTTTGAGAGTTTGCAAGTTTGCAAGTTGGCAAGTTGGCAAGTTGGCAAGTTTGCAAGTTGGCAAGTTGGCAAGTTTGAGAGTTTGCAAATTTGCAAGTTTGCAAGTTTGTAAGTTCGCAAGTTTGAGAGTTTGCAAGTTTGCAAGTTTGCAAGTTTGCAGGTTTGAGAGTTTGGAAGTTTGGAAGTTTGAGAGCTTGCAAGTTGGCAAGTTTGCAAGTTGGCAAGTTTGCAAGTTTGCAAGCAAGTTTGAGAGCTTGCAAGTTTGCAAGTTTGAGAGTTTGCAAGTTTGCAAGTTTGAGAGTTTGCAAGTTTGTAAGTATGCAAGTTTGCAAGTTTGAGAGTTTGCAAGTTTGAGAGTTTGCAAGTTTGAGAGTTTGCAACTTTGCAAGTTTGCAAGTTGGCAAGTTTCCAAGTTTGCAAGTTCGCAAGTTGGTAAGTTTGCAAGTTTGCAAGTTTGCAAGTTTGAGAGTTTGCAAGTTGGCAAGTTTGCAAGATTGCAAGTTTGCACATTTGCAAGTTAGCAAGTATGAGAGTTTGCAAGTTTGCAAGTTTGCAAGTTGGCAAGTTTGCAAGTTTGCAAGTTGGCAAGCTTGCAAGTTTGAGAGTCTGCAAGCTGGCAAGTTGGCAAGTTTGAGAGTCTGCTAGATGGCAAGATGGCAAGTTTGCAAGTTTGAGAGTTTGCAAGTTTGCAAGTTGGCAAGTTGGCAAGTTGGCAAGTTTGAGAGTTTGCAAATTTGCAAGTTTGCAAGTTTGTAAGTTCGCAAGTTTGAGAGTTTGCAAGTTTGCAAGTTTGCAAGTTTGCAGGTTTGAGAGTTTGGAAGTTTGCAAGTTTGAGAGCTTGCAAGTTGGCAAGGTTGCAAGTTTGCAAGTTTGCAAGTTGGCAAGTTGACAAGTTTGCAAGTTGGCAAGCAAGTTTGAGAGTTTGCAAGTTTGCAAGTTTGCAAGTTTGAGAGTTTGCAAGTTTGCAAGTTTGAGAGTTTGCAAGTTTGTAAGTTTGCAAGTTTGCAAGTTTGAGAGTTTGCAAGTTTGAGAGTTTGCAAGTTTGAGAGTTTGCAAGTTTGCAAGTTGGCAAGTTTCCAAGTTTGCAAGTTCGCAAGTTTGTAAGTTTGCAAGTTTGCAAGTTTGCAAGTTTGCAAGTTTGAGAGTTTGCAAGTTGGCAAGTTTGCAAGTTTGCAAGTTTGCACATTTGCAAGTTAGCAAGTATGAGAGTTTGCAAGTTTGCAAGTTTGCAAGTTGGCAAGTTTGCAAGTTGGCAAGTTGGCAAGTTTGCAAGTTTGCAAATTTGCAAGCAAGTTTGAGAGTTTGCAAGTTTGAGAGTTTGCAAGTTTGCAAGTTTGAGTGTTTGCAAGTTTGCATGTCTGCAAGTTTGAGAGTTTGCAAGTTTGAGACTTTGCAAGTTTACAAGTTTGCATGTTTGCAAGTTTGCAAGTTTGCAAGTTTGCAAGTTTGCAAGTTTGCAAGTTTGCAAGTTGGCAAGTTTGCAAGTTTGCAAGTTTGCAAGTTTGCAAGTTGGCAAGTTTGCAAGCTTGCAAGTTTGAGAGTCTGCAAGCTGGCAAGTTGGGAAGTTTGAGAGTCTGCTAGATGGCAAGATGGCAAGTTTGCAAGTTTGAGAGTTTGCAAGTTTGCAAGTTGGCAAGTTGGCAAGTTGGCAAGTTGGCAAGTTTGAGAGTTTGCAAATTTGCAAGTTTGCAAGTTTGTAAGTTCGCAAGTTTGAGAGTTTGCAAGTTTGCAGGTTTGAGAGTTTGGAAGTTTGCAAGTTTGAGAGCTTGCAAGTTGGCAAGTTTGCAAGTTTGCAAGTTTGCAAGTTGGCAAGTTGACAAGTTTGCAAGTTGGCAAGCAAGTTTGAGAGTTTGCAAGTTTGCAAGTTTGCAAGTTTGAGAGTTTGCAAGTTTGCAAGTTTGAGAGTTTGCAAGTTTGCAAGTTTGCAAGTTTGAGAGTTTGCAAGTTTGAGAGTTTGCAAGTTTGCAAGTTCGCAAGTTTGTAAGTTTGCAAGTTTGCAAGTTTGCAAGTTTGCAAGTTTGCAAGTTTGAGAGTTTGCAAGTTGGCAAGTTTGCAAGTTTGCACATTTGCAAGTTAGCAAGTATGAGAGTTTGCAAGTTTGCAAGTTTGCAAGTTTGCAAGTTTGCAAGTTTGAGAGTTTGCAAGTTGGCAAGTTTGCAAGTTTGCAAGTTTGCACATTTGCAAGTTAGCAAGTATGAGAGTTTGCAAGTTTGCAAGTTTGCAAGTTGGCAAGTTTGCAAGTTTGCAAGTTGGCAAGTTGGCAAGTTGGCAAGTTTGAGAGTTTGCAAATTTGCAAGTTTGCAAGTTTGTAAGTTCGCAAGTTTGAGAGTTTGCAAGTTTGCAAGTTTGCAGGTTTGAGAGTTTGGAAGTTTGCAAGTTTGAGAGCTTGCAAGTTGGCAAGTTTGAGAGTTTGCAAGTTTGCAAGTTGGCAAGTTGACAAGTTTGCAAGTTGGCAAGCAAGTTTGAGAGTTTGCAAGTTTGCAAGTTTGCAAGTTTGAGAGTTTGCAAGTTTGCAAGTTTGAGAGTTTGCAAGTTTGTAAGTTTGCAAGTTTGCAAGTTTGAGAGTTTGCAAGTTTGCAAGTTGGCAAGTTGGCAAGTTGGCAAGTTTGCAAGTTGGCAAGTTGGCAAGTTTGAGAGTTTGCAAATTTGCAAGTTTGCAAGTTTGTAAGTTCGCAAGTTTGAGAGTTTGCAAGTTTGCAAGTTTGCAAGTTTGCAGGTTTGAGAGTTTGGAAGTTTGGAAGTTTGAGAGCTTGCAAGTTGGCAAGTTTGCAAGTTGGCAAGTTTGCAAGTTTGCAAGCAAGTTTGAGAGCTTGCAAGTTTGCAAGTTTGAGAGTTTGCAAGTTTGCAAGTTTGAGAGTTTGCAAGTTTGTAAGTATGCAAGTTTGCAAGTTTGAGAGTTTGCAAGTTTGAGAGTTTGCAAGTTTGAGAGTTTGCAACTTTGCAAGTTTGCAAGTTGGCAAGTTTCCAAGTTTGCAAGTTCGCAAGTTGGTAAGTTTGCAAGTTTGCAAGTTTGCAAGTTTGAGAGTTTGCAAGTTGGCAAGTTTGCAAGATTGCAAGTTTGCACATTTGCAAGTTAGCAAGTATGAGAGTTTGCAAGTTTGCAAGTTTGCAAGTTGGCAAGTTTGCAAGTTTGCAAGTTGGCAAGCTTGCAAGTTTGAGAGTCTGCAAGCTGGCAAGTTGGCAAGTTTGAGAGTCTGCTAGATGGCAAGATGGCAAGTTTGCAAGTTTGAGAGTTTGCAAGTTTGCAAGTTGGCAAGTTGGCAAGTTGGCAAGTTTGAGAGTTTGCAAATTTGCAAGTTTGCAAGTTTGTAAGTTCGCAAGTTTGAGAGTTTGCAAGTTTGCAAGTTTGCAAGTTTGCAGGTTTGAGAGTTTGGAAGTTTGCAAGTTTGAGAGCTTGCAAGTTGGCAAGGTTGCAAGTTTGCAAGTTTGCAAGTTGGCAAGTTGACAAGTTTGCAAGTTGGCAAGCAAGTTTGAGAGTTTGCAAGTTTGCAAGTTTGCAAGTTTGAGAGTTTGCAAGTTTGCAAGTTTGAGAGTTTGCAAGTTTGTAAGTTTGCAAGTTTGCAAGTTTGAGAGTTTGCAAGTTTGAGAGTTTGCAAGTTTGAGAGTTTGCAAGTTTGCAAGTTGGCAAGTTTCCAAGTTTGCAAGTTCGCAAGTTTGTAAGTTTGCAAGTTTGCAAGTTTGCAAGTTTGCAAGTTTGAGAGTTTGCAAGTTGGCAAGTTTGCAAGTTTGCAAGTTTGCACATTTGCAAGTTAGCAAGTATGAGAGTTTGCAAGTTTGCAAGTTTGCAAGTTGGCAAGTTTGCAAGTTGGCAAGTTGGCAAGTTTGCAAGTTTGCAAATTTGCAAGCAAGTTTGAGAGTTTGCAAGTTTGAGAGTTTGCAAGTTTGCAAGTTTGAGTGTTTGCAAGTTTTCATGTCTGCAAGTTTGAGAGTTTGCAAGTTTGAGACTTTGCAAGTTTACAAGTTTGCATGTTTGCAAGTTTGCAAGTTTGCAAGTTTGCAAGTTTGCAAGTTTGCAAGTTTGCAAGTTGGCAAGTTTGCAAGTTTGCAAGTTTGCAAGTTTGCAAGTTGGCAAGTTTGCAAGCTTGCAAGTTTGAGAGTCTGCAAGCTGGCAAGTTGGGAAGTTTGAGAGTCTGCTAGATGGCAAGATGGCAAGTTTGCAAGTTTGAGAGTTTGCAAGTTTGCAAGTTGGCAAGTTGGCAAGTTGGCAAGTTGGCAAGTTTGAGAGTTTGCAAATTTGCAAGTTTGCAAGTTTGTAAGTTCGCAAGTTTGAGAGTTTGCAAGTTTGCAGGTTTGAGAGTTTGGAAGTTTGCAAGTTTGAGAGCTTGCAAGTTGGCAAGTTTGCAAGTTTGCAAGTTTGCAAGTTGGCAAGTTGACAAGTTTGCAAGTTGGCAAGCAAGTTTGAGAGTTTGCAAGTTTGCAAGTTTGCAAGTTTGAGAGTTTGCAAGTTTGCAAGTTTGAGAGTTTGCAAGTTTGCAAGTTTGCAAGTTTGAGAGTTTGCAAGTTTGAGAGTTTGCAAGTTTGCAAGTTCGCAAGTTTGTAAGTTTGCAAGTTTGCAAGTTTGCAAGTTTGCAAGTTTGCAAGTTTGAGAGTTTGCAAGTTGGCAAGTTTGCAAGTTTGCACATTTGCAAGTTAGCAAGTATGAGAGTTTGCAAGTTTGCAAGTTGGCAAGTTTGCAAGTTGGCAAGTTGGCAAGTTGGCAAGTTGGCAAGTTTGAGAGTTTGCAAATTTGCAAGTTTGCAAGTTTGTAAGTTCGCAAGTTTGAGAGTTTGCAAGTTTGCAAGTTTGCAGGTTTGAGAGTTTGGAAGTTTGCAAGTTTGAGAGCTTGCAAGTTGGCAAGTTTGAGAGTTTGCAAGTTTGCAAGTTGGCAAGTTGACAAGTTTGCAAGTTGGCAAGCAAGTTTGAGAGTTTGCAAGTTTGCAAGTTTGCAAGTTTGAGAGTTTGCAAGTTTGCAAGTTTGAGAGTTTGCAAGTTTGTAAGTTTGCAAGTTTGCAAGTTTGAGAGTTTGCAAGTTTGAGAGTTTGCAAGTTTGCAAGTTTGCAAGTTGGCAAGTTTCCAAGTTTGCAAGTTCGCAAGTTTGTAAGTTTGCAAGTTTGCAAGTTTGCAAGTTTGCAAGTTTGAGAGTTTGCAAGTTGGCAAGTTTGCAAGTTTGCAAGTTTGCACATTTGCAAGTTAGCAAGTATGAGAGTTTGCAAGTTTGCAAGTTTGCAAGTTGGCAAGTTTGCAAGTTTGCAAATTTGCAAGCAAGTTTGAGAGTTTGCAAGTTTGCAAGTTTGAGAGTTTGCAAGTTTGCATGTTTGCAAGTTTGAGAGTTTGCAAGTTTGAGAGTTTGCAAGTTTGAGACTTTGCAAGTTTACAAGTTTGCATGTTTGCAAGTTTGCAAGTTTGCAAGTTTGCAAGTTTGCAAGTTTGCAAGTTTGAGAGTTTGCAAGTTTGCAAGTTGGCAAGTTTGCAAGTTTGCAAGTTTGCAAGTTTGCAAGTTGGCAAGTTTGCAAGTTTGCAAGTTTGCAAGTTTGCAAATTTGCAAGCAAGTTTGAGAGTTTGCAAGTTTGCAAGTTTGAGAGTTTGCAAGTTTGCAAGTTTGAGAGTTCGCAAGTTTGCAAGTTTGCAAGTTTGCAGGTTTGAGAGTTTGGAAGTTTGCAAGTTTGAGAGCTTGCAAGTTGGCAAGTTTGCAAGTTTGCAAGTTTGCAAGTTGGCAAGTTTGCAAGTTTGCAAGTGGGCAAGTTTGCAAGTTTGCAAGCAAGTTTGAGAGTTTGCAAGTTTGCAAGTTTGAGAGTTTGCAAGTTTGTAAGTTTGCAAGTTTGCAAGTTTGAGAGTTTGCAAGTTTGAGAGTTTGCAAGTTTGAGAGTTTGCAAGTTTGCAAGTTTGCAAGTTGGCAAGTTTGCAAGTTTGCAAGTTTGCAAGTTTGCAAGTGGCAAGTTTCCAAGTTTGCAAGTTCGCAAGTTGGTAAGTTTGCAAGTTTGCAAGTTTGCAAGTTTGCAAGTTTGAGAGTTTGCAAGTTGGCAAGTTTGCAAGATTGCAAGTTTGCACATTTGCAAGTTAGCAAGTATGAGAGTTTGCAAGTTTGCAAGTTTGCAAGTTGGCAAGTTTGCAAGTTTGCAAGTTGGCAAGCTTGCAAGTTTGAGAGTCTGCAAGCTGGCAAGTTGGCAAGTTTGAGAGTCTGCTAGATGGCAAGATGGCGTTTGCAAGTTTGAGAGTTTGCAAGTTTGCAAGTTGGCAAGTTGGCAAGTTGGCAAGTTTGAGAGTTTGCAAATTTGCAAGTTTGCAAGTTTGTAAGTTCGCAAGTTTGAGAGTTTGCAAGTTTGCAAGTTTGCAAGTTTGCAGGTTTGAGAGTTTGGAAGTTTGCAAGTTTGAGAGCTTGCAAGTTGGCAAGTTTGCAAGTTTGCAAGTTTGCAAGTTGGCAAGTTGACAAGTTTGCAAGTTGGCAAGCAAGTTTGAGAGTTTGCAAGTTTGCAAGTTTGAGAGTTTGCAAGTTTGCAAGTTTGCAAGTTTGAGAGTTTGCAAGTTTGCAAGTTTGAGAGTTTGCAAGTTTGTAAGTTTGCAAGTTTGCAAGTTTGAGAGTTTGCAAGTTTGAGAGTTTGCAAGTTTGAGAGTTTGCAAGTTTGCAAGTTTGCAAGTTGGCAAGTTTCCAAGTTTGCAAGTTCGCAAGTTTGTAAGTTTGCAAGTTTGCAAGCTTGCAAGTTTGCAAGTTTGAGAGTTTGCAAGTTGGCAAGTTTGCAAGTTTGCAAGTTTGCACATTTGCAAGTTGGCAAGTTTGCAAGTTTGCAAGTGGGCAAGTTTGCAAGTTTGCAAGCAAGTTTGAGAGTTTGCAAGTTTGCAAGTTTGAGAGTTTGCAAGTTTGTAAGTTTGCAAGTTTGCAAGTTTGAGAGTTTGTAAGTTTGCAAGTTTGCAAGTTTGAGAGTTTGCAAGTTTGAGAGTTTGCAAGTTTGAGAGTTTGCAAGTTTGCAAGTTTGCAAGTTGGCAAGTTTGCAAGTTTGCAAGTTCGCAAGTTTGTAAGTTTGCAAGATTGCAAGTTTGCAAGTTTGCAAGTTTGCAAGTTTGAGTTTGCAAGTTGGCAAGTTTGCAAGTTTGCAAGTTTGCACATTTGCAAGTTAGCAAGTATGAGAGTTTGCAAGTTTGCAAGTTTGCAAGTTTGCAAGTTGGCAAGTTTGCAAGTTGGCAAGTTGGCAAGTTTGCAAGTTTGCAAATTTGCAAGCAAGTTTGAGAGTTTGCAAATTTGCAAGTTTGAGAGTTTGCAAGTTTGAGAGTTTGCAAGTTTGAGACTTTGCAAGTTTACAAGTTTGCATGTTTGCAAGTTTGCAAGTTTGCAAGTTTGAGAGTTTGCAACTTGGCAAGTTGGCAAGTTTGCAAGTTTGCAAGTTTGCACGTTTGCAAGTTAGCAAGTTTGAGAGTTTGCAAGTTTGCAAGTTCGCAAGTTTGCAAGTTGGCAAGTTTGCAAGTTTGCAAGTTGGCAAGTTTGCAAGTTTGAAAGTTTGCAAGTTTGCAAGTTTGCAAATTTGCAAGCAAGTTTGAGAGTTTGCAAGTTTGCAAGTTTGAGAGTTTGCAAGTTTGCAAGTTTGAGAGTTCGCAAGTTTGCAAGTTTGCAAGTTTGAGAGTGTGCAAGTTTGAGAGTTTGCAAGTTTGAGAGTTTGCAAGTTTGAGAGTTTGCAAGTTTGCAAGTTTGCAAGTTGGCAAGTTTGCAAGTTGGCAAGTTTGCAAGTTTGCAAGTTTGCAAGTTTGCAAGTTTGAAAGTTTGCAAGCTTGCAAGTTGGCAAGTTGGCAAGTTTGCAAGTTTGCAAGTTTGCAAGTTTGTAAGTTTGCAAGTTTGCAAGTTTGCAAGTTTGAGAGTTTGCAAGTTTGAGAGCTTGAGAGTTTGCAAGTTTGAGAGTTTGCAAGTGCGAGAGTTTGCAAGTTTGCAAGTTGGCAAGTGTGCAAGTTGGCAAGTTGGCAAGTTTCGAAGTTTGCAAGTTTGCAAGTTGGCAAGTTGGCAAGTTGGCAAGTTTGCAAGTTTGCAAGTTTGCAAGTTTGCAAGTTCGCAATTTGGCAAGTTTGCAAGTTTGCAAGTTTGCAAGTTTCCAAGTTTCCAAGTTTGCAAGTTTGAGAGTTTGCAAGTTTGAGAGTTTGCAAGTTTGCAAGTTTGCAAGTTTACAAGTTTGCAAGTTTACAAGTTTGCAATTTTTAGAGTTTGCAAGTTGGCAAGTTGGCAAGATTGCAAGTTTGCACATTTGCAAGTTAGCAAGTTTGAGAGTTTGCAAGTTTGAGAGTTTGAAAGTTTGAGAGTTTGCAAGTTTGCAAGTTTGAGAGCTTGCAAGTTGGCAAGTTTGCAAGTTTGCAAGTTGGCAAGTTTGCAAGTTTGCATGTAGGCAAGTTTGCAAGTTTGCAAGCAAGTTTGAGAGTTTGCAAGTTTGCAAGTTTGCAAGTTTGCAAGTTTGTAAGTTTGCAAGTTTGCAAGTTTGAGAGTTTGCAAGTTTGAGAGCTTGAGAGTTTGCAAGTTTGAGAGTTTGCAAGTGCGAGAGTTTGCAAGTTTGCAAGTTTGCAAGTTGGCAAGTGTGCAAGTTGGCAAGTTGGCAAGTTTGGAAGTTTGCAAGTTTGCAAGTTTGCAAGTTTGCACATTTGCAAGTTAGCAAGTATGAAAGTTTGCAAGTTTGCAAGTTTGCAAGTTGCCAAGTTTGCAAGTTGGCAAGTTGGCAAGTTTGCAAGTTTGCAAATTTGAGCAAGTTTGGGAGTTTGCAAGTTTGCAAGTTTGAGAGTTTGCAAGTTTGCAAGTTTGAGAGTTTGCAAGTTTGCAAGTTTGAGAGTTTGCAAGTTTGCAAGTTTGAGAGTTTGCAAGTTTGAGACTGCAAGTTTACAAGTTTGCATGTTTGCAAGTTTGCAAGTTTGCAAGTTTGCAAGTTTGCAAGTTGGCAAGTTTGCAAGCTTGCAAGTTTGAGAGTCTGCAAGCTGGCAAGTTGGGAAGTTTGAGTCTGCTAGATGGCAAGATGGCAAGTTTGCAAGTTTGAGAGTTTGCAAGTTTGCAAGTTGGCAAGTTGGCAAGTTGGCAAGTTGGCAAGTTGGCAAGTTTGCAAGTTTGAGAGTTTGCAAATTTGCAAGTTTGCAAGTTTGTAAGTTCGCAAGTTTGAGTTTGCAAGTTTGCAAGTTTGCAAGTTTGCAGGTTTGAGAGTTTGGAAGTTTGCAAGTTTGAGAGCTTGCAAGTTGGCAAGTTTGCAAGTTTGCAAGTTTGCAAGTTGGCAAGTTGGCAAGTTTGCAAGTTGGCAAGTTTGCAAGCAAGTTTGAGAGCTTGCAAGTTTGCAAGTTTGCAAGTTTGAGAGTTTGCAAGTTTGCAAGTTTGAGAGTTTGCAAGTTTGTAAGTATGCAAGTTTGCAAGTTTGAGAGTTTGCAAGTTTGAGAGTTTGCAAGTTTGAGAGTTTGCAACTTTGCAAGTTTGCAAGTTGGCAAGTTTCCAAGTTTGCAAGTTCGCAAGTTGGTAAGTTTGCAAGTTTGCAAGTTTGCAAGTTTGAGAGTTTGCAAGTTGGCAAGTTTGCAAGATTGCAAGTTTGCACATTTGCAAGTTAGCAAGTATGAGAGTTTGCAAGTTTGCAAGTTTGCAAGTTGGCAAGTTTGCAAGTTTGCAAGTTGGCAAGCTTGCAAGTTTGAGTCTGCAAGCTGGCAAGTTGGCAAGTTTGAGAGTCTGCTAGATGGCAAGATGGCAAGTTTGCAAGTTTGAGAGTTTGCAAGTTTGCAAGTTGGCAAGTTGGCAAGTTGGCAAGTTTGAGTTTGCAAATTTGCAAGTTTGCAAGTTTGTAAGTTCGCAAGTTTGAGAGTTTGCAAGTTTGCAAGTTTGCAAGTTTGCAGGTTTGAGAGTTTGGAAGTTTGCAAGTTTGAGAGCTTGCAAGTTGGCAAGTTTGCAAGTTTGCAAGTTTGCAAGTTGGCAAGTTGACAAGTTTGCAAGTTGGCAAGCAAGTTTGAGAGTTTGCAAGTTTGCAAGTTTGCAAGTTTGAGAGTTTGCAAGTTTGCAAGTTTGAGAGTTTGCAAGTTTGTAAGTTTGCAAGTTTGCAAGTTTGAGAGTTTGCAAGTTTGAGAGTTTGCAAGTTTGAGAGTTTGCAAGTTTGCAAGTTGGCAAGTTTCCAAGTTTGCAAGTTCGCAAGTTTGTAAGTTTGCAAGTTTGCAAGTTTGCAAGTTTGCAAGTTTGCAAGTTTGAGAGTTTGCAAGTTGGCAAGTTTGCAAGTTTGCACATTTGCAAGTTAGCAAGTATGAGAGTTTGCAAGTTTGCAAGTTTGCAAGTTGGCAAGTTTGCAAGTTGGCAAGTTGGCAAGTTTGCAAGTTTGCAAATTTGCAAGCAAGTTTGAGAGTTTGCAAGTTTGAGAGTTTGCAAGTTTGCAAGTTTGAGAGTTTGCAAGTTTGCATGTTTGCAAGTTTGAGAGTTTGCAAGTTTGAGAGTTTGCAAGTTTGAGACTTTGCAAGTTTACAAGTTTGCATGTTTGCAAGTTTGCAAGTTTGCAAGTTTGCAAGTTTGCAAGTTTGAGAGTTTGCAAGTTTGCAAGTTTGAGAGTTTGCAAGTTTGCAAGTTTGAGAGTTCGCAAGTTTGCAAGTTTGCAAGTTTGCAGGTTTGAGAGTTTGGAAGTTTGCAAGTTTGAGAGCTTGCAAGTTGGCAAGTTTGCAAGTTTGCAAGTTTGCAAGTTGGCAAGTTTGCAAGTTTGCAAGTGGGCAAGTTTGCAAGTTTGCAAGCAAGTTTGAGAGTTTGCAAGTTTGCAAGTTTGAGAGTTTGCAAGTTTGTAAGTTTGCAAGTTTGCAAGTTTGAGAGTTTGCAAGTTTGAGAGTTTGCAAGTTTGAGAGTTTGCAAGTTTGCAAGTTTGCAAGTTGGCAAGTTTGCAAGTTTGCAAGTTCGCAAGTTTGTAAGTTTGCAAGTTTGCAAGTTTGCAAGTTTGCAAGTTTGCAAGTTTGACTTTGCAAGTTGGCAAGTTTGCAAGTTTGCAAGTTTGCACATTTGCAAGTTAGCAAGTATGAGAGTTTGCAAGTTTGCAAGTTTGCAAGTTTGCAAGTTGGCAAGTTTGCAAGTTGGCAAGTTGGCAAGTTTGCAAGTTTGCAAATTTGCAAGAAAGTTTGAGAGTTTGCAAATTTGCAAGTTTGAGAGTTTGCAAGTTTGAGACTTTGCAAGTTTACAAGTTTGCATGTTTGCAAGTTTGCAAGTTTGCAAGTTTGAGAGTTTGCAACTTGGCAAGTTGGCAAGTTTGCAAGTTTGCAAGTTTGCACGTTTGCAAGTTAGCAAGTTTGAGAGTGCAAGTTTGCAAGTTCGCAAGTTTGCAAGTTGGCAAGTTTGCAAGTTTGCAAGTTGGCAAGTTTGCAAGTTTGAAAGTTTGCAAGTTTGCAAGTTTGCAAATTTGCAAGCAAGTTTGAGAGTTTGCAAGTTTGCAAGTTTGAGAGTTTGCAAGTTTGCAAGTTTGAGAGCTCGCAAGTTTGCAAGTTTGCAAGTTTGAGAGTGTGCAAGTTTGAGAGTTTGCAAGTTTGAGAGTTTGCAAGTTTGCAAGTTTGCAAGTTGGCAAGTTTGCAAGTTGGCAAGTTTGCAAGTTTGCAAGTTTGCAAGTTTGCAAGTTTGAAAGTTTGCAAGCTTGCAAGTTGGCAAGTTGGCAAGTTTGCAAGTTTGCAAGTTTGCAAGTTTGTAAGTTTGCAAGTTTGCAAGTTTGCAAGTTTGAGAGTTTGCAAGTTTGAGAGCTTGAGAGTTTGCAAGTTTGAGAGTTTGCAAGTGCGAGAGTTTGCAAGTTTGCAAGTTGGCAAGTGTGCAAGTTGGCAAGTTGGCAAGTTTGGAAGTTTGCAAGTTTGCAAGTTTGCAAGTTGGCAAGTTGGCAAGTTTGCAAGTTTGCAAGTTTGCAAGTTTGCAAGTTCGCAATTTGGCAAGTTTGCAAGTTTGCAAGTTTGCAAGTTTCCAAGTTTCCAAGTTTGCAAGTTTGAGAGTTTGCAAGTTTGAGAGTTTGCAAGTTTGCAAGATTGCAAGTTTACAAGTTTGCAAGTTTACAAGTTTGCAATTTTTAGAGTTTGCAAGTTGGCAAGTTTGCAAGTTTGCAAGTTTGCACGTTTGCAAGTTAGCAAGTTTGAGAGTTTGCAAGTTTGCAAGTTCGCAAGTTTGCAAGTTGGCAAGTTTGCAAGTTTGCAAGTTGGCAAGTTTGCAAGTTTGAAAGTTTGAAAGTTTGCAAGTTTGCAAGTTTGCAAATTTGCAAGCAAGTTTGAGAGTTTGCAAGTTTGCAAGTTTGAGAGTTTGCAAGTTTGCAAGTTTGAGAGTTCGCAAGTTTGCAAGTTTGCAAGTTTGAGAGTGTGCAAGTTTGAGAGTTTGCAAGTTTGAGAGTTTGCAAGTTTGAGAGTTTGCAAGTTTGCAAGTTTGCAAGTTGGCAAGTTTGCAAGTTGGCAAGTTTGCAAGTTTGCAAGTTTGAAAGTTTGCAAGCTTGCAAGTTGGCAAGTTGGCAAGTTTGCAAGTTTGCAAGTTTGCAAGTTTGTAAGTTTGCAAGTTTGCAAGTTTGCAAGTTTGAGAGTTTGCAAGTTTGAGAGCTTGAGAGTTTGCAAGTTTGAGAGTTTGCAAGTGCGAGAGTTTGCAAGTTTGCAAGTTGGCAAGTGTGCAAGTTGGCAAGTTGGCAAGTTTGGAAGTTTGCAAGTTTGCAAGTTGGCAAGTTGGCAAGTTGGCAAGTTTGCAAGTTTGCAAGTTTGCAAGTTTGCAAGTTCGCAATTTGGCAAGTTTGCAAGTTTGCAAGTTTGCAAGTTTCCAAGTTTCCAAGTTTGCAAGTTTGAGAGTTTGCAAGTTTGAGAGTTTGCAAGTTTGCAAGTTTGCAAGTTTACAAGTTTGCAAGTTTACAAGTTTGCAATTTTTAGAGTTTGCAAGTTGGCAAGTTGGCAAGATTGCAAGTTTGCACATTTGCAAGTTAGCAAGTTTGAGAGTTTGCAAGTTTGAGAGTTTGAAAGTTTGAGAGTTTGCAAGTTTGCAAGTTTGAGAGCTTGCAAGTTGGCAAGTTGGCAAGTTTGCAAGTTGGCAAGTTTGCAAGTTTGCATGTAGGCAAGTTTGCAAGTTTGCAAGCAAGTTTGAGAGTTTGCAAGTTTGCAAGTTTGCAAGTTTGCAAGTTTGCAAGTTTGTAAGTTTGCAAGTTTGCAAGTTTGCAAGTTTGCAGGTTTGAGAGTTTGGAAGTTTGCAAGTTTGAGAGCTTGCAAGTTGGCAAGGTTGCAAGTTTGCAAGTTTGCAAGTTGGCAAGTTGACAAGTTTGCAAGTTGGCAAGCAAGTTTGAGAGTTTGCAAGTTTGCAAGTTTGCAAGTTTGAGAGTTTGCAAGTTTGCAAGTTCGCAAGTTTGTAAGTTTGCAAGTTTGCAAGTTTGCAAGTTTGCAAGTTTGCAAGTTTGAGAGTTTGCAAGTTGGCAAGTTTGCAAGTTTGCACATTTGCAAGTTAGCAAGTATGAGAGTTTGCAAGTTTGCAAGTTGGCAAGTTTGCAAGTTGGCAAGTTGGCAAGTTGGCAAGTTGGCAAGTTTGAGAGTTTGCAAATTTGCAAGTTTGCAAGTTTGTAAGTTCGCAAGTTTGAGAGTTTGCAAGTTTGCAAGTTTGCAGGTTTGAGAGTTTGGAAGTTTGCAAGTTTGAGAGCTTGCAAGTTGGCAAGTTTGAGAGTTTGCAAGTTTGCAAGTTGGCAAGTTGACAAGTTTGCAAGTTGGCAAGCAAGTTTGAGAGTTTGCAAGTTTGCAAGTTTGCAAGTTTGAGAGTTTCCAAGTTTGCAAGTTTGAGAGTTTGCAAGTTTGTAAGTTTGCAAGTTTGCAAGTTTGAGAGTTTGCAAGTTTGAGAGTTTGCAAGTTTGAGAGTTTGCAAGTTTGCAAGTTTGCAAGTTGGCAAGTTTCCAAGTTTGCAAGTTCGCAAGTTTGTAAGTTTGCAAGTTTGCAAGTTTGCAAGTTTGCAAGTTTGCAAGTTTGAGAGTTTGCAAGTTGGCAAGTTTGCAAGTTTGCAAGTTTGCACATTTGCAAGTTAGCAAGTATGAGAGTTTGCAAGTTTGCAAGTTTGCAAGTTGGCAAGTTTGCAAGTTGGCAAGTTGGCAAGTTTGCAAGTTTGCAAATTTGCAAGCAAGTTTGAGAGTTTGCAAGTTTGCAAGTTTGAGAGTTTGCAAGTTTGCATGTTTGCAAGTTTGAGAGTTTGCAAGTTTGAGAGTTTGCAAGTTTGAGACTTTGCAAGTTTACAAGTTTGCATGTTTGCAAGTTTGCAAGTTTGCAAGTTTGCAAGTTTGCAAGTTTGAGAGTTTGCAAGTTTGCAAGTTGGCAAGTTTGGAAGTTTGCAAGTTTGCAAGTTTGCAAGTTGGCAAGTTTGCAAGTTTGCAAGTTTGCAAGTTTGCAAATTTGCAAGCAAGTTTGAGAGTTTGCAAGTTTGCAAGTTTGAGAGTTTGCAAGTTTGCAAGTTTGAGAGTTCGCAAGTTTGCAAGTTTGCAAGTTTGCAGGTTTGAGAGTTTGGAAGTTTGCAAGTTTGAGAGCTTGCAAGTTGGCAAGTTTGCAAGTTTGCAAGTTTGCAAGTTGGCAAGTTTGCAAGTTTGCAAGTGGGCAAGTTTGCAAGTTTGCAAGCAAGTTTGAGAGTTTGCAAGTTTGCAAGTTTGAGAGTTTGCAAGTTTGTAAGTTTGCAAGTTTGCAAGTTTGAGAGTTTGCAAGTTTGAGAGTTTGCAAGTTTGAGAGTTTGCAAGTTTGCAAGTTTGCAAGTTGGCAAGTTTGCAAGTTTGCAAGTTTGCAAGTTTGCAAGTGGCAAGTTTCCAAGTTTGCAAGTTCGCAAGTTGGTAAGTTTGCAAGTTTGCAAGTTTGCAAGTTTGCAAGTTTGAGAGTTTGCAAGTTGGCAAGTTTGCAAGATTGCAAGTTTGCACATTTGCAAGTTAGCAAGTATGAGAGTTTGCAAGTTTGCAAGTTTGCAAGTTGGCAAGTTTGCAAGTTTGCAAGTTGGCAAGCTTGCAAGTTTGAGAGTCTGCAAGCTGGCAAGTTGGCAAGTTTGAGAGTCTGCTAGATGGCAAGATGGCGTTTGCAAGTTTGAGAGTTTGCAAGTTTGCAAGTTGGCAAGTTGGCAAGTTGGCAAGTTTGAGAGTTTGCAAATTTGCAAGTTTGCAAGTTTGTAAGTTCGCAAGTTTGAGAGTTTGCAAGTTTGCAAGTTTGCAAGTTTGCAGGTTTGAGAGTTTGGAAGTTTGCAAGTTTGAGAGCTTGCAAGTTGGCAAGTTTGCAAGTTTGCAAGTTTGCAAGTTGGCAAGTTGACAAGTTTGCAAGTTGGCAAGCAAGTTTGAGAGTTTGCAAGTTTGCAAGTTTGAGAGTTTGCAAGTTTGCAAGTTTGCAAGTTTGAGAGTTTGCAAGTTTGCAAGTTTGAGAGTTTGCAAGTTTGTAAGTTTGCAAGTTTGCAAGTTTGAGAGTTTGCAAGTTTGAGAGTTTGCAAGTTTGAGAGTTTGCAAGTTTGCAAGTTTGCAAGTTGGCAAGTTTCCAAGTTTGCAAGTTCGCAAGTTTGTAAGTTTGCAAGTTTGCAAGCTTGCAAGTTTGCAAGTTTGAGAGTTTGCAAGTTGGCAAGTTTGCAAGTTTGCAAGTTTGCACATTTGCAAGTTGGCAAGTTTGCAAGTTTGCAAGTGGGCAAGTTTGCAAGTTTGCAAGCAAGTTTGAGAGTTTGCAAGTTTGCAAGTTTGAGAGTTTGCAAGTTTGTAAGTTTGCAAGTTTGCAAGTTTGAGAGTTTGTAAGTTTGCAAGTTTGCAAGTTTGAGAGTTTGCAAGTTTGAGAGTTTGCAAGTTTGAGAGTTTGCAAGTTTGCAAGTTTGCAAGTTGGCAAGTTTGCAAGTTTGCAAGTTCGCAAGTTTGTAAGTTTGCAAGATTGCAAGTTTGCAAGTTTGCAAGTTTGCAAGTTTGAGTTTGCAAGTTGGCAAGTTTGCAAGTTTGCAAGTTTGCACATTTGCAAGTTAGCAAGTATGAGAGTTTGCAAGTTTGCAAGTTTGCAAGTTTGCAAGTTGGCAAGTTTGCAAGTTGGCAAGTTGGCAAGTTTGCAAGTTTGCAAATTTGCAAGCAAGTTTGAGAGTTTGCAAATTTGCAAGTTTGAGAGTTTGCAAGTTTGAGAGTTTGCAAGTTTGAGACTTTGCAAGTTTACAAGTTTGCATGTTTGCAAGTTTGCAAGTTTGCAAGTTTGCAAGTTTGAGAGTTTGCAACTTGGCAAGTTGGCAAGTTTGCAAGTTTGCAAGTTTGCACGTTTGCAAGTTAGCAAGTTTGAGAGTTTGCAAGTTTGCAAGTTCGCAAGTTTGCAAGTTGGCAAGTTTGCAAGTTTGCAAGTTGGCAAGTTTGCAAGTTTGAAAGTTTGCAAGTTTGCAAGTTTGCAAATTTGCAAGCAAGTTTGAGAGTTTGCAAGTTTGCAAGTTTGAGAGTTTGCAAGTTTGCAAGTTTGAGAGTTCGCAAGTTTGCAAGTTTGCAAGTTTGAGAGTGTGCAAGTTTGAGAGTTTGCAAGTTTGAGAGTTTGCAAGTTTGAGAGTTTGCAAGTTTGCAAGTTTGCAAGTTGGCAAGTTTGCAAGTTGGCAAGTTTGCAAGTTTGCAAGTTTGCAAGTTTGCAAGTTTGAAAGTTTGCAAGCTTGCAAGTTGGCAAGTTGGCAAGTTTGCAAGTTTGCAAGTTTGCAAGTTTGTAAGTTTGCAAGTTTGCAAGTTTGCAAGTTTGAGAGTTTGCAAGTTTGAGAGCTTGAGAGTTTGCAAGTTTGAGAGTTTGCAAGTGCGAGAGTTTGCAAGTTTGCAAGTTGGCAAGTGTGCAAGTTGGCAAGTTGGCAAGTTTCGAAGTTTGCAAGTTTGCAAGTTGGCAAGTTGGCAAGTTGGCAAGTTTGCAAGTTTGCAAGTTTGCAAGTTTGCAAGTTCGCAATTTGGCAAGTTTGCAAGTTTGCAAGTTTCCAAGTTTCCAAGTTTCCAAGTTTGCAAGTTTGAGAGTTTGCAAGTTTGAGAGTTTGCAAGTTTGCAAGTTTGCAAGTTTACAAGTTTGCAAGTTTACAAGTTTGCAATTTTTAGAGTTTGCAAGTTGGCAAGTTGGCAAGATTGCAAGTTTGCACATTTGCAAGTTAGCAAGTTTGAGAGTTTGCAAGTTTGAGAGTTTGAAAGTTTGAGAGTTTGCAAGTTTGCAAGTTTGAGAGCTTGCAAGTTGGCAAGTTTGCAAGTTTGCAAGTTGGCAAGTTTGCAAGTTTGCATGTAGGCAAGTTTGCAAGTTTGCAAGCAAGTTTGAGAGTTTGCAAGTTTGCAAGTTTGCAAGTTTGCAAGTTTGTAAGTTTGCAAGTTTGCAAGTTTGAGAGTTTGCAAGTTTGAGAGCTTGAGAGTTTGCAAGTTTGAGAGTTTGCAAGTGCGAGAGTTTGCAAGTTTGCAAGTTTGCAAGTTGGCAAGTGTGCAAGTTGGCAAGTTGGCAAGTTTGGAAGTTTGCAAGTTTGCAAGTTTGCAAGTTTGCACATTTGCAAGTTAGCAAGTATGAAAGTTTGCAAGTTTGCAAGTTTGCAAGTTGCCAAGTTTGCAAGTTGGCAAGTTGGCAAGTTTGCAAGTTTGCAAATTTGAGCAAGTTTGGGAGTTTGCAAGTTTGCAAGTTTGAGAGTTTGCAAGTTTGCAAGTTTGAGAGTTTGCAAGTTTGCAAGTTTGAGAGTTTGCAAGTTTGCAAGTTTGAGAGTTTGCAAGTTTGAGACTGCAAGTTTACAAGTTTGCATGTTTGCAAGTTTGCAAGTTTGCAAGTTTGCAAGTTTGCAAGTTGGCAAGTTTGCAAGCTTGCAAGTTTGAGAGTCTGCAAGCTGGCAAGTTGGGAAGTTTGAGTCTGCTAGATGGCAAGATGGCAAGTTTGCAAGTTTGAGAGTTTGCAAGTTTGCAAGTTGGCAAGTTGGCAAGTTGGCAAGTTGGCAAGTTGGCAAGTTTGCAAGTTTGAGAGTTTGCAAATTTGCAAGTTTGCAAGTTTGTAAGTTCGCAAGTTTGAGTTTGCAAGTTTGCAAGTTTGCAAGTTTGCAGGTTTGAGAGTTTGGAAGTTTGCAAGTTTGAGAGCTTGCAAGTTGGCAAGTTTGCAAGTTTGCAAGTTTGCAAGTTGGCAAGTTGGCAAGTTTGCAAGTTGGCAAGTTTGCAAGCAAGTTTGAGAGCTTGCAAGTTTGCAAGTTTGCAAGTTTGAGAGTTTGCAAGTTTGCAAGTTTGAGAGTTTGCAAGTTTGTAAGTATGCAAGTTTGCAAGTTTGAGAGTTTGCAAGTTTGAGAGTTTGCAAGTTTGAGAGTTTGCAACTTTGCAAGTTTGCAAGTTGGCAAGTTTCCAAGTTTGCAAGTTCGCAAGTTGGTAAGTTTGCAAGTTTGCAAGTTTGCAAGTTTGAGAGTTTGCAAGTTGGCAAGTTTGCAAGATTGCAAGTTTGCACATTTGCAAGTTAGCAAGTATGAGAGTTTGCAAGTTTGCAAGTTTGCAAGTTGGCAAGTTTGCAAGTTTGCAAGTTGGCAAGCTTGCAAGTTTGAGTCTGCAAGCTGGCAAGTTGGCAAGTTTGAGAGTCTGCTAGATGGCAAGATGGCAAGTTTGCAAGTTTGAGAGTTTGCAAGTTTGCAAGTTGGCAAGTTGGCAAGTTGGCAAGTTTGAGTTTGCAAATTTGCAAGTTTGCAAGTTTGTAAGTTCGCAAGTTTGAGAGTTTGCAAGTTTGCAAGTTTGCAAGTTTGCAGGTTTGAGAGTTTGGAAGTTTGCAAGTTTGAGAGCTTGCAAGTTGGCAAGTTTGCAAGTTTGCAAGTTTGCAAGTTGGCAAGTTGACAAGTTTGCAAGTTGGCAAGCAAGTTTGAGAGTTTGCAAGTTTGCAAGTTTGCAAGTTTGAGAGTTTGCAAGTTTGCAAGTTTGAGAGTTTGCAAGTTTGTAAGTTTGCAAGTTTGCAAGTTTGAGAGTTTGCAAGTTTGAGAGTTTGCAAGTTTGAGAGTTTGCAAGTTTGCAAGTTGGCAAGTTTCCAAGTTTGCAAGTTCGCAAGTTTGTAAGTTTGCAAGTTTGCAAGTTTGCAAGTTTGCAAGTTTGCAAGTTTGAGAGTTTGCAAGTTGGCAAGTTTGCAAGTTTGCAAGTTTGCACATTTGCAAGTTAGCAAGTATGAGAGTTTGCAAGTTTGCAAGTTTGCAAGTTGGCAAGTTTGCAAGTTGGCAAGTTGGCAAGTTTGCAAGTTTGCAAATTTGCAAGCAAGTTTGAGAGTTTGCAAGTTTGAGAGTTTGCAAGTTTGCAAGTTTGAGAGTTTGCAAGTTTGCATGTTTGCAAGTTTGAGAGTTTGCAAGTTTGAGAGTTTGCAAGTTTGAGACTTTGCAAGTTTACAAGTTGGCAAGTTTCCAAGTTTGCAAGTTCGCAAGTTTGTAAGTTTGCAAGTTTGCAAGTTTGCAAGTTTGCAAGTTTGCAAGTTTGAGAGTTTGCAAGTTGGCAAGTTTGCAAGTTTGCAAGTTTGCACATTTGCAAGTTAGCAAGTATGAGAGTTTGCAAGTTTGCAAGTTTGCAAGTTGGCAAGTTTGCATGTTTGCAAGTTTGCAAGTTTGCAAGTTTGCAAGTTTGCAAGTTTGAGAGTTTGCAAGTTTGCAAGTTTGAGAGTTTGCAAGTTTGCAAGTTTGAGAGTTCGCAAGTTTGCAAGTTTGCAAGTTTGCAGGTTTGAGAGTTTGGAAGTTTGCAAGTTTGAGAGCTTGCAAGTTGGCAAGTTTGCAAGTTTGCAAGTTTGCAAGTTGGCAAGTTTGCAAGTTTGCAAGTGGGCAAGTTTGCAAGTTTGCAAGCAAGTTTGAGAGTTTGCAAGTTTGCAAGTTTGAGAGTTTGCAAGTTTGTAAGTTTGCAAGTTTGCAAGTTTGAGAGTTTGCAAGTTTGAGAGTTTGCAAGTTTGAGAGTTTGCAAGTTTGCAAGTTTGCAAGTTGGCAAGTTTGCAAGTTTGCAAGTTCGCAAGTTTGTAAGTTTGCAAGTTTGCAAGTTTGCAAGTTTGCAAGTTTGCAAGTTTGACTTTGCAAGTTGGCAAGTTTGCAAGTTTGCAAGTTTGCACATTTGCAAGTTAGCAAGTATGAGAGTTTGCAAGTTTGCAAGTTTGCAAGTTTGCAAGTTGGCAAGTTTGCAAGTTGGCAAGTTGGCAAGTTTGCAAGTTTGCAAATTTGCAAGAAAGTTTGAGAGTTTGCAAATTTGCAAGTTTGAGAGTTTGCAAGTTTGAGACTTTGCAAGTTTACAAGTTTGCATGTTTGCAAGTTTGCAAGTTTGCAAGTTTGAGAGTTTGCAACTTGGCAAGTTGGCAAGTTTGCAAGTTTGCAAGTTTGCACGTTTGCAAGTTAGCAAGTTTGAGAGTGCAAGTTTGCAAGTTCGCAAGTTTGCAAGTTGGCAAGTTTGCAAGTTTGCAAGTTGGCAAGTTTGCAAGTTTGAAAGTTTGCAAGTTTGCAAGTTTGCAAATTTGCAAGCAAGTTTGAGAGTTTGCAAGTTTGCAAGTTTGAGAGTTTGCAAGTTTGCAAGTTTGAGAGCTCGCAAGTTTGCAAGTTTGCAAGTTTGAGAGTGTGCAAGTTTGAGAGTTTGCAAGTTTGAGAGTTTGCAAGTTTGCAAGTTTGCAAGTTGGCAAGTTTGCAAGTTGGCAAGTTTGCAAGTTTGCAAGTTTGCAAGTTTGCAAGTTTGAAAGTTTGCAAGCTTGCAAGTTGGCAAGTTGGCAAGTTTGCAAGTTTGCAAGTTTGCAAGTTTGTAAGTTTGCAAGTTTGCAAGTTTGCAAGTTTGAGAGTTTGCAAGTTTGAGAGCTTGAGAGTTTGCAAGTTTGAGAGTTTGCAAGTGCGAGAGTTTGCAAGTTTGCAAGTTGGCAAGTGTGCAAGTTGGCAAGTTGGCAAGTTTGGAAGTTTGCAAGTTTGCAAGTTTGCAAGTTGGCAAGTTGGCAAGTTTGCAAGTTTGCAAGTTTGCAAGTTTGCAAGTTCGCAATTTGGCAAGTTTGCAAGTTTGCAAGTTTGCAAGTTTCCAAGTTTCCAAGTTTGCAAGTTTGAGAGTTTGCAAGTTTGAGAGTTTGCAAGTTTGCAAGATTGCAAGTTTACAAGTTTGCAAGTTTACAAGTTTGCAATTTTTAGAGTTTGCAAGTTGGCAAGTTTGCAAGTTTGCAAGTTTGCACGTTTGCAAGTTAGCAAGTTTGAGAGTTTGCAAGTTTGCAAGTTCGCAAGTTTGCAAGTTGGCAAGTTTGCAAGTTTGCAAGTTGGCAAGTTTGCAAGTTTGAAAGTTTGCAAGTTTGCAAGTTTGCAAATTTGCAAGCAAGTTTGATAGTTTGCAAGTTTGCAAGTTTGAGAGTTTGCAAGTTTGCAAGTTTGAGAGTTCGCAAGTTTGCAAGTTTGCAAGTTTGAGAGTGTGCAAGTTTGAGAGTTTGCAAGTTTGAGAGTTTGCAAGTTTGAGAGTTTGCAAGTTTGCAAGTTTGCAAGTTGGCAAGTTTGCAAGTTGGCAAGTTTGCAAGTTTGCAAGTTTGCAAGTTTGCAAGTTTGAAAGTTTGCAAGCTTGCAAGTTGGCAAGTTGGCAAGTTTGCAAGTTTGCAAGTTTGCAAGTTTGTAAGTTTGCAAGTTTGCAAGTTTGCAAGTTTGAGAGTTTGCAAGTTTGAGAGCTTGAGAGTTTGCAAGTTTGAGAGTTTGCAAGTGCGAGAGTTTGCAAGTTTGCAAGTTGGCAAGTGTGCAAGTTGGCAAGTTGGCAAGTTTGGAAGTTTGCAAGTTTGCAAGTTGGCAAGTTGGCAAGTTGGCAAGTTTGCAAGTTTGCAAGTTTGCAAGTTTGCAAGTTCGCAATTTGGCAAGTTTGCAAGTTTGCAAGTTTGCAAGTTTCCAAGTTTCCAAGTTTGCAAGTTTGAGAGTTTGCAAGTTTGAGAGTTTGCAAGTTTGCAAGTTTGCAAGTTTACAAGTTTGCAAGTTTACAAGTTTGCAATTTTTAGAGTTTGCAAGTTGGCAAGTTGGCAAGATTGCAAGTTTGCACATTTGCAAGTTAGCAAGTTTGAGAGTTTGCAAGTTTGAGAGTTTGAAAGTTTGAGAGTTTGCAAGTTTGCAAGTTTGAGAGCTTGCAAGTTGGCAAGTTGGCAAGTTTGCAAGTTGGCAAGTTTGCAAGTTTGCATGTAGGCAAGTTTGCAAGTTTGCAAGCAAGTTTGAGAGTTTGCAAGTTTGCAAGTTTGCAAGTTTGCAAGTTTGCAAGTTTGTAAGTTTGCAAGTTTGCAAGTTTGCAAGTTTGAGAGTTTGCAAGTTTGAGAGCTTGAGAGTTTGCAAGTTTGAGAGTTTGCAAGTGCGAGAGTTTGCAAGTGCGAGAGTTTGCAAGTTTGCAAGTTTGCAAGTTGGCAAGTGTGCAAGTTTGCAAGTTGGCAAGTTGGCAAGTTTGCAAGTTTGCAAATTTGAGCAAGTTTGGGAGTTTGCAAGTTTGCAAGTTTGAGAGTTTGCAAGTTTGCAAGTTTGAGAGTTTGCAAGTTTGCAAGTTTGAGAGTTTGCAAGTTTGCAAGTTTGAGAGTTTGCAAGTTTGAGACTGCAAGTTTACAAGTTTGCATGTTTGCAAGTTTGCAAGTTTGCAAGTTTGCAAGTTTGCAGGTTTGCAAGTTGGCAAGTTTGCAAGCTTGCAAGTTTGAGAGTCTGCTAGCTGGCAAGTTGGGAAGTTTGAGTCTGCTAGATGGCAAGATGGCAAGTTTGCAAGTTTGAGAGTTTGCAAGTTTGCAAGTTGGCAAGTTGGCAAGTTGGCAAGTTGGCAAGTTTGCAAGTTTGAGAGTTTGCAAATTTGCAAGTTTGCAAGTTTGAGAGTGTGCAAGTTTGAGAGTTTGCAAGTTTGAGAGTTTGCAAGTTTGAGAGTTTGCAAGTTTGCAAGTTTGCAAGTTGGCAAGTTTGCAAGTTGGCAAGTTTGCAAGTTTGCAAGTTTGCAAGTTTGCAAGTTTGAAAGTTTGCAAGCTTGCAAGTTGGCAAGTTGGCAAGTTTGCAAGTTTGCAAGTTTGCAAGTTTGTAAGTTTGCAAGTTTGCAAGTTTGCAAGTTTGAGAGTTTGCAAGTTTGAGAGCTTGAGAGTTTGCAAGTTTGAGAGTTTGCAAGTGCGAGAGTTTGCAAGTTTGCAAGTTGGCAAGTGTGCAAGTTGGCAAGTTGGCAAGTTTGGAAGTTTGCAAGTTTGCAAGTTGGCAAGTTGGCAAGTTGGCAAGTTTGCAAGTTTGCAAGTTTGCAAGTTTGCAAGTTCGCAATTTGGCAAGTTTGCAAGTTTGCAAGTTTGCAAGTTTCCAAGTTTCCAAGTTTGCAAGTTTGAGAGTTTGCAAGTTTGAGAGTTTGCAAGTTTGCAAGTTTGCAAGTTTACAAGTTTGCAAGTTTACAAGTTTGCAATTTTTAGAGTTTGCAAGTTGGCAAGTTGGCAAGATTGCAAGTTTGCACATTTGCAAGTTAGCAAGTTTGAGAGTTTGCAAGTTTGAGAGTTTGAAAGTTTGAGAGTTTGCAAGTTTGCAAGTTTGAGAGCTTGCAAGTTGGCAAGTTGGCAAGTTTGCAAGTTGGCAAGTTTGCAAGTTTGCATGTAGGCAAGTTTGCAAGTTTGCAAGCAAGTTTGAGAGTTTGCAAGTTTGCAAGTTTGCAAGTTTGCAAGTTTGCAAGTTTGTAAGTTTGCAAGTTTGCAAGTTTGCAAGTTTGAGAGTTTGCAAGTTTGAGAGCTTGAGAGTTTGCAAGTTTGAGAGTTTGCAAGTGCGAGAGTTTGCAAGTGCGAGAGTTTGCAAGTTTGCAAGTTTGCAAGTTGGCAAGTGTGCAAGTTTGCAAGTTGGCAAGTTGGCAAGTTTGCAAGTTTGCAAATTTGAGCAAGTTTGGGAGTTTGCAAGTTTGCAAGTTTGAGAGTTTGCAAGTTTGCAAGTTTGAGAGTTTGCAAGTTTGCAAGTTTGAGAGTTTGCAAGTTTGCAAGTTTGAGAGTTTGCAAGTTTGAGACTGCAAGTTTACAAGTTTGCATGTTTGCAAGTTTGCAAGTTTGCAAGTTTGCAAGTTTGCAGGTTTGCAAGTTGGCAAGTTTGCAAGCTTGCAAGTTTGAGAGTCTGCTAGCTGGCAAGTTGGGAAGTTTGAGTCTGCTAGATGGCAAGATGGCAAGTTTGCAAGTTTGAGAGTTTGCAAGTTTGCAAGTTGGCAAGTTGGCAAGTTGGCAAGTTGGCAAGTTTGCAAGTTTGAGAGTTTGCAAATTTGCAAGTTTGCAAGTTTGTAAGTTCGCAAGTTTGAGTTTGCAAGTTTGCAAGTTTGCAAGTTTGCAGGTTTGAGAGTTTGGAAGTTTGCAAGTTTGAGAGCTTGCAAGTTGGCAAGTTTGCAAGTTTGCAAGTTTGCAAGTTGGCAAGTTGGCAAGTTTGCAAGTTGGCAAGTTTGCAAGTTTGCAAGCAAGTTTGAGAGCTTGCAAGTTTGCAAGTTTGCAAGTTTGAGAGTGCAAGTTTGCAAGTTTGAGAGTTTGCAAGTTTGTAAGTATGCAAGTTTGCAAGTTTGAGAGTTTGCAAGTTTGAGAGTTTGCAAGTTTGAGAGTTTGCAACTTTGCAAGTTTGCAAGTTGGCAAGTTTCCAAGTTTGCAAGTTCGCAAGTTGGTAAGTTTGCAAGTTTGCAAGTTTGCAAGTTTGAGAGTTTGCAAGTTGGCAAGTTTGCAAGATTGCAAGTTTGCACATTTGCAAGTTAGCAAGTATGAGAGTTTGCAAGTTTGCAAGTTTGCAAGTTGGCAAGTTTGCAAGTTTGCAAGTTGGCAAGCTTGCAAGTTTGAGAGTCTGCAAGCTGGCAAGTTGGCAAGTTTGAGAGTCTGCTAGATGGCAAGATGGCAAGTTTGCAAGTTTGAGAGTTTGCAAGTTTGCAAGTTGGCAAGTTGGCAAGTTGGCAAGTTTGAGTTTGCAAATTTGCAAGTTTGCAAGTTTGTAAGTTCGCAAGTTTGAGAGTTTGCAAGTTTGCAAGTTTGCAGGTTTGAGAGTTTGGAAGTTTGCAAGTTTGAGAGCTTGCAAGTTGGCAAGTTTGCAAGTTGGCAAGTTTGCAAGTTGGCAAGTTGACAAGTTTGCAAGTTGGCAAGCAAGTTTGAGAGTTTGCAAGTTTGCAAGTTTGCAAGTTTGAGAGTTTGCAAGTTTGCAAGTTTGAGAGTTTGCAAGTTTGTAAGTTTGCAAGTTTGCAAGTTTGAGAGTTTGCAAGTTTGAGAGTTTGCAAGTTTGAGAGTTTGCAAGTTTGCAAGTTGGCAAGTTTCCAAGTTTGCAAGTTCGCAAGTTTGTAAGTTTGCAAGTTTGCAAGTTTGCAAGTTTGCAAGTTTGCAAGTTTGAGAGTTTGCAAGTTGGCAAGTTTGCAAGTTTGCAAGTTTGCACATTTGCAAGTTAGCAAGTATGAGAGTTTGCAAGTTTGCAAGTTTGCAAGTTGGCAAGTTTGCAAGTTGGCAAGTTGGCAAGTTTGCAAGTTTGCAAATTTGCAAGCAAGTTTGAGAGTTTGCAAGTTTGAGAGTTTGCAAGTTTGCAAGTTTGAGAGTTTGCAAGTTTGCATGTTTGCAAGTTTGAGAGTTTGCAAGTTTGAGAGTTTGCAAGTTTGAGACTTTGCAAGTTTACAAGTTTGCATGTTTGCAAGTTTGCAAGTTTGCAAGTTTGCAAGTTTGCAAGTTTGAGAGTTTGCAAGTTTGCAAGTTGGCAAGTTTGCAAGTTTGCAAGTTTGCAAGTTTGCAAGTTGGCAAGTTTGCAAGTTTGCAAGTTTGCAAGTTTGCAAATTTGCAAGCAAGTTTGAGAGTTTGCAAGTTTGCAAGTTTGAGAGTTTGCAAGTTTGCAAGTTTGAGAGTTCGCAAGTTTGCAAGTTTGCAAGTTTGCAGGTTTGAGAGTTTGGAAGTTTGCAAGTTTGAGAGCTTGCAAGTTGGCAAGTTTGCAAGTTTGCAAGTTGGCAAGTTTGCAAGTTTGCAAGTGGGCAAGTTTGCAAGTTTGCAAGCAAGTTTGAGAGTTTGCAATTTTGCAAGTTTGAGAGTTTGCAAGTTTGTAAGTTTGCAAGTTTGCAAGTTTGAGAGTTTGCAAGTTTGAGAGTTTGCAAGTTTGAGAGTTTGCAAGTTTGCAAGTTTGCAAGTTGGCAAGTTTGCAAGTTTGCAAGTTCGCAAGTTTGCAAGTTTGCAAGTTTGCAAGTTTGCAAGTTTGCAAGTTTGAGTTTGCAAGTTGGCAAGTTTGCAAGTTTGCAAGTTTGCACATTTGCAAGTTAGCAAGTATGAGAGTTTGCAAGTTTGCAAGTTTGCAAGTTTGCAAGTTGGCAAGTTTGCAAGTTGGCAAGTTGGCAAGTTTGCAAGTTTGCAAATTTGCAAGAAAGTTTGAGAGTTTGCAAATTTGCAAGTTTGAGAGTTTGCAAGTTTGAGAGTTTGCAAGTTTGAGACTTTGCAAGTTTACAAGTTTGCATGTTTGCAAGTTTGCAAGTTTGCAAGTTTGAGAGTTTGCAACTTGGCAAGTTGGCAAGTTTGCAAGTTTGCAAGTTTGCACGTTTGCAAGTTAGCAAGTTTGAGAGTTTGCAAGTTTGCAAGTTCGCAAGTTTGCAAGTTGGCAAGTTTGCAAGTTTGCAAGTTGGCAAGTTTGCAAGTTTGAAAGTTTGCAAGTTTGCAAGTTTGCAAATTTGCAAGCAAGTTTGAGAGTTTGCAAGTTTGCAAGTTTGAGAGTTTGCAAGTTTGCAAGTTTGAGAGTTCGCAAGTTTGCAAGTTTCCAAGTTTGAGAGTGTGCAAGTTTGAGAGTTTGCAAGTTTGAGAGTTTGCAAGTTTGCAAGTTTGCAAGTTGGCAAGTTTGCAAGTTGGCAAGTTTGCAAGTTTGCAAGTTTGCAAGTTTGCAAGTTTGAAAGTTTGCAAGCTTGCAAGTTGGCAAGTTGGCAAGTTTGCAAGTTTGCAAGTTTGCAAGTTTGTAAGTTTGCAAGTTTGCAAGTTTGCAAGTTTGAGAGTTTGCAAGTTTGAGAGCTTGAGAGTTTGCAAGTTTGAGAGTTTGCAAGTGCGAGAGTTTGCAAGTTTGCAAGTTGGCAAGTGTGCAAGTTGGCAAGTTGGCAAGTTTGGAAGTTTGCAAGTTTGCAAGTTTGCAAGTTGGCAAGTTGGCAAGTTTGCAAGTTTGCAAGTTTGCAAGTTCGCAATTTGGCAAGTTTGCAAGTTTGCAAGTTTGCAAGTTTCCAAGTTTCCAAGTTTGCAAGTTTGAGAGTTTGCAAGTTTGAGAGTTTGCAAGTTTGCAAGATTGCAAGTTTACAAGTTTGCAAGTTTACAAGTTTGCAATTTTTAGAGTTTGCAAGTTGGCAAGTTGGCAAGATTGCAAGTTTGCACATTTGCAAGTTAGCAAGTTTGAGAGTTTGCAAGTTTGAGAGTTTGCAAGTTTGAGAGTTTGCAAGTTTGTAAGTTGGCAAGTTTGAGAGTTTGCAAGTTTGAGAGTTTGCAAGTTTGCAAGTTTGAGAGCTTGCAAGTTGGCAAGTTTGCAAGTTTGCAAGTTTGCAAGTTGGCAAGTTTGCAAGTTTGCATGTAGGCAGTTTGCAAGTTTGCAAGCAAGTTTGAGAGTGCGTTTGCAAGTTTGCAAGTTTGCAAGTTTGTAAGTTTGCAAGTTTGCAAGTTTGCAAGATTGCAAGTTTGCACATTTGCAAGTTAGCAAGTATGAGAGTTTGCAAGTTTGCAAGTTTGCAAGTTGGCAAGTTTGCAAGTTTGCAAGTTTGCAAGTTGGCAAGCTTGCAAGTTTGAGTCTGCAAGCTGGCAAGTTGGCAAGTTTGAGAGTCTGCTAGATGGCAAGATGGCAAGTTTGCAAGTTTGAGAGTTTGCAAGTTTGCAAGTTGGCAAGTTGGCAAGTTGGCAAGTTTGAGTTTGCAAATTTGCAAGTTTGCAAGTTTGTAAGTTCGCAAGTTTGAGAGTTTGCAAGTTTGCAAGTTTGCAAGTTTGCAGGTTTGAGAGTTTGGAAGTTTGCAAGTTTGAGAGCTTGCAAGTTGGCAAGTTTGCAAGTTTGCAAGTTTGCAAGTTGGCAAGTTGACAAGTTTGCAAGTTGGCAAGCAAGTTTGAGAGTTTGCAAGTTTGCAAGTTTGCAAGTTTGAGAGTTTGCAAGTTTGCAAGTTTGAGAGTTTGCAAGTTTGTAAGTTTGCAAGTTTGCAAGTTTGAGAGTTTGCAAGTTTGAGAGTTTGCAAGTTTGAGAGTTTGCAAGTTTGCAAGTTGGCAAGTTTCCAAGTTTGCAAGTTCGCAAGTTTGTAAGTTTGCAAGTTTGCAAGTTTGCAAGTTTGCAAGTTTGCAAGTTTGAGAGTTTGCAAGTTGGCAAGTTTGCAAGTTTGCAAGTTTGCACATTTGCAAGTTAGCAAGTATGAGAGTTTGCAAGTTTGCAAGTTTGCAAGTTGGCAAGTTTGCAAGTTGGCAAGTTGGCAAGTTTGCAAGTTTGCAAATTTGCAAGCAAGTTTGAGAGTTTGCAAGTTTGAGAGTTTGCAAGTTTGCAAGTTTGAGAGTTTGCAAGTTTGCATGTTTGCAAGTTTGAGAGTTTGCAAGTTTGAGAGTTTGAGAGTTCGCAAGTTTGCAAGTTTGCAAGTTTGCAGGTTTGAGAGTTTGGAAGTTTGCAAGTTTGAGAGCTTGCAAGTTGGCAAGTTTGCAAGTTTGCAAGTTTGCAAGTTGGCAAGTTTGCAAGTTTGCAAGTGGGCAAGTTTGCAAGTTTGCAAGCAAGTTTGAGAGTTTGCAAGTTTGCAAGTTTGAGAGTTTGCAAGTTTGTAAGTTTGCAAGTTTGCAAGTTTGAGAGTTTGCAAGTTTGAGAGTTTGCAAGTTTGAGAGTTTGCAAGTTTGCAAGTTTGCAAGTTGGCAAGTTTGCAAGTTTGCAAGTTCGCAAGTTTGTAAGTTTGCAAGTTTGCAAGTTTGCAAGTTTGCAAGTTTGACTTTGCAAGTTGGCAAGTTTGCAAGTTTGCAAGTTTGCACATTTGCAAGTTAGCAAGTATGAGAGTTTGCAAGTTTGCAAGTTTGCAAGTTTGCAAGTTGGCAAGTTTGCAAGTTGGCAAGTTGGCAAGTTTGCAAGTTTGCAAATTTGCAAGAAAGTTTGAGAGTTTGCAAATTTGCAAGTTTGAGAGTTTGCAAGTTTGAGACTTTGCAAGTTTACAAGTTTGCATGTTTGCAAGTTTGCAAGTTTGCAAGTTTGAGAGTTTGCAACTTGGCAAGTTGGCAAGTTTGCAAGTTTGCAAGTTTGCACGTTTGCAAGTTAGCAAGTTTGAGAGTGCAAGTTTGCAAGTTCGCAAGTTTGCAAGTTGGCAAGTTTGCAAGTTTGCAAGTTGGCAAGTTTGCAAGTTTGAAAGTTTGCAAGTTTGCAAGTTTGCAAATTTGCAAGCAAGTTTGAGAGTTTGCAAGTTTGCAAGTTTGAGAGTTTGCAAGTTTGCAAGTTTGAGAGCTCGCAAGTTTGCAAGTTTGCAAGTTTGAGAGTGTGCAAGTTTGAGAGTTTGCAAGTTTGAGAGTTTGCAAGTTTGCAAGTTTGCAAGTTGGCAAGTTTGCAAGTTGGCAAGTTTGCAAGTTTGCAAGTTTGCAAGTTTGCAAGTTTGAAAGTTTGCAAGCTTGCAAGTTGGCAAGTTGGCAAGTTTGCAAGTTTGCAAGTTTGCAAGTTTGTAAGTTTGCAAGTTTGCAAGTTTGCAAGTTTGAGAGTTTGCAAGTTTGAGAGCTTGAGAGTTTGCAAGTTTGAGAGTTTGCAAGTGCGAGAGTTTGCAAGTTTGCAAGTTGGCAAGTGTGCAAGTTGGCAAGTTGGCAAGTTTGGAAGTTTGCAAGTTTGCAAGTTGGCAAGTTGGCAAGTTTGCAAGTTTGCAAGTTTGCAAGTTTGCAAGTTCGCAATTTGGCAAGTTTGCAAGTTTGCAAGTTTCCAAGTTTCCAAGTTTGCAAGTTTGAGAGTTTGCAAGTTTGAGAGTTTGCAAGTTTGCAAGATTGCAAGTTTACAAGTTTGCAAGTTTACAAGTTTGCAATTTTTAGAGTTTGCAAGTTGGCAAGTTTGCAAGTTTGCAAGTTTGCACGTTTGCAAGTTAGCAAGTTTGAGAGTTTGCAAGTTTGCAAGTTCGCAAGTTTGCAAGTTGGCAAGTTTGCAAGTTTGCAAGTTGGCAAGTTTGCAAGTTTGAAAGTTTGCAAGTTTGCAAGTTTGCAAATTTGCAAGCAAGTTTGAGAGTTTGCAAGTTTGCAAGTTTGAGAGTTTGCAAGTTTGCAAGTTTGAGAGTTCGCAAGTTTGCAAGTTTGCAAGTTTGAGAGTGTGCAAGTTTGAGAGTTTGCAAGTTTGAGAGTTTGCAAGTTTGAGAGTTTGCAAGTTTGCAAGTTTGCAAGTTGGCAAGTTTGCAAGTTGGCAAGTTTGCAAGTTTGCAAGTTTGCAAGTTTGCAAGTTTGAAAGTTTGCAAGCTTGCAAGTTGGCAAGTTGGCAAGTTTGCAAGTTTGCAAGTTTGCAAGTTTGTAAGTTTGCAAGTTTGCAAGTTTGCAAGTTTGAGAGTTTGCAAGTTTGAGAGCTTGAGAGTTTGCAAGTTTGAGAGTTTGCAAGTGCGAGAGTTTGCAAGTTTGCAAGTTGGCAAGTGTGCAAGTTGGCAAGTTGGCAAGTTTGGAAGTTTGCAAGTTTGCAAGTTGGCAAGTTGGCAAGTTGGCAAGTTTGCAAGTTTGCAAGTTTGCAAGTTTGCAAGTTCGCAATTTGGCAAGTTTGCAAGTTTGCAAGTTTGCAAGTTTCCAAGTTTCCAAGTTTGCAAGTTTGAGAGTTTGCAAGTTTGAGAGTTTGCAAGTTTGCAAGTTTGCAAGTTTACAAGTTTGCAAGTTTACAAGTTTGCAATTTTTAGAGTTTGCAAGTTGGCAAGTTGGCAAGATTGCAAGTTTGCACATTTGCAAGTTAGCAAGTTTGAGAGTTTGCAAGTTTGAGAGTTTGAAAGTTTGAGAGTTTGCAAGTTTGCAAGTTTGAGAGCTTGCAAGTTGGCAAGTTGGCAAGTTTGCAAGTTGGCAAGTTTGCAAGTTTGCATGTAGGCAAGTTTGCAAGTTTGCAAGCAAGTTTGAGAGTTTGCAAGTTTGCAAGTTTGCAAGTTTGCAAGTTTGTAAGTTTGCAAGTTTGCAAGTTTGCAAGTTTGAGAGTTTGCAAGTTTGAGAGCTTGAGAGTTTGCAAGTTTGAGAGTTTGCAAGTGCGAGAGTTTGCAAGTGCGAGAGTTTGCAAGTTTGCAAGTTTGCAAGTTGGCAAGTGTGCAAGTTTGCAAGTTGGCAAGTTGGCAAGTTTGCAAGTTTGCAAATTTGAGCAAGTTTGGGAGTTTGCAAGTTTGCAAGTTTGAGAGTTTGCAAGTTTGCAAGTTTGAGAGTTTGCAAGTTTGCAAGTTTGAGAGTTTGCAAGTTTGCAAGTTTGAGAGTTTGCAAGTTTGAGACTGCAAGTTTACAAGTTTGCATGTTTGCAAGTTTGCAAGTTTGCAAGTTTGCAAGTTTGCAAGTTTGCAAGTTGGCAAGTTTGCAAGCTTGCAAGTTTGAGAGTCTGCTAGCTGGCAAGTTGGGAAGTTTGAGTCTGCTAGATGGCAAGATGGCAAGTTTGCAAGTTTGAGAGTTTGCAAGTTTGCAAGTTGGCAAGTTGGCAAGTTTGCAAGTTTGAGAGTTTGCAAATTTGCAAGTTTGCAAGTTTGTAAGTTCGCAAGTTTGAGTTTGCAAGTTTGCAAGTTTGCAAGTTTGCAGGTTTGAGAGTTTGGAAGTTTGCAAGTTTGAGAGCTTGCAAGTTGGCAAGTTTGCAAGTTTGCAAGTTTGCAAGTTGGCAAGTTGGCAAGTTTGCAAGTTGGCAAGTTTGCAAGTTTGCAAGCAAGTTTGAGAGCTTGCAAGTTTGCAAGTTTGCAAGTTTGAGAGTGCAAGTTTGCAAGTTTGAGAGTTTGCAAGTTTGTAAGTATGCAAGTTTGCAAGTTTGAGAGTTTGCAAGTTTGAGAGTTTGCAAGTTTGAGAGTTTGCAACTTTGCAAGTTTGCAAGTTGGCAAGTTTCCAAGTTTGCAAGTTCGCAAGTTGGTAAGTTTGCAAGTTTGCAAGTTTGCAAGTTTGAGAGTTTGCAAGTTGGCAAGTTTGCAAGATTGCAAGTTTGCACATTTGCAAGTTAGCAAGTATGAGAGTTTGCAAGTTTGCAAGTTTGCAAGTTGGCAAGTTTGCAAGTTTGCAAGTTGGCAAGCTTGCAAGTTTGAGAGTCTGCAAGCTGGCAAGTTGGCAAGTTTGAGAGTCTGCTAGATGGCAAGATGGCAAGTTTGCAAGTTTGAGAGTTTGCAAGTTTGCAAGTTGGCAAGTTGGCAAGTTGGCAAGTTTGAGTTTGCAAATTTGCAAGTTTGCAAGTTTGTAAGTTCGCAAGTTTGAGAGTTTGCAAGTTTGCAAGTTTGCAAGTTTGCAGGTTTGAGAGTTTGGAAGTTTGCAAGTTTGAGAGCTTGCAAGTTGGCAAGTTTGCAAGTTGGCAAGTTTGCAAGTTGGCAAGTTGACAAGTTTGCAAGTTGGCAAGCAAGTTTGAGAGTTTGCAAGTTTGCAAGTTTGCAAGTTTGAGAGTTTGCAAGTTTGCAAGTTTGAGAGTTTGCAAGTTTGTAAGTTTGCAAGTTTGCAAGTTTGAGAGTTTGCAAGTTTGAGAGTTTGCAAGTTTGAGAGTTTGCAAGTTTGCAAGTTGGCAAGTTTCCAAGTTTGCAAGTTCGCAAGTTTGTAAGTTTGCAAGTTTGCAAGTTTGCAAGTTTGCAAGTTTGCAAGTTTGAGAGTTTGCAAGTTGGCAAGTTTGCAAGTTTGCAAGTTTGCACATTTGCAAGTTAGCAAGTATGAGAGTTTGCAAGTTTGCAAGTTTGCAAGTTGGCAAGTTTGCAAGTTGGCAAGTTGGCAAGTTTGCAAGTTTGCAAATTTGCAAGCAAGTTTGAGAGTTTGCAAGTTTGAGAGTTTGCAAGTTTGCAAGTTTGAGAGTTTGCAAGTTTGCATGTTTGCAAGTTTGAGAGTTTGCAAGTTTGAGAGTTTGCAAGTTTGAGACTTTGCAAGTTTACAAGTTTGCATGTTTGCAAGTTTGCAAGTTTGCAAGTTTGCAAGTTTGCAAGTTTGAGAGTTTGCAAGTTTGCAAGTTGGCAAGTTTGCAAGTTTGCAAGTTTGCAAGTTTGCAAGTTGGCAAGTTTGCAAGTTTGCAAGTTTGCAAGTTTGCAAATTTGCAAGCAAGTTTGAGAGTTTGCAAGTTTGCAAGTTTGAGAGTTTGCAAGTTTGCAAGTTTGAGAGTTCGCAAGTTTGCAAGTTTGCAAGTTTGCAGGTTTGAGAGTTTGGAAGTTTGCAAGTTTGAGAGCTTGCAAGTTGGCAAGTTTGCAAGTTTGCAAGTTGGCAAGTTTGCAAGTTTGCAAGTGGGCAAGTTTGCAAGTTTGCAAGCAAGTTTGAGAGTTTGCAAGTTTGCAAGTTTGAGAGTTTGCAAGTTTGTAAGTTTGCAAGTTTGCAAGTTTGAGAGTTTGCAAGTTTGAGAGTTTGCAAGTTTGAGAGTTTGCAAGTTTGCAAGTTTGCAAGTTGGCAAGTTTGCAAGTTTGCAAGTTCGCAAGTTTGCAAGTTTGCAAGTTTGCAAGTTTGCAAGTTTGAGTTTGCAAGTTGGCAAGTTTGCAAGTTTGCACATTTGCAAGTTAGCAAGTATGAGAGTTTGCAAGTTTGCAAGTTTGCAAGTTTGCAAGTTGGCAAGTTTGCAAGTTGGCAAGTTGGCAAGTTTGCAAGTTTGCAAATTTGCAAGAAAGTTTGAGAGTTTGCAAATTTGCAAGTTTGAGAGTTTGCAAGTTTGAGAGTTTGCAAGTTTGAGACTTTGCAAGTTTACAAGTTTGCATGTTTGCAAGTTTGCAAGTTTGCAAGTTTGAGAGTTTGCAACTTGGCAAGTTGGCAAGTTTGCACGTTTGCAAGTTTGCACGTTTGCAAGTTAGCAAGTTTGAGAGTTTGCAAGTTTGCAAGTTCGCAAGTTTGCAAGTTGGCAAGTTTGCAAGTTTGCAAGTTGGCAAGTTTGCAAGTTTGAAAGTTTGCAAGTTTGCAAGTTTGCAAATTTGCAAGCAAGTTTGAGAGTTTGCAAGTTTGCAAGTTTGAGAGTTTGCAAGTTTGCAAGTTTGAGAGTTCGCAAGTTTGCAAGTTTCCAAGTTTGAGAGTGTGCAAGTTTGAGAGTTTGCAAGTTTGAGAGTTTGCAAGTTTGCAAGTTTGCAAGTTGGCAAGTTTGCAAGTTGGCAAGTTTGCAAGTTTGCAAGTTTGCAAGTTTGCAAGTTTGAAAGTTTGCAAGCTTGCAAGTTGGCAAGTTGGCAAGTTTGCAAGTTTGCAAGTTTGCAAGTTTGTAAGTTTGCAAGTTTGCAAGTTTGCAAGTTTGAGAGTTTGCAAGTTTGAGAGCTTGAGAGTTTGCAAGTTTGAGAGTTTGCAAGTGCGAGAGTTTGCAAGTTTGCAAGTTGGCAAGTGTGCAAGTTGGCAAGTTGGCAAGTTTGGAAGTTTGCAAGTTTGCAAGTTTGCAAGTTGGCAAGTTGGCAAGTTTGCAAGTTTGCAAGTTTGCAAGTTCGCAATTTGGCAAGTTTGCAAATTTGCAAGTTTGCAAGTTTGTAAGTTCGCAAGTTTGAGAGTTTGCAAGTTTGCAAGTTTGCAAGTTTGCAGGTTTGAGAGTTTGCAAATTTGCAAGTTTGCAAGTTTGTAAGTTCGCAAGTTTGAGTTTGCAAGTTTGCAAGTTTGCAAGTTTGCAGGTTTGAGAGTTTGGAAGTTTGCAAGTTTGAGAGCTTGCAAGTTGGCAAGTTTGCAAGTTTGCAAGTTTGCAAGTTGGCAAGTTGGCAAGTTTGCAAGTTGGCAAGTTTGCAAGTTTGCAAGCAAGTTTGAGAGCTTGCAAGTTTGCAAGTTTGCAAGTTTGAGAGTGCAAGTTTGCAAGTTTGAGAGTTTGCAAGTTTGTAAGTATGCAAGTTTGCAAGTTTGAGAGTTTGCAAGTTTGAGAGTTTGCAAGTTTGAGAGTTTGCAACTTTGCAAGTTTGCAAGTTGGCAAGTTTCCAAGTTTGCAAGTTCGCAAGTTGGTAAGTTTGCAAGTTTGCAAGTTTGCAAGTTTGAGAGTTTGCAAGTTGGCAAGTTTGCAAGATTGCAAGTTTGCACATTTGCAAGTTAGCAAGTATGAGAGTTTGCAAGTTTGCAAGTTTGCAAGTTGGCAAGTTTGCAAGTTTGCAAGTTGGCAAGCTTGCAAGTTTGAGAGTCTGCAAGCTGGCAAGTTGGCAAGTTTGAGAGTCTGCTAGATGGCAAGATGGCAAGTTTGCAAGTTTGAGAGTTTGCAAGTTTGCAAGTTGGCAAGTTGGCAAGTTGGCAAGTTTGAGTTTGCAAATTTGCAAGTTTGCAAGTTTGTAAGTTCGCAAGTTTGAGAGTTTGCAAGTTTGCAAGTTTGCAAGTTTGCAGGTTTGAGAGTTTGGAAGTTTGCAAGTTTGAGAGCTTGCAAGTTGGCAAGTTTGCAAGTTGGCAAGTTTGCAAGTTGGCAAGTTGACAAGTTTGCAAGTTGGCAAGCAAGTTTGAGAGTTTGCAAGTTTGCAAGTTTGCAAGTTTGAGAGTTTGCAAGTTTGCAAGTTTGAGAGTTTGCAAGTTTGTAAGTTTGCAAGTTTGCAAGTTTGAGAGTTTGCAAGTTTGAGAGTTTGCAAGTTTGAGAGTTTGCAAGTTTGCAAGTTGGCAAGTTTCCAAGTTTGCAAGTTCGCAAGTTTGTAAGTTTGCAAGTTTGCAAGTTTGCAAGTTTGCAAGTTTGCAAGTTTGAGAGTTTGCAAGTTGGCAAGTTTGCAAGTTTGCAAGTTTGCACATTTGCAAGTTAGCAAGTATGAGAGTTTGCAAGTTTGCAAGTTTGCAAGTTGGCAAGTTTGCAAGTTGGCAAGTTGGCAAGTTTGCAAGTTTGCAAATTTGCAAGCAAGTTTGAGAGTTTGCAAGTTTGAGAGTTTGCAAGTTTGCAAGTTTGAGAGTTTGCAAGTTTGCATGTTTGCAAGTTTGAGAGTTTGCAAGTTTGAGAGTTTGCAAGTTTGAGACTTTGCAAGTTTACAAGTTTGCATGTTTGCAAGTTTGCAAGTTTGCAAGTTTGCAAGTTTGCAAGTTTGAGAGTTTGCAAGTTTGCAAGTTGGCAAGTTTGCAAGTTTGCAAGTTTGCAAGTTTGCAAGTTGGCAAGTTTGCAAGTTTGCAAGTTTGCAAGTTTGCAAATTTGCAAGCAAGTTTGAGAGTTTGCAAGTTTGCAAGTTTGAGAGTTTGCAAGTTTGCAAGTTTGAGAGTTCGCAAGTTTGCAAGTTTGCAAGTTTGCAGGTTTGAGAGTTTGGAAGTTTGCAAGTTTGAGAGCTTGCAAGTTGGCAAGTTTGCAAGTTTGCAAGTTGGCAAGTTTGCAAGTTTGCAAGTGGGCAAGTTTGCAAGTTTGCAAGCAAGTTTGAGAGTTTGCAAGTTTGCAAGTTTGAGAGTTTGCAAGTTTGTAAGTTTGCAAGTTTGCAAGTTTGAGAGTTTGCAAGTTTGAGAGTTTGCAAGTTTGAGAGTTTGCAAGTTTGCAAGTTTGCAAGTTGGCAAGTTTGCAAGTTTGCAAGTTCGCAAGTTTGCAAGTTTGCAAGTTTGCAAGTTTGCAAGTTTGAGTTTGCAAGTTGGCAAGTTTGCAAGTTTGCACATTTGCAAGTTAGCAAGTATGAGAGTTTGCAAGTTTGCAAGTTTGCAAGTTTGCAAGTTGGCAAGTTTGCAAGTTGGCAAGTTGGCAAGTTTGCAAGTTTGCAAATTTGCAAGAAAGTTTGAGAGTTTGCAAATTTGCAAGTTTGAGAGTTTGCAAGTTTGAGAGTTTGCAAGTTTGAGACTTTGCAAGTTTACAAGTTTGCATGTTTGCAAGTTTGCAAGTTTGCAAGTTTGAGAGTTTGCAACTTGGCAAGTTGGCAAGTTTGCAAGTTTGCAAGTTTGCACGTTTGCAAGTTAGCAAGTTTGAGAGTTTGCAAGTTTGCAAGTTCGCAAGTTTGCAAGTTGGCAAGTTTGCAAGTTTGCAAGTTGGCAAGTTTGCAAGTTTGAAAGTTTGCAAGTTTGCAAGTTTGCAAATTTGCAAGCAAGTTTGAGAGTTTGCAAGTTTGCAAGTTTGAGAGTTTGCAAGTTTGCAAGTTTGAGAGTTCGCAAGTTTGCAAGTTTCCAAGTTTGAGAGTGTGCAAGTTTGAGAGTTTGCAAGTTTGAGAGTTTGCAAGTTTGCAAGTTTGCAAGTTGGCAAGTTTGCAAGTTGGCAAGTTTGCAAGTTTGCAAGTTTGCAAGTTTGCAAGTTTGAAAGTTTGCAAGCTTGCAAGTTGGCAAGTTGGCAAGTTTGCAAGTTTGCAAGTTTGCAAGTTTGTAAGTTTGCAAGTTTGCAAGTTTGCAAGTTTGAGAGTTTGCAAGTTTGAGAGCTTGAGAGTTTGCAAGTTTGAGAGTTTGCAAGTGCGAGAGTTTGCAAGTTTGCAAGTTGGCAAGTGTGCAAGTTGGCAAGTTGGCAAGTTTGGAAGTTTGCAAGTTTGCAAGTTTGCAAGTTGGCAAGTTGGCAAGTTTGCAAGTTTGCAAGTTTGCAAGTTCGCAATTTGGCAAGTTTGCAAATTTGCAAGTTTGCAAGTTTGTAAGTTCGCAAGTTTGAGAGTTTGCAAGTTTGCAAGTTTGCAAGTTTGCAGGTTTGAGAGTTTGGAAGTTTGCAAGTTTGAGAGCTTGCAAGTTGGCAAGTTTGCAAGTTGGCAAGTTTGCAAGTTGGCAAGTTGACAAGTTTGCAAGTTGGCAAGCAAGTTTGAGAGTTTGCAAGTTTGCAAGTTTGCAAGTTTGAGAGTTTGCAAGTTTGCAAGTTTGCAAGTTTGAGAGTTTGCAAGTTTGTAAGTTTGCAAGTTTGCAAGTTTGAGAGTTTGCAAGTTTGAGAGTTTGCAAGTTTGAGAGTTTGCAAGTTTGCAAGTTGGCAAGTTTCCAAGTTTGCAAGTTCGCAAGTTTGTAAGTTTGCAAGTTTGCAAGTTTGCAAGTTTGCAAGTTTGCAAGTTTGAGAGTTTGCAAGTTGGCAAGTTTGCAAGTTTGCAAGTTTGCACATTTGCAAGTTAGCAAGTATGAGAGTTTGCAAGTTTGCAAGTTTGCAAGTTGGCAAGTTTGCAAGTTGGCAAGTTGGCAAGTTTGCAAGTTTGCAAATTTGCAAGCAAGTTTGAGAGTTTGCAAGTTTGAGAGTTTGCAAGTTTGCAAGTTTGAGAGTTTTCAAGTTTGCATGTTTGCAAGTTTGAGAGTTTGCAAGTTTGAGAGTTTGCAAGTTTGAGACTTTGCAAGTTTACAAGTTTGCATGTTTGCAAGTTTGCAAGTTTGCAAGTTTGCAAGTTTGCAAGTTTGAGAGTTTGCAAGTTTGCAAGTTGGCAAGTTTGCAAGTTTGCAAGTTTGCAAGTTTGCAAGTTGGCAAGTTTGCAAGTTTGCAAGTTTGCAAGTTTGCAAATTTGCAAGCAAGTTTGAGAGTTTGCAAGTTTGCAAGTTTGAGAGTTTGCAAGTTTGCAAGTTTGAGAGTTCGCAAGTTTGCAAGTTTGCAAGTTTGCAGGTTTGAGAGTTTGGAAGTTTGCAAGTTTGAGAGCTTGCAAGTTTGCAAGTTTGCAAGTTGGCAAGTTTGCAAGTTTGCAAGTTCGCAAGTTTGCAAGTTTGCAAGTTTGCAAGTTTGCAAGTTTGCAAGTTTGAGTTTGCAAGTTGGCAAGTTTGCAAGTTTGCAAGTTTGCACATTTGCAAGTTAGCAAGTATGAGAGTTTGCAAGTTTGCAAGTTTGCAAGTTTGCAAGTTGGCAAGTTTGCAAGTTGGCAAGTTGGCAAGTTTGCAAGTTTGCAAATTTGCAAGAAAGTTTGAGAGTTTGCAAATTTGCAAGTTTGAGAGTTTGCAAGTTTGAGAGTTTGCAAGTTTGAGACTTTGCAAGTTTACAAGTTTGCATGTTTGCAAGTTTGCAAGTTTGCAAGTTTGAGAGTTTGCAACTTGGCAAGTTGGCAAGTTTGCAAGTTTGCAAGTTTGCACGTTTGCAAGTTAGCAAGTTTGAGAGTTTGCAAGTTTGCAAGTTCGCAAGTTTGCAAGTTGGCAAGTTTGCAAGTTTGCAAGTTGGCAAGTTTGCAAGTTTGAAAGTTTGCAAGTTTGCAAGTTTGCAAATTTGCAAGCAAGTTTGAGAGTTTGCAAGTTTGCAAGTTTGAGAGTTTGCAAGTTTGCAAGTTTGAGAGTTCGCAAGTTTGCAAGTTTCCAAGTTTGAGAGTGTGCAAGTTTGAGAGTTTGCAAGTTTGAGAGTTTGCAAGTTTGCAAGTTTGCAAGTTGGCAAGTTTGCAAGTTGGCAAGTTTGCAAGTTTGCAAGTTTGCAAGTTTGCAAGTTTGAAAGTTTGCAAGCTTGCAAGTTGGCAAGTTGGCAAGTTTGCAAGTTTGCAAGTTTGCAAGTTTGTAAGTTTGCAAGTTTGCAAGTTTGCAAGTTTGAGAGTTTGCAAGTTTGAGAGCTTGAGAGTTTGCAAGTTTGAGAGTTTGCAAGTGCGAGAGTTTGCAAGTTTGCAAGTTGGCAAGTGTGCAAGTTGGCAAGTTGGCAAGTTTGGAAGTTTGCAAGTTTGCAAGTTTGCAAGTTGGCAAGTTGGCAAGTTTGCAAGTTTGCAAGTTTGCAAGTTCGCAATTTGGCAAGTTTGCAAGTTTGCAAGTTTGCAAGTTTCCAAGTTTCCAAGTTTGCAAGTTTGAGAGTTTGCAAGTTTGAGAGTTTGCAAGTTTGCAAGATTGCAAGTTTACAAGTTTGCAAGTTTACAAGTTTGCAATTTTTAGAGTTTGCAAGTTGGCAAGTTGGCAAGATTGCAAGTTTGCACATTTGCAAGTTAGCAAGTTTGAGAGTTTGCAAGTTTGAGAGTTTGCAAGTTTGAGAGTTTGCAAGTTTGTAAGTTGGCAAGTTTGAGAGTTTGCAAGTTTGAGAGTTTGCAAGTTTGCAAGTTTGAGAGCTTGCAAGTTGGCAAGTTTGCAAGTTTGCAAGTTTGCAAGCTGGCAAGTTTGCAAGTTTGCATGTAGGCAGTTTGCAAGTTTGCAAGCAAGTTTGAGAGTGTGTTTGCAAGTTTGCAAGTTTGCAAGTTTGTAAGTTTGCAAGTTTGCAAGTTTGCAAGTTTGAGAGTTTGCAAGTTTGAGAGCTTGAGAGTTTGCAAGTTTGAGAGTTTGCAAGTGCGAGAGTTTGCAAGTTTGCAAGTTGGCAAGTGTGCAAGTTGGCAAGTTGGCAAGTTTGGAAGTTTGCAAGTTTGCAAGTTTGCAAGTTTGCACATTTGCAAGTTAGCAAGTATGAAAGTTTGCAAGTTTGCAAGTTTGCAAGTTGCCAAGTTTGCAAGTTGGCAAGTTGGCAAGTTTGCAAGTTTGCAAATTTGAGCAAGTTTGGGAGTTTGCAAGTTTGCAAGTTTGAGAGTTTGCAAGTTTGCAAGTTTGAGAGTTTGCAAGTTTGCAAGTTTGAGAGTTTGCAAGTTTGCAAGTTTGCAAGTTTGCAAGTTGGCAAGTTTGCAAGCTTGCAAGTTTGAGAGTCTGCAAGCTGGCAAGTTGGGAAGTTTGAGAGTCTGCTAGATGGCAAGATGGCAAGTTTGCAAGTTTGAGAGTTTGCAAGTTGGCAAGTTGGCAAGTTGGCAAGTTTGCAAGTTGGCAAGTTGGCAAGTTTGGGAGTTTGCAAATTTGCAAGTTTGTAAGTTCGCAAGTTTGAGAGTTTGCAAGTTTGCAGGTTTGAGAGTTTGGAAGTTTGCAAGTTTGAGAGCTTGCAAGTTGGCAAGTTGGCAAGTTTGCAAGTTTGCAAGTTGGCAAGTTGGCAAGTTTGCAAGTTGGCAAGTTTGCAAGTTTGCAAGCAAGTTTGAGAGCTTGCAAGTTTGCAAGTTTGCAAGTTTGAGAGTTTGCAAGTTTGTAAGTATGCAAGTTTGCAAGTTTGAGAGTTTGCAAGTTTGAGAGTTTGCAAGTTTGAGAGTTTGCAACTTTGCAAGTTTGCAAGTTGGCAAGTTTCCAAGTTTGCAAGTTCGCAAGTTGGTAAGTTTGCAAGTTTGCAAGTTTGCAAGTTTGAGAGTTTGCAAGTTGGCAAGTTTGCAAGATTGCAAGTTTGCACATTTGCAAGTTAGCAAGTATGAGAGTTTGCAAGTTTGCAAGTTTGCAAGTTGGCAAGTTTGCAAGTTTGCAAGTTGGCAAGCTTGCAAGTTTGAGAGTCTGCAAGCTGGCAAGTTGGCAAGTTTGAGAGTCTGCTAGATGGCAAGATGGCAAGTTTGCAAGTTTGAGAGTTTGCAAATTTGCAAGTTGGCAAGTTGGCAAGTTGGCAAGTTGGCAAGTTTGAGAGTTTGCAAATTTGCAAGTTTGCAAGTTTGTAAGTTCGCAAGTTTGAGAGTTTGCAAGTTTGCAAGTTTGCAAGTTTGCAGGTTTGAGAGTTTGGAAGTTTGCAAGTTTGAGAGCTTGCAAGTTGGCAAGTTTGCAAGTTTGCAAGTTTGCAAGTTGGCAAGTTGACAAGTTTGGAAGTTGGCAAGCAAGTTTGAGAGTTTGCAAGTTTGCAAGTTTGCAAGTTTGAGAGTTTGCAAGTTTGCAAGTTTGAGAGTTTGCAAGTTTGTAAGTTTGCAAGTTTGCAAGTTTGAGAGTTTGCAAGTTTGAGAGTTTGCAAGTTTGAGAGTTTGCAAGTTTGCAAGTTGGCAAGTTTCCAAGTTTGCAAGTTCGCAAGTTTGTAAGTTTGCAAGTTTGCAAGTTTGCAAGTTTGCAAGTTTGCAAGTTTGAGAGTTTGCAAGTTTGAGAGTTTGCAAGTTTGCAAGTTTGAGAGTTTGCAAGTTTGAGAGTTTGCAAGTTGGCAAGTTGGCAAGTTTGCAAGTTTGCAAGTTTGCAAGTTTGAGAGTTTGCAAGTTTGCAAGTTTGCAAGTTTGCAAGTTTGCAAGTTTGCAGGTTTGAGAGTTTGGAAGTTTGCAAGTTTGAGAGCTTGCAAGTTGGCAAGTTTGCAAGTTTGCAAGTTTGCAAGCAAGTTTGAGAGTTTGCAAGTTTGCAAGTTTGAGAGTTTGCAAGTTTGTAAGTTTGCAAGTTTGCAAGTTTGAGAGTTTGCAAGTTTGAGAGTTTGCAAGTTTGAGAGTTTGCAAGTTTGCAAGTTTGCAAGTTCGCAAGTTTGGAAGTTTGCAAGTTTGCAAGTTTGCAAGTTTGCAAGTTTGCAAGTTTGCAAGTTTGAGTTTGCAAGTTGGCAAGTTTGCAAGTTTGCAAGTTTGCACATTTGCAAGTTAGCAAGTATGAGAGTTTGCAAGTTTGCAAGTTTGCAAGTTTGCAAGTTGGCAAGTTTGCAAGTTGGCAAGTTGGCAAGTTGGCAAGTTTGCAAATTTGCAAGCAAGTTTGAGAGTTTGCAAGTTTGAGAGTTTGCAAGTTTGAGACTTTGCAAGTTTACAAGTTTGCATGTTTGCAAGTTTGCAAGTTTGCAAGTTTGAGAGTTTGCAACTTGGCAAGGTGGCAAGTTTGCAAGTTTGCAAGTTTGCACGTTTGCAAGTTAGCAAGTTTGAGAGTTTGCAAGTTTGCAAGTTCGCAAGTTTGCAAGTTGGCAAGTTTGCAAGTTTGCAAGTTGGCAAGTTTGCAAGTTTGAAAGTTTGCAAGTTTGCAAGTTTGCAAATTTGCAAGCAAGTTTGAGAGTTTGCAAGTTTGCAAGTTTGAGAGTTTGCAAGTTTGCAAGTTTGAGAGTTCGCAAGTTTGCAAGTTTGCAAGTTTGAGAGTGTGCAAGTTTGAGAGTTTGCAAGTTTGAGAGTTTGCAAGTTTGAGAGTTTGCAAGTTTGCAAGTTTGCAAGTTGGCAAGTTTGCAAGTTGGCAAGTTTGCAAGTTGGCAAGTTTGCAAGTTTGCAAGTTTGAAAGTTTGCAAGCTTGCAAGTTGGCAAGTTGGCAAGTTTGCAAGTTTGCAAGTTTGCAAGTTTGTAAGTTTGCAAGTTTGCAAGTTTGCAAGTTTGAGAGTTTGCAAGTTTGAGAGCTTGAGAGTTTGCAAGTTTGAGAGTTTGCAAGTGCGAGAGTTTGCAAGTTTGCAAGTTGGCAAGTGTGCAAGTTGGCAAGTTGGCAAGTTTGGAAGTTTGCAAGTTTGCAAGTTGGCAAGTTGGCAAGATGGCAAGTTTGCAAGTTTGCAAGTTTGCAAGTTTGCAAGTTCGCAATTTGGCAAGTTTGCAAGTTTGCAAGTTTGCAAGTTTCCAAGTTTCCAAGTTTGCAAGTTTGAGAGTTTGCAAGTTTGAGAGTTTGCAAGTTTGCAAGTTTGCAAGTTTACAAGTTTGCAAGTTTACAAGTTTGCAATTTTTAGAGTTTGCAAGTTGGCAAGTTGGCAAGATTGCAAGTTTGCACATTTGCAAGTTAGCAAGTTTGAGAGTTTGCAAGTTTGAGAGTTTGAAAGTTTGAGAGTTTGCAAGTTTGCAAGTTTGAGAGCTTGCAAGTTGGCAAGTTGGCAAGTTTGCAAGTTGGCAAGTTTGCAAGTTTGCATGTAGGCAAGTTTGCAAGTTTGCAAGCAAGTTTGAGAGTTTGCAAGTTTGCAAGTTTGCAAGTTTGCAAGTTTGTAAGTTTGCAAGTTTGCAAGTTTGCAAGTTTGAGAGTTTGCAAGTTTGAGAGCTTGAGAGTTTGCAAGTTTGAGAGTTTGCAAGTGCGAGAGTTTGCAAGTGCGAGAGTTTGCAAGTTTGCAAGTTTGCAAGTTGGCAAGTGTGCAAGTTTGCAAGTTGGCAAGTTGGCAAGTTTGCAAGTTTGCAAATTTGAGCAAGTTTGGGAGTTTGCAAGTTTGCAAGTTTGAGAGTTTGCAAGTTTGAGAGTTTGCAAGTTTGCAAGTTTGAGAGTTTGCAAGTTTGCAAGTTTGAGAGTTTGCAAGTTTGAGACTGCAAGTTTACAAGTTTGCATGTTTGCAAGTTTGCAAGTTTGCAAGTTTGCAAGTTTGCAAGTTGGCAAGTTTGCAAGCTTGCAAGTTTGAGAGTCTGCAAGCTGGCAAGTTGGGAAGTTTGAGTCTGCTAGATGGCAAGATGGCAAGTTTGCAAGTTTGAGAGTTTGCAAGTTTGCAAGTTGGCAAGTTGGCAAGTTGGCAAGTTGGCAAGTTTGCAAGTTTGAGAGTTTGCAAATTTGCAAGTTTGCAAGTTTGTAAGTTCGCAAGTTTGAGTTTGCAAGTTTGCAAGTTTGCAAGTTTGCAGGTTTGAGAGTTTGGAAGTTTGCAAGTTTGAGAGCTTGCAAGTTGGCAAGTTTGCAAGTTTGCAAGTTTGCAAGTTGGCAAGTTGGCAAGTTTGCAAGTTGGCAAGTTTGCAAGTTTGCAAGCAAGTTTGAGAGCTTGCAAGTTTGCAAGTTTGCAAGTTTGAGAGTTTGCAAGTTTGTAAGTATGCAAGTTTGCAAGTTTGAGAGTTTGCAAGTTTGAGAGTTTGCAAGTTTGAGAGTTTGCAACTTTGCAAGTTTGCAAGTTGGCAAGTTTCCAAGTTTGCAAGTTCGCAAGTTGGTAAGTTTGCAAGTTTGCAAGTTTGCAAGTTTGAGAGTTTGCAAGTTGGCAAGTTTGCAAGATTGCAAGATTGCAAGTTTACAAGTTTGCAAGTTTACAAGTTTGCAATTTTTAGAGTTTGCAAGTTGGCAAGTTTGCAAGTTTGCAAGTTTGCACGTTTGCAAGTTAGCAAGTTTGAGAGTTTGCAAGTTTGCAAGTTCGCAAGTTTGCAAGTTGGCAAGTTTGCAAGTTTGCAAGTTGGCAAGTTTGCAAGTTTGAAAGTTTGCAAGTTTGCAAGTTTGCAAATTTGCAAGCAAGTTTGATAGTTTGCAAGTTTGCAAGTTTGAGAGTTTGCAAGTTTGCAAGTTTGAGAGTTCGCAAGTTTGCAAGTTTGCAAGTTTGAGAGTGTGCAAGTTTGAGAGTTTGCAAGTTTGAGAGTTTGCAAGTTTGAGAGTTTGCAAGTTTGCAAGTTTGCAAGTTGGCAAGTTTGCAAGTTGGCAAGTTTGCAAGTTTGCAAGTTTGCAAGTTTGCAAGTTTGAAAGTTTGCAAGCTTGCAAGTTGGCAAGTTGGCAAGTTTGCAAGTTTGCAAGTTTGCAAGTTTGTAAGTTTGCAAGTTTGCAAGTTTGCAAGTTTGAGAGTTTGCAAGTTTGAGAGCTTGAGAGTTTGCAAGTTTGAGAGTTTGCAAGTGCGAGAGTTTGCAAGTTTGCAAGTTGGCAAGTGTGCAAGTTGGCAAGTTGGCAAGTTTGGAAGTTTGCAAGTTTGCAAGTTGGCAAGTTGGCAAGTTGGCAAGTTTGCAAGTTTGCAAGTTTGCAAGTTTGCAAGTTCGCAATTTGGCAAGTTTGCAAGTTTGCAAGTTTGCAAGTTTCCAAGTTTCCAAGTTTGCAAGTTTGAGAGTTTGCAAGTTTGAGAGTTTGCAAGTTTGCAAGTTTGCAAGTTTACAAGTTTGCAAGTTTACAAGTTTGCAATTTTTAGAGTTTGCAAGTTGGCAAGTTGGCAAGATTGCAAGTTTGCACATTTGCAAGTTAGCAAGTTTGAGAGTTTGCAAGTTTGAGAGTTTGAAAGTTTGAGAGTTTGCAAGTTTGCAAGTTTGAGAGCTTGCAAGTTGGCAAGTTGGCAAGTTTGCAAGTTGGCAAGTTTGCAAGTTTGCATGTAGGCAAGTTTGCAAGTTTGCAAGCAAGTTTGAGAGTTTGCAAGTTTGCAAGTTTGCAAGTTTGCAAGTTTGCAAGTTTGTAAGTTTGCAAGTTTGCAAGTTTGCAAGTTTGAGAGTTTGCAAGTTTGAGAGCTTGAGAGTTTGCAAGTTTGAGAGTTTGCAAGTGCGAGAGTTTGCAAGTGCGAGAGTTTGCAAGTTTGCAAGTTTGCAAGTTGGCAAGTGTGCAAGTTTGCAAGTTGGCAAGTTGGCAAGTTTGCAAGTTTGCAAATTTGAGCAAGTTTGGGAGTTTGCAAGTTTGCAAGTTTGAGAGTTTGCAAGTTTGCAAGTTTGAGAGTTTGCAAGTTTGCAAGTTTGAGAGTTTGCAAGTTTGCAAGTTTGAGAGTTTGCAAGTTTGAGACTGCAAGTTTACAAGTTTGCATGTTTGCAAGTTTGCAAGTTTGCAAGTTTGCAAGTTTGCAGGTTTGCAAGTTGGCAAGTTTGCAAGCTTGCAAGTTTGAGAGTCTGCTAGCTGGCAAGTTGGGAAGTTTGAGTCTGCTAGATGGCAAGATGGCAAGTTTGCAAGTTTGAGAGTTTGCAAGTTTGCAAGTTGGCAAGTTGGCAAGTTGGCAAGTTGGCAAGTTTGCAAGTTTGAGAGTTTGCAAATTTGCAAGTTTGCAAGTTTGAGAGTGTGCAAGTTTGAGAGTTTGCAAGTTTGAGAGTTTGCAAGTTTGAGAGTTTGCAAGTTTGCAAGTTTGCAAGTTGGCAAGTTTGCAAGTTGGCAAGTTTGCAAGTTTGCAAGTTTGCAAGTTTGCAAGTTTGAAAGTTTGCAAGCTTGCAAGTTGGCAAGTTGGCAAGTTTGCAAGTTTGCAAGTTTGCAAGTTTGTAAGTTTGCAAGTTTGCAAGTTTGCAAGTTTGAGAGTTTGCAAGTTTGAGAGCTTGAGAGTTTGCAAGTTTGAGAGTTTGCAAGTGCGAGAGTTTGCAAGTTTGCAAGTTGGCAAGTGTGCAAGTTGGCAAGTTGGCAAGTTTGGAAGTTTGCAAGTTTGCAAGTTGGCAAGTTGGCAAGTTGGCAAGTTTGCAAGTTTGCAAGTTTGCAAGTTTGCAAGTTCGCAATTTGGCAAGTTTGCAAGTTTGCAAGTTTGCAAGTTTCCAAGTTTCCAAGTTTGCAAGTTTGAGAGTTTGCAAGTTTGAGAGTTTGCAAGTTTGCAAGTTTGCAAGTTTACAAGTTTGCAAGTTTACAAGTTTGCAATTTTTAGAGTTTGCAAGTTGGCAAGTTGGCAAGATTGCAAGTTTGCACATTTGCAAGTTAGCAAGTTTGAGAGTTTGCAAGTTTGAGAGTTTGAAAGTTTGAGAGTTTGCAAGTTTGCAAGTTTGAGAGCTTGCAAGTTGGCAAGTTGGCAAGTTTGCAAGTTGGCAAGTTTGCAAGTTTGCATGTAGGCAAGTTTGCAAGTTTGCAAGCAAGTTTGAGAGTTTGCAAGTTTGCAAGTTTGCAAGTTTGCAAGTTTGCAAGTTTGTAAGTTTGCAAGTTTGCAAGTTTGCAAGTTTGAGAGTTTGCAAGTTTGAGAGCTTGAGAGTTTGCAAGTTTGAGAGTTTGCAAGTGCGAGAGTTTGCAAGTGCGAGAGTTTGCAAGTTTGCAAGTTTGCAAGTTGGCAAGTGTGCAAGTTTGCAAGTTGGCAAGTTGGCAAGTTTGCAAGTTTGCAAATTTGAGCAAGTTTGGGAGTTTGCAAGTTTGCAAGTTTGAGAGTTTGCAAGTTTGCAAGTTTGAGAGTTTGCAAGTTTGCAAGTTTGAGAGTTTGCAAGTTTGCAAGTTTGAGAGTTTGCAAGTTTGAGACTGCAAGTTTACAAGTTTGCATGTTTGCAAGTTTGCAAGTTTGCAAGTTTGCAAGTTTGCAGGTTTGCAAGTTGGCAAGTTTGCAAGCTTGCAAGTTTGAGAGTCTGCTAGCTGGCAAGTTGGGAAGTTTGAGTCTGCTAGATGGCAAGATGGCAAGTTTGCAAGTTTGAGAGTTTGCAAGTTTGCAAGTTGGCAAGTTGGCAAGTTGGCAAGTTGGCAAGTTTGCAAGTTTGAGAGTTTGCAAATTTGCAAGTTTGCAAGTTTGTAAGTTCGCAAGTTTGAGTTTGCAAGTTTGCAAGTTTGCAAGTTTGCAGGTTTGAGAGTTTGGAAGTTTGCAAGTTTGAGAGCTTGCAAGTTGGCAAGTTTGCAAGTTTGCAAGTTTGCAAGTTGGCAAGTTGGCAAGTTTGCAAGTTGGCAAGTTTGCAAGTTTGCAAGCAAGTTTGAGAGCTTGCAAGTTTGCAAGTTTGCAAGTTTGAGAGTGCAAGTTTGCAAGTTTGAGAGTTTGCAAGTTTGTAAGTATGCAAGTTTGCAAGTTTGAGAGTTTGCAAGTTTGAGAGTTTGCAACTTTGCAAGTTTGCAAGTTGGCAAGTTTCCAAGTTTGCAAGTTCGCAAGTTGGTAAGTTTGCAAGTTTGCAAGTTTGCAAGTTTGAGAGTTTGCAAGTTGGCAAGTTTGCAAGATTGCAAGTTTGCACATTTGCAAGTTAGCAAGTATGAGAGTTTGCAAGTTTGCAAGTTTGCAAGTTGGCAAGTTTGCAAGTTTGCAAGTTGGCAAGCTTGCAAGTTTGAGAGTCTGCAAGCTGGCAAGTTGGCAAGTTTGAGAGTCTGCTAGATGGCAAGATGGCAAGTTTGCAAGTTTGAGAGTTTGCAAGTTTGCAAGTTGGCAAGTTGGCAAGTTGGCAAGTTTGAGTTTGCAAATTTGCAAGTTTGCAAGTTTGTAAGTTCGCAAGTTTGAGAGTTTGCAAGTTTGCAAGTTTGCAGGTTTGAGAGTTTGGAAGTTTGCAAGTTTGAGAGCTTGCAAGTTGGCAAGTTTGCAAGTTGGCAAGTTTGCAAGTTGGCAAGTTGACAAGTTTGCAAGTTGGCAAGCAAGTTTGAGAGTTTGCAAGTTTGCAAGTTTGCAAGTTTGAGAGTTTGCAAGTTTGCAAGTTTGAGAGTTTGCAAGTTTGTAAGTTTGCAAGTTTGCAAGTTTGAGAGTTTGCAAGTTTGAGAGTTTGCAAGTTTGAGAGTTTGCAAGTTTGCAAGTTGGCAAGTTTCCAAGTTTGCAAGTTCGCAAGTTTGTAAGTTTGCAAGTTTGCAAGTTTGCAAGTTTGCAAGTTTGCAAGTTTGAGAGTTTGCAAGTTGGCAAGTTTGCAAGTTTGCAAGTTTGCACATTTGCAAGTTAGCAAGTATGAGAGTTTGCAAGTTTGCAAGTTTGCAAGTTGGCAAGTTTGCAAGTTGGCAAGTTGGCAAGTTTGCAAGTTTGCAAATTTGCAAGCAAGTTTGAGAGTTTGCAAGTTTGAGAGTTTGCAAGTTTGCAAGTTTGAGAGTTTGCAAGTTTGCATGTTTGCAAGTTTGAGAGTTTGCAAGTTTGAGAGTTTGCAAGTTTGAGACTTTGCAAGTTTACAAGTTTGCATGTTTGCAAGTTTGCAAGTTTGCAAGTTTGCAAGTTTGCAAGTTTGAGAGTTTGCAAGTTTGCAAGTTGGCAAGTTTGCAAGTTTGCAAGTTTGCAAGTTTGCAAGTTGGCAAGTTTGCAAGTTTGCAAGTTTGCAAGTTTGCAAATTTGCAAGCAAGTTTGAGAGTTTGCAAGTTTGCAAGTTTGAGAGTTTGCAAGTTTGCAAGTTTGAGAGTTCGCAAGTTTGCAAGTTTGCAAGTTTGCAGGTTTGAGAGTTTGGAAGTTTGCAAGTTTGAGAGCTTGCAAGTTGGCAAGTTTGCAAGTTTGCAAGTTGGCAAGTTTGCAAGTTTGCAAGTGGGCAAGTTTGCAAGTTTGCAAGCAAGTTTGAGAGTTTGCAAGTTTGCAAGTTTGAGAGTTTGCAAGTTTGTAAGTTTGCAAGTTTGCAAGTTTGAGAGTTTGCAAGTTTGAGAGTTTGCAAGTTTGAGAGTTTGCAAGTTTGCAAGTTTGCAAGTTGGCAAGTTTGCAAGTTTGCAAGTTCGCAAGTTTGCAAGTTTGCAAGTTTGCAAGTTTGCAAGTTTGCAAGTTTGAGTTTGCAAGTTGGCAAGTTTGCAAGTTTGCAAGTTTGCACATTTGCAAGTTAGCAAGTATGAGAGTTTGCAAGTTTGCAAGTTTGCAAGTTTGCAAGTTGGCAAGTTTGCAAGTTGGCAAGTTGGCAAGTTTGCAAGTTTGCAAATTTGCAAGAAAGTTTGAGAGTTTGCAAATTTGCAAGTTTGAGAGTTTGCAAGTTTGAGAGTTTGCAAGTTTGAGACTTTGCAAGTTTACAAGTTTGCATGTTTGCAAGTTTGCAAGTTTGCAAGTTTGAGAGTTTGCAACTTGGCAAGTTGGCAAGTTTGCAAGTTTGCAAGTTTGCACGTTTGCAAGTTAGCAAGTTTGAGAGTTTGCAAGTTTGCAAGTTCGCAAGTTTGCAAGTTGGCAAGTTTGCAAGTTTGCAAGTTGGCAAGTTTGCAAGTTTGAAAGTTTGCAAGTTTGCAAGTTTGCAAATTTGCAAGCAAGTTTGAGAGTTTGCAAGTTTGCAAGTTTGAGAGTTTGCAAGTTTGCAAGTTTGAGAGTTCGCAAGTTTGCAAGTTTCCAAGTTTGAGAGTGTGCAAGTTTGAGAGTTTGCAAGTTTGAGAGTTTGCAAGTTTGCAAGTTTGCAAGTTGGCAAGTTTGCAAGTTGGCAAGTTTGCAAGTTTGCAAGTTTGCAAGTTTGCAAGTTTGAAAGTTTGCAAGCTTGCAAGTTGGCAAGTTGGCAAGTTTGCAAGTTTGCAAGTTTGCAAGTTTGCAAGTTTGTAAGTTTGCAAGTTTGCAAGTTTGCAAGTTTGAGAGTTTGCAAGTTTGAGAGCTTGAGAGTTTGCAAGTTTGAGAGTTTGCAAGTGCGAGAGTTTGCAAGTTTGCAAGTTGGCAAGTGTGCAAGTTGGCAAGTTGGCAAGTTTGGAAGTTTGCAAGTTTGCAAGTTTGCAAGTTGGCAAGTTGGCAAGTTTGCAAGTTTGCAAGTTTGCAAGTTCGCAATTTGGCAAGTTTGCAAGTTTGCAAGTTTGCAAGTTTCCAAGTTTCCAAGTTTGCAAGTTTGAGAGTTTGCAAGTTTGAGAGTTTGCAAGTTTGCAAGATTGCAAGTTTACAAGTTTGCAAGTTTACAAGTTTGCAATTTTTAGAGTTTGCAAGTTGGCAAGTTGGCAAGATTGCAAGTTTGCACATTTGCAAGTTAGCAAGTTTGAGAGTTTGCAAGTTTGAGAGTTTGCAAGTTTGAGAGTTTGCAAGTTTGTAAGTTGGCAAGTTTGAGAGTTTGCAAGTTTGAGAGTTTGCAAGTTTGCAAGTTTGAGAGCTTGCAAGTTGGCAAGTTTGCAAGTTTGCAAGTTTGCAAGTTGGCAAGTTTGCAAGTTTGCATGTAGGCAGTTTGCAAGTTTGCAAGCAAGTTTGAGAGTGCGTTTGCAAGTTTGCAAGTTTGCAAGTTTGTAAGTTTGCAAGTTTGCAAGTTTGCAAGATTGCAAGTTTGCACATTTGCAAGTTAGCAAGTATGAGAGTTTGCAAGTTTGCAAGTTTGCAAGTTGGCAAGTTTGCAAGTTTGCAAGTTTGCAAGTTGGCAAGCTTGCAAGTTTGAGTCTGCAAGCTGGCAAGTTGGCAAGTTTGAGAGTCTGCTAGATGGCAAGATGGCAAGTTTGCAAGTTTGAGAGTTTGCAAGTTTGCAAGTTGGCAAGTTGGCAAGTTGGCAAGTTTGAGTTTGCAAATTTGCAAGTTTGCAAGTTTGTAAGTTCGCAAGTTTGAGAGTTTGCAAGTTTGCAAGTTTGCAAGTTTGCAGGTTTGAGAGTTTGGAAGTTTGCAAGTTTGAGAGCTTGCAAGTTGGCAAGTTTGCAAGTTTGCAAGTTTGCAAGTTGGCAAGTTGACAAGTTTGCAAGTTGGCAAGCAAGTTTGAGAGTTTGCAAGTTTGCAAGTTTGCAAGTTTGAGAGTTTGCAAGTTTGCAAGTTTGAGAGTTTGCAAGTTTGTAAGTTTGCAAGTTTGCAAGTTTGAGAGTTTGCAAGTTTGAGAGTTTGCAAGTTTGAGAGTTTGCAAGTTTGCAAGTTGGCAAGTTTCCAAGTTTGCAAGTTCGCAAGTTTGTAAGTTTGCAAGTTTGCAAGTTTGCAAGTTTGCAAGTTTGCAAGTTTGAGAGTTTGCAAGTTGGCAAGTTTGCAAGTTTGCAAGTTTGCACATTTGCAAGTTAGCAAGTATGAGAGTTTGCAAGTTTGCAAGTTTGCAAGTTGGCAAGTTTGCAAGTTGGCAAGTTGGCAAGTTTGCAAGTTTGCAAATTTGCAAGCAAGTTTGAGAGTTTGCAAGTTTGAGAGTTTGCAAGTTTGCAAGTTTGAGAGTTTGCAAGTTTGCATGTTTGCAAGTTTGAGAGTTTGCAAGTTTGAGAGTTTGAGAGTTCGCAAGTTTGCAAGTTTGCAAGTTTGCAGGTTTGAGAGTTTGGAAGTTTGCAAGTTTGAGAGCTTGCAAGTTGGCAAGTTTGCAAGTTTGCAAGTTTGCAAGTTGGCAAGTTTGCAAGTTTGCAAGTGGGCAAGTTTGCAAGTTTGCAAGCAAGTTTGAGAGTTTGCAAGTTTGCAAGTTTGAGAGTTTGCAAGTTTGTAAGTTTGCAAGTTTGCAAGTTTGAGAGTTTGCAAGTTTGAGAGTTTGCAAGTTTGAGAGTTTGCAAGTTTGCAAGTTTGCAAGTTGGCAAGTTTGCAAGTTTGCAAGTTCGCAAGTTTGTAAGTTTGCAAGTTTGCAAGTTTGCAAGTTTGCAAGTTTGACTTTGCAAGTTGGCAAGTTTGCAAGTTTGCAAGTTTGCACATTTGCAAGTTAGCAAGTATGAGAGTTTGCAAGTTTGCAAGTTTGCAAGTTTGCAAGTTGGCAAGTTTGCAAGTTGGCAAGTTGGCAAGTTTGCAAGTTTGCAAATTTGCAAGAAAGTTTGAGAGTTTGCAAATTTGCAAGTTTGAGAGTTTGCAAGTTTGAGACTTTGCAAGTTTACAAGTTTGCATGTTTGCAAGTTTGCAAGTTTGCAAGTTTGAGAGTTTGCAACTTGGCAAGTTGGCAAGTTTGCAAGTTTGCAAGTTTGCACGTTTGCAAGTTAGCAAGTTTGAGAGTGCAAGTTTGCAAGTTCGCAAGTTTGCAAGTTGGCAAGTTTGCAAGTTTGCAAGTTGGCAAGTTTGCAAGTTTGAAAGTTTGCAAGTTTGCAAGTTTGCAAATTTGCAAGCAAGTTTGAGAGTTTGCAAGTTTGCAAGTTTGAGAGTTTGCAAGTTTGCAAGTTTGAGAGCTCGCAAGTTTGCAAGTTTGCAAGTTTGAGAGTGTGCAAGTTTGAGAGTTTGCAAGTTTGAGAGTTTGCAAGTTTGCAAGTTTGCAAGTTGGCAAGTTTGCAAGTTGGCAAGTTTGCAAGTTTGCAAGTTTGCAAGTTTGCAAGTTTGAAAGTTTGCAAGCTTGCAAGTTGGCAAGTTGGCAAGTTTGCAAGTTTGCAAGTTTGCAAGTTTGTAAGTTTGCAAGTTTGCAAGTTTGCAAGTTTGAGAGTTTGCAAGTTTGAGAGCTTGAGAGTTTGCAAGTTTGAGAGTTTGCAAGTGCGAGAGTTTGCAAGTTTGCAAGTTGGCAAGTGTGCAAGTTGGCAAGTTGGCAAGTTTGGAAGTTTGCAAGTTTGCAAGTTGGCAAGTTGGCAAGTTTGCAAGTTTGCAAGTTTGCAAGTTTGCAAGTTCGCAATTTGGCAAGTTTGCAAGTTTGCAAGTTTCCAAGTTTCCAAGTTTGCAAGTTTGAGAGTTTGCAAGTTTGAGAGTTTGCAAGTTTGCAAGATTGCAAGTTTACAAGTTTGCAAGTTTACAAGTTTGCAATTTTTAGAGTTTGCAAGTTGGCAAGTTTGCAAGTTTGCAAGTTTGCACGTTTGCAAGTTAGCAAGTTTGAGAGTTTGCAAGTTTGCAAGTTCGCAAGTTTGCAAGTTGGCAAGTTTGCAAGTTTGCAAGTTGGCAAGTTTGCAAGTTTGAAAGTTTGCAAGTTTGCAAGTTTGCAAATTTGCAAGCAAGTTTGAGAGTTTGCAAGTTTGCAAGTTTGAGAGTTTGCAAGTTTGCAAGTTTGAGAGTTCGCAAGTTTGCAAGTTTGCAAGTTTGAGAGTGTGCAAGTTTGAGAGTTTGCAAGTTTGAGAGTTTGCAAGTTTGAGAGTTTGCAAGTTTGCAAGTTTGCAAGTTGGCAAGTTTGCAAGTTGGCAAGTTTGCAAGTTTGCAAGTTTGCAAGTTTGCAAGTTTGAAAGTTTGCAAGCTTGCAAGTTGGCAAGTTGGCAAGTTTGCAAGTTTGCAAGTTTGCAAGTTTGTAAGTTTGCAAGTTTGCAAGTTTGCAAGTTTGAGAGTTTGCAAGTTTGAGAGCTTGAGAGTTTGCAAGTTTGAGAGTTTGCAAGTGCGAGAGTTTGCAAGTTTGCAAGTTGGCAAGTGTGCAAGTTGGCAAGTTGGCAAGTTTGGAAGTTTGCAAGTTTGCAAGTTGGCAAGTTGGCAAGTTGGCAAGTTTGCAAGTTTGCAAGTTTGCAAGTTTGCAAGTTCGCAATTTGGCAAGTTTGCAAGTTTGCAAGTTTGCAAGTTTCCAAGTTTCCAAGTTTGCAAGTTTGAGAGTTTGCAAGTTTGAGAGTTTGCAAGTTTGCAAGTTTGCAAGTTTACAAGTTTGCAAGTTTACAAGTTTGCAATTTTTAGAGTTTGCAAGTTGGCAAGTTGGCAAGATTGCAAGTTTGCACATTTGCAAGTTAGCAAGTTTGAGAGTTTGCAAGTTTGAGAGTTTGAAAGTTTGAGAGTTTGCAAGTTTGCAAGTTTGAGAGCTTGCAAGTTGGCAAGTTGGCAAGTTTGCAAGTTGGCAAGTTTGCAAGTTTGCATGTAGGCAAGTTTGCAAGTTTGCAAGCAAGTTTGAGAGTTTGCAAGTTTGCAAGTTTGCAAGTTTGCAAGTTTGTAAGTTTGCAAGTTTGCAAGTTTGCAAGTTTGAGAGTTTGCAAGTTTGAGAGCTTGAGAGTTTGCAAGTTTGAGAGTTTGCAAGTGCGAGAGTTTGCAAGTGCGAGAGTTTGCAAGTTTGCAAGTTTGCAAGTTGGCAAGTGTGCAAGTTTGCAAGTTGGCAAGTTGGCAAGTTTGCAAGTTTGCAAATTTGAGCAAGTTTGGGAGTTTGCAAGTTTGCAAGTTTGAGAGTTTGCAAGTTTGCAAGTTTGAGAGTTTGCAAGTTTGCAAGTTTGAGAGTTTGCAAGTTTGCAAGTTTGAGAGTTTGCAAGTTTGAGACTGCAAGTTTACAAGTTTGCATGTTTGCAAGTTTGCAAGTTTGCAAGTTTGCAAGTTTGCAAGTTTGCAAGTTGGCAAGTTTGCAAGCTTGCAAGTTTGAGAGTCTGCTAGCTGGCAAGTTGGGAAGTTTGAGTCTGCTAGATGGCAAGATGGCAAGTTTGCAAGTTTGAGAGTTTGCAAGTTTGCAAGTTGGCAAGTTGGCAAGTTTGCAAGTTTGAGAGTTTGCAAATTTGCAAGTTTGCAAGTTTGTAAGTTCGCAAGTTTGAGTTTGCAAGTTTGCAAGTTTGCAAGTTTGCAGGTTTGAGAGTTTGGAAGTTTGCAAGTTTGAGAGCTTGCAAGTTGGCAAGTTTGCAAGTTTGCAAGTTTGCAAGTTGGCAAGTTGGCAAGTTTGCAAGTTGGCAAGTTTGCAAGTTTGCAAGCAAGTTTGAGAGCTTGCAAGTTTGCAAGTTTGCAAGTTTGAGAGTGCAAGTTTGCAAGTTTGAGAGTTTGCAAGTTTGTAAGTATGCAAGTTTGCAAGTTTGAGAGTTTGCAAGTTTGAGAGTTTGCAAGTTTGAGAGTTTGCAACTTTGCAAGTTTGCAAGTTGGCAAGTTTCCAAGTTTGCAAGTTCGCAAGTTGGTAAGTTTGCAAGTTTGCAAGTTTGCAAGTTTGAGAGTTTGCAAGTTGGCAAGTTTGCAAGATTGCAAGTTTGCACATTTGCAAGTTAGCAAGTATGAGAGTTTGCAAGTTTGCAAGTTTGCAAGTTGGCAAGTTTGCAAGTTTGCAAGTTGGCAAGCTTGCAAGTTTGAGAGTCTGCAAGCTGGCAAGTTGGCAAGTTTGAGAGTCTGCTAGATGGCAAGATGGCAAGTTTGCAAGTTTGAGAGTTTGCAAGTTTGCAAGTTGGCAAGTTGGCAAGTTGGCAAGTTTGAGTTTGCAAATTTGCAAGTTTGCAAGTTTGTAAGTTCGCAAGTTTGAGAGTTTGCAAGTTTGCAAGTTTGCAAGTTTGCAGGTTTGAGAGTTTGGAAGTTTGCAAGTTTGAGAGCTTGCAAGTTGGCAAGTTTGCAAGTTGGCAAGTTTGCAAGTTGGCAAGTTGACAAGTTTGCAAGTTGGCAAGCAAGTTTGAGAGTTTGCAAGTTTGCAAGTTTGCAAGTTTGAGAGTTTGCAAGTTTGCAAGTTTGAGAGTTTGCAAGTTTGTAAGTTTGCAAGTTTGCAAGTTTGAGAGTTTGCAAGTTTGAGAGTTTGCAAGTTTGAGAGTTTGCAAGTTTGCAAGTTGGCAAGTTTCCAAGTTTGCAAGTTCGCAAGTTTGTAAGTTTGCAAGTTTGCAAGTTTGCAAGTTTGCAAGTTTGCAAGTTTGAGAGTTTGCAAGTTGGCAAGTTTGCAAGTTTGCAAGTTTGCACATTTGCAAGTTAGCAAGTATGAGAGTTTGCAAGTTTGCAAGTTTGCAAGTTGGCAAGTTTGCAAGTTGGCAAGTTGGCAAGTTTGCAAGTTTGCAAATTTGCAAGCAAGTTTGAGAGTTTGCAAGTTTGAGAGTTTGCAAGTTTGCAAGTTTGAGAGTTTGCAAGTTTGCATGTTTGCAAGTTTGAGAGTTTGCAAGTTTGAGAGTTTGCAAGTTTGAGACTTTGCAAGTTTACAAGTTTGCATGTTTGCAAGTTTGCAAGTTTGCAAGTTTGCAAGTTTGAGAGTTTGCAAGTTTGCAAGTTGGCAAGTTTGCAAGTTTGCAAGTTTGCAAGTTTGCAAGTTGGCAAGTTTGCAAGTTTGCAAGTTTGCAAGTTTGCAAATTTGCAAGCAAGTTTGAGAGTTTGCAAGTTTGCAAGTTTGAGAGTTTGCAAGTTTGCAAGTTTGAGAGTTCGCAAGTTTGCAAGTTTGCAAGTTTGCAGGTTTGAGAGTTTGGAAGTTTGCAAGTTTGAGAGCTTGCAAGTTGGCAAGTTTGCAAGTTTGCAAGTTGGCAAGTTTGCAAGTTTGCAAGTGGGCAAGTTTGCAAGTTTGCAAGCAAGTTTGAGAGTTTGCAAGTTTGCAAGTTTGAGAGTTTGCAAGTTTGTAAGTTTGCAAGTTTGCAAGTTTGAGAGTTTGCAAGTTTGAGAGTTTGCAAGTTTGAGAGTTTGCAAGTTTGCAAGTTTGCAAGTTGGCAAGTTTGCAAGTTTGCAAGTTCGCAAGTTTGCAAGTTTGCAAGTTTGCAAGTTTGCAAGTTTGAGTTTGCAAGTTGGCAAGTTTGCAAGTTTGCACATTTGCAAGTTAGCAAGTATGAGAGTTTGCAAGTTTGCAAGTTTGCAAGTTTGCAAGTTGGCAAGTTTGCAAGTTGGCAAGTTGGCAAGTTTGCAAGTTTGCAAATTTGCAAGAAAGTTTGAGAGTTTGCAAATTTGCAAGTTTGAGAGTTTGCAAGTTTGAGAGTTTGCAAGTTTGAGACTTTGCAAGTTTACAAGTTTGCATGTTTGCAAGTTTGCAAGTTTGCAAGTTTGAGAGTTTGCAACTTGGCAAGTTGGCAAGTTTGCACGTTTGCAAGTTTGCACGTTTGCAAGTTAGCAAGTTTGAGAGTTTGCAAGTTTGCAAGTTCGCAAGTTTGCAAGTTGGCAAGTTTGCAAGTTTGCAAGTTGGCAAGTTTGCAAGTTTGAAAGTTTGCAAGTTTGCAAGTTTGCAAATTTGCAAGCAAGTTTGAGAGTTTGCAAGTTTGCAAGTTTGAGAGTTTGCAAGTTTGCAAGTTTGAGAGTTCGCAAGTTTGCAAGTTTCCAAGTTTGAGAGTGTGCAAGTTTGAGAGTTTGCAAGTTTGAGAGTTTGCAAGTTTGCAAGTTTGCAAGTTGGCAAGTTTGCAAGTTGGCAAGTTTGCAAGTTTGCAAGTTTGCAAGTTTGCAAGTTTGAAAGTTTGCAAGCTTGCAAGTTGGCAAGTTGGCAAGTTTGCAAGTTTGCAAGTTTGCAAGTTTGTAAGTTTGCAAGTTTGCAAGTTTGCAAGTTTGAGAGTTTGCAAGTTTGAGAGCTTGAGAGTTTGCAAGTTTGAGAGTTTGCAAGTGCGAGAGTTTGCAAGTTTGCAAGTTGGCAAGTGTGCAAGTTGGCAAGTTGGCAAGTTTGGAAGTTTGCAAGTTTGCAAGTTTGCAAGTTGGCAAGTTGGCAAGTTTGCAAGTTTGCAAGTTTGCAAGTTCGCAATTTGGCAAGTTTGCAAATTTGCAAGTTTGCAAGTTTGTAAGTTCGCAAGTTTGAGAGTTTGCAAGTTTGCAAGTTTGCAAGTTTGCAGGTTTGAGAGTTTGCAAATTTGCAAGTTTGCAAGTTTGTAAGTTCGCAAGTTTGAGTTTGCAAGTTTGCAAGTTTGCAAGTTTGCAGGTTTGAGAGTTTGGAAGTTTGCAAGTTTGAGAGCTTGCAAGTTGGCAAGTTTGCAAGTTTGCAAGTTTGCAAGTTGGCAAGTTGGCAAGTTTGCAAGTTGGCAAGTTTGCAAGTTTGCAAGCAAGTTTGAGAGCTTGCAAGTTTGCAAGTTTGCAAGTTTGAGAGTGCAAGTTTGCAAGTTTGAGAGTTTGCAAGTTTGTAAGTATGCAAGTTTGCAAGTTTGAGAGTTTGCAAGTTTGAGAGTTTGCAAGTTTGAGAGTTTGCAACTTTGCAAGTTTGCAAGTTGGCAAGTTTCCAAGTTTGCAAGTTCGCAAGTTGGTAAGTTTGCAAGTTTGCAAGTTTGCAAGTTTGAGAGTTTGCAAGTTGGCAAGTTTGCAAGATTGCAAGTTTGCACATTTGCAAGTTAGCAAGTATGAGAGTTTGCAAGTTTGCAAGTTTGCAAGTTGGCAAGTTTGCAAGTTTGCAAGTTGGCAAGCTTGCAAGTTTGAGAGTCTGCAAGCTGGCAAGTTGGCAAGTTTGAGAGTCTGCTAGATGGCAAGATGGCAAGTTTGCAAGTTTGAGAGTTTGCAAGTTTGCAAGTTGGCAAGTTGGCAAGTTGGCAAGTTTGAGTTTGCAAATTTGCAAGTTTGCAAGTTTGTAAGTTCGCAAGTTTGAGAGTTTGCAAGTTTGCAAGTTTGCAAGTTTGCAGGTTTGAGAGTTTGGAAGTTTGCAAGTTTGAGAGCTTGCAAGTTGGCAAGTTTGCAAGTTGGCAAGTTTGCAAGTTGGCAAGTTGACAAGTTTGCAAGTTGGCAAGCAAGTTTGAGAGTTTGCAAGTTTGCAAGTTTGCAAGTTTGAGAGTTTGCAAGTTTGCAAGTTTGAGAGTTTGCAAGTTTGTAAGTTTGCAAGTTTGCAAGTTTGAGAGTTTGCAAGTTTGAGAGTTTGCAAGTTTGAGAGTTTGCAAGTTTGCAAGTTGGCAAGTTTCCAAGTTTGCAAGTTCGCAAGTTTGTAAGTTTGCAAGTTTGCAAGTTTGCAAGTTTGCAAGTTTGCAAGTTTGAGAGTTTGCAAGTTGGCAAGTTTGCAAGTTTGCAAGTTTGCACATTTGCAAGTTAGCAAGTATGAGAGTTTGCAAGTTTGCAAGTTTGCAAGTTGGCAAGTTTGCAAGTTGGCAAGTTGGCAAGTTTGCAAGTTTGCAAATTTGCAAGCAAGTTTGAGAGTTTGCAAGTTTGAGAGTTTGCAAGTTTGCAAGTTTGAGAGTTTGCAAGTTTGCATGTTTGCAAGTTTGAGAGTTTGCAAGTTTGAGAGTTTGCAAGTTTGAGACTTTGCAAGTTTACAAGTTTGCATGTTTGCAAGTTTGCAAGTTTGCAAGTTTGCAAGTTTGCAAGTTTGAGAGTTTGCAAGTTTGCAAGTTGGCAAGTTTGCAAGTTTGCAAGTTTGCAAGTTTGCAAGTTGGCAAGTTTGCAAGTTTGCAAGTTTGCAAGTTTGCAAATTTGCAAGCAAGTTTGAGAGTTTGCAAGTTTGCAAGTTTGAGAGTTTGCAAGTTTGCAAGTTTGAGAGTTCGCAAGTTTGCAAGTTTGCAAGTTTGCAGGTTTGAGAGTTTGGAAGTTTGCAAGTTTGAGAGCTTGCAAGTTGGCAAGTTTGCAAGTTTGCAAGTTGGCAAGTTTGCAAGTTTGCAAGTGGGCAAGTTTGCAAGTTTGCAAGCAAGTTTGAGAGTTTGCAAGTTTGCAAGTTTGAGAGTTTGCAAGTTTGTAAGTTTGCAAGTTTGCAAGTTTGAGAGTTTGCAAGTTTGAGAGTTTGCAAGTTTGAGAGTTTGCAAGTTTGCAAGTTTGCAAGTTGGCAAGTTTGCAAGTTTGCAAGTTCGCAAGTTTGCAAGTTTGCAAGTTTGCAAGTTTGCAAGTTTGAGTTTGCAAGTTGGCAAGTTTGCAAGTTTGCACATTTGCAAGTTAGCAAGTATGAGAGTTTGCAAGTTTGCAAGTTTGCAAGTTTGCAAGTTGGCAAGTTTGCAAGTTGGCAAGTTGGCAAGTTTGCAAGTTTGCAAATTTGCAAGAAAGTTTGAGAGTTTGCAAATTTGCAAGTTTGAGAGTTTGCAAGTTTGAGAGTTTGCAAGTTTGAGACTTTGCAAGTTTACAAGTTTGCATGTTTGCAAGTTTGCAAGTTTGCAAGTTTGAGAGTTTGCAACTTGGCAAGTTGGCAAGTTTGCAAGTTTGCAAGTTTGCACGTTTGCAAGTTAGCAAGTTTGAGAGTTTGCAAGTTTGCAAGTTCGCAAGTTTGCAAGTTGGCAAGTTTGCAAGTTTGCAAGTTGGCAAGTTTGCAAGTTTGAAAGTTTGCAAGTTTGCAAGTTTGCAAATTTGCAAGCAAGTTTGAGAGTTTGCAAGTTTGCAAGTTTGAGAGTTTGCAAGTTTGCAAGTTTGAGAGTTCGCAAGTTTGCAAGTTTCCAAGTTTGAGAGTGTGCAAGTTTGAGAGTTTGCAAGTTTGAGAGTTTGCAAGTTTGCAAGTTTGCAAGTTGGCAAGTTTGCAAGTTGGCAAGTTTGCAAGTTTGCAAGTTTGCAAGTTTGCAAGTTTGAAAGTTTGCAAGCTTGCAAGTTGGCAAGTTGGCAAGTTTGCAAGTTTGCAAGTTTGCAAGTTTGTAAGTTTGCAAGTTTGCAAGTTTGCAAGTTTGAGAGTTTGCAAGTTTGAGAGCTTGAGAGTTTGCAAGTTTGAGAGTTTGCAAGTGCGAGAGTTTGCAAGTTTGCAAGTTGGCAAGTGTGCAAGTTGGCAAGTTGGCAAGTTTGGAAGTTTGCAAGTTTGCAAGTTTGCAAGTTGGCAAGTTGGCAAGTTTGCAAGTTTGCAAGTTTGCAAGTTCGCAATTTGGCAAGTTTGCAAATTTGCAAGTTTGCAAGTTTGTAAGTTCGCAAGTTTGAGAGTTTGCAAGTTTGCAAGTTTGCAAGTTTGCAGGTTTGAGAGTTTGGAAGTTTGCAAGTTTGAGAGCTTGCAAGTTGGCAAGTTTGCAAGTTGGCAAGTTTGCAAGTTGGCAAGTTGACAAGTTTGCAAGTTGGCAAGCAAGTTTGAGAGTTTGCAAGTTTGCAAGTTTGCAAGTTTGAGAGTTTGCAAGTTTGCAAGTTTGCAAGTTTGAGAGTTTGCAAGTTTGTAAGTTTGCAAGTTTGCAAGTTTGAGAGTTTGCAAGTTTGAGAGTTTGCAAGTTTGAGAGTTTGCAAGTTTGCAAGTTGGCAAGTTTCCAAGTTTGCAAGTTCGCAAGTTTGTAAGTTTGCAAGTTTGCAAGTTTGCAAGTTTGCAAGTTTGCAAGTTTGAGAGTTTGCAAGTTGGCAAGTTTGCAAGTTTGCAAGTTTGCACATTTGCAAGTTAGCAAGTATGAGAGTTTGCAAGTTTGCAAGTTTGCAAGTTGGCAAGTTTGCAAGTTGGCAAGTTGGCAAGTTTGCAAGTTTGCAAATTTGCAAGCAAGTTTGAGAGTTTGCAAGTTTGAGAGTTTGCAAGTTTGCAAGTTTGAGAGTTTTCAAGTTTGCATGTTTGCAAGTTTGAGAGTTTGCAAGTTTGAGAGTTTGCAAGTTTGAGACTTTGCAAGTTTACAAGTTTGCATGTTTGCAAGTTTGCAAGTTTGCAAGTTTGCAAGTTTGAGAGTTTGCAAGTTTGCAAGTTGGCAAGTTTGCAAGTTTGCAAGTTTGCAAGTTTGCAAGTTGGCAAGTTTGCAAGTTTGCAAGTTTGCAAGTTTGCAAATTTGCAAGCAAGTTTGAGAGTTTGCAAGTTTGCAAGTTTGAGAGTTTGCAAGTTTGCAAGTTTGAGAGTTCGCAAGTTTGCAAGTTTGCAGGTTTGAGAGTTTGGAAGTTTGCAAGTTTGAGAGCTTGCAAGTTTGCAAGTTTGCAAGTTGGCAAGTTTGCAAGTTTGCAAGTTCGCAAGTTTGCAAGTTTGCAAGTTTGCAAGTTTGCAAGTTTGCAAGTTTGAGTTTGCAAGTTGGCAAGTTTGCAAGTTTGCAAGTTTGCACATTTGCAAGTTAGCAAGTATGAGAGTTTGCAAGTTTGCAAGTTTGCAAGTTTGCAAGTTGGCAAGTTTGCAAGTTGGCAAGTTGGCAAGTTTGCAAGTTTGCAAATTTGCAAGAAAGTTTGAGAGTTTGCAAATTTGCAAGTTTGAGAGTTTGCAAGTTTGAGAGTTTGCAAGTTTGAGACTTTGCAAGTTTACAAGTTTGCATGTTTGCAAGTTTGCAAGTTTGCAAGTTTGAGAGTTTGCAACTTGGCAAGTTGGCAAGTTTGCAAGTTTGCAAGTTTGCACGTTTGCAAGTTAGCAAGTTTGAGAGTTTGCAAGTTTGCAAGTTCGCAAGTTTGCAAGTTGGCAAGTTTGCAAGTTTGCAAGTTGGCAAGTTTGCAAGTTTGAAAGTTTGCAAGTTTGCAAGTTTGCAAATTTGCAAGCAAGTTTGAGAGTTTGCAAGTTTGCAAGTTTGAGAGTTTGCAAGTTTGCAAGTTTGAGAGTTCGCAAGTTTGCAAGTTTCCAAGTTTGAGAGTGTGCAAGTTTGAGAGTTTGCAAGTTTGAGAGTTTGCAAGTTTGCAAGTTTGCAAGTTGGCAAGTTTGCAAGTTGGCAAGTTTGCAAGTTTGCAAGTTTGCAAGTTTGCAAGTTTGAAAGTTTGCAAGCTTGCAAGTTGGCAAGTTGGCAAGTTTGCAAGTTTGCAAGTTTGCAAGTTTGTAAGTTTGCAAGTTTGCAAGTTTGCAAGTTTGAGAGTTTGCAAGTTTGAGAGCTTGAGAGTTTGCAAGTTTGAGAGTTTGCAAGTGCGAGAGTTTGCAAGTTTGCAAGTTGGCAAGTGTGCAAGTTGGCAAGTTGGCAAGTTTGGAAGTTTGCAAGTTTGCAAGTTTGCAAGTTGGCAAGTTGGCAAGTTTGCAAGTTTGCAAGTTTGCAAGTTCGCAATTTGGCAAGTTTGCAAGTTTGCAAGTTTGCAAGTTTCCAAGTTTCCAAGTTTGCAAGTTTGAGAGTTTGCAAGTTTGAGAGTTTGCAAGTTTGCAAGATTGCAAGTTTACAAGTTTGCAAGTTTACAAGTTTGCAATTTTTAGAGTTTGCAAGTTGGCAAGTTGGCAAGATTGCAAGTTTGCACATTTGCAAGTTAGCAAGTTTGAGAGTTTGCAAGTTTGAGAGTTTGCAAGTTTGAGAGTTTGCAAGTTTGTAAGTTGGCAAGTTTGAGAGTTTGCAAGTTTGAGAGTTTGCAAGTTTGCAAGTTTGAGAGCTTGCAAGTTGGCAAGTTTGCAAGTTTGCAAGTTTGCAAGCTGGCAAGTTTGCAAGTTTGCATGTAGGCAGTTTGCAAGTTTGCAAGCAAGTTTGAGAGTGTGTTTGCAAGTTTGCAAGTTTGCAAGTTTGTAAGTTTGCAAGTTTGCAAGTTTGCAAGTTTGAGAGTTTGCAAGTTTGAGAGCTTGAGAGTTTGCAAGTTTGAGAGTTTGCAAGTGCGAGAGTTTGCAAGTTTGCAAGTTGGCAAGTGTGCAAGTTGGCAAGTTGGCAAGTTTGGAAGTTTGCAAGTTTGCAAGTTTGCAAGTTTGCACATTTGCAAGTTAGCAAGTATGAAAGTTTGCAAGTTTGCAAGTTTGCAAGTTGCCAAGTTTGCAAGTTGGCAAGTTGGCAAGTTTGCAAGTTTGCAAATTTGAGCAAGTTTGGGAGTTTGCAAGTTTGCAAGTTTGAGAGTTTGCAAGTTTGCAAGTTTGAGAGTTTGCAAGTTTGCAAGTTTGAGAGTTTGCAAGTTTGCAAGTTTGCAAGTTTGCAAGTTGGCAAGTTTGCAAGCTTGCAAGTTTGAGAGTCTGCAAGCTGGCAAGTTGGGAAGTTTGAGAGTCTGCTAGATGGCAAGATGGCAAGTTTGCAAGTTTGAGAGTTTGCAAGTTGGCAAGTTGGCAAGTTGGCAAGTTTGCAAGTTGGCAAGTTGGCAAGTTTGGGAGTTTGCAAATTTGCAAGTTTGTAAGTTCGCAAGTTTGAGAGTTTGCAAGTTTGCAGGTTTGAGAGTTTGGAAGTTTGCAAGTTTGAGAGCTTGCAAGTTGGCAAGTTGGCAAGTTTGCAAGTTTGCAAGTTGGCAAGTTGGCAAGTTTGCAAGTTGGCAAGTTTGCAAGTTTGCAAGCAAGTTTGAGAGCTTGCAAGTTTGCAAGTTTGCAAGTTTGAGAGTTTGCAAGTTTGTAAGTATGCAAGTTTGCAAGTTTGAGAGTTTGCAAGTTTGAGAGTTTGCAAGTTTGAGAGTTTGCAACTTTGCAAGTTTGCAAGTTGGCAAGTTTCCAAGTTTGCAAGTTCGCAAGTTGGTAAGTTTGCAAGTTTGCAAGTTTGCAAGTTTGAGAGTTTGCAAGTTGGCAAGTTTGCAAGATTGCAAGTTTGCACATTTGCAAGTTAGCAAGTATGAGAGTTTGCAAGTTTGCAAGTTTGCAAGTTGGCAAGTTTGCAAGTTTGCAAGTTGGCAAGCTTGCAAGTTTGAGAGTCTGCAAGCTGGCAAGTTGGCAAGTTTGAGAGTCTGCTAGATGGCAAGATGGCAAGTTTGCAAGTTTGAGAGTTTGCAAATTTGCAAGTTGGCAAGTTGGCAAGTTGGCAAGTTGGCAAGTTTGAGAGTTTGCAAATTTGCAAGTTTGCAAGTTTGTAAGTTCGCAAGTTTGAGAGTTTGCAAGTTTGCAAGTTTGCAAGTTTGCAGGTTTGAGAGTTTGGAAGTTTGCAAGTTTGAGAGCTTGCAAGTTGGCAAGTTTGCAAGTTTGCAAGTTTGCAAGTTGGCAAGTTGACAAGTTTGGAAGTTGGCAAGCAAGTTTGAGAGTTTGCAAGTTTGCAAGTTTGCAAGTTTGAGAGTTTGCAAGTTTGCAAGTTTGAGAGTTTGCAAGTTTGTAAGTTTGCAAGTTTGCAAGTTTGAGAGTTTGCAAGTTTGAGAGTTTGCAAGTTTGAGAGTTTGCAAGTTTGCAAGTTGGCAAGTTTCCAAGTTTGCAAGTTCGCAAGTTTGTAAGTTTGCAAGTTTGCAAGTTTGCAAGTTTGCAAGTTTGCAAGTTTGAGAGTTTGCAAGTTTGAGAGTTTGCAAGTTTGCAAGTTTGAGAGTTTGCAAGTTTGAGAGTTTGCAAGTTGGCAAGTTGGCAAGTTTGCAAGTTTGCAAGTTTGCAAGTTTGAGAGTTTGCAAGTTTGCAAGTTTGCAAGTTTGCAAGTTTGCAAGTTTGCAGGTTTGAGAGTTTGGAAGTTTGCAAGTTTGAGAGCTTGCAAGTTGGCAAGTTTGCAAGTTTGCAAGTTTGCAAGCAAGTTTGAGAGTTTGCAAGTTTGCAAGTTTGAGAGTTTGCAAGTTTGTAAGTTTGCAAGTTTGCAAGTTTGAGAGTTTGCAAGTTTGAGAGTTTGCAAGTTTGAGAGTTTGCAAGTTTGCAAGTTTGCAAGTTCGCAAGTTTGGAAGTTTGCAAGTTTGCAAGTTTGCAAGTTTGCAAGTTTGCAAGTTTGCAAGTTTGAGTTTGCAAGTTGGCAAGTTTGCAAGTTTGCAAGTTTGCACATTTGCAAGTTAGCAAGTATGAGAGTTTGCAAGTTTGCAAGTTTGCAAGTTTGCAAGTTGGCAAGTTTGCAAGTTGGCAAGTTGGCAAGTTGGCAAGTTTGCAAATTTGCAAGCAAGTTTGAGAGTTTGCAAGTTTGAGAGTTTGCAAGTTTGAGACTTTGCAAGTTTACAAGTTTGCATGTTTGCAAGTTTGCAAGTTTGCAAGTTTGAGAGTTTGCAACTTGGCAAGGTGGCAAGTTTGCAAGTTTGCAAGTTTGCACGTTTGCAAGTTAGCAAGTTTGAGAGTTTGCAAGTTTGCAAGTTCGCAAGTTTGCAAGTTGGCAAGTTTGCAAGTTTGCAAGTTGGCAAGTTTGCAAGTTTGAAAGTTTGCAAGTTTGCAAGTTTGCAAATTTGCAAGCAAGTTTGAGAGTTTGCAAGTTTGCAAGTTTGAGAGTTTGCAAGTTTGCAAGTTTGAGAGTTCGCAAGTTTGCAAGTTTGCAAGTTTGAGAGTGTGCAAGTTTGAGAGTTTGCAAGTTTGAGAGTTTGCAAGTTTGAGAGTTTGCAAGTTTGCAAGTTTGCAAGTTGGCAAGTTTGCAAGTTGGCAAGTTTGCAAGTTGGCAAGTTTGCAAGTTTGCAAGTTTGAAAGTTTGCAAGCTTGCAAGTTGGCAAGTTGGCAAGTTTGCAAGTTTGCAAGTTTGCAAGTTTGTAAGTTTGCAAGTTTGCAAGTTTGCAAGTTTGAGAGTTTGCAAGTTTGAGAGCTTGAGAGTTTGCAAGTTTGAGAGTTTGCAAGTGCGAGAGTTTGCAAGTTTGCAAGTTGGCAAGTGTGCAAGTTGGCAAGTTGGCAAGTTTGGAAGTTTGCAAGTTTGCAAGTTGGCAAGTTGGCAAGATGGCAAGTTTGCAAGTTTGCAAGTTTGCAAGTTTGCAAGTTCGCAATTTGGCAAGTTTGCAAGTTTGCAAGTTTGCAAGTTTCCAAGTTTCCAAGTTTGCAAGTTTGAGAGTTTGCAAGTTTGAGAGTTTGCAAGTTTGCAAGTTTGCAAGTTTACAAGTTTGCAAGTTTACAAGTTTGCAATTTTTAGAGTTTGCAAGTTGGCAAGTTGGCAAGATTGCAAGTTTGCACATTTGCAAGTTAGCAAGTTTGAGAGTTTGCAAGTTTGAGAGTTTGAAAGTTTGAGAGTTTGCAAGTTTGCAAGTTTGAGAGCTTGCAAGTTGGCAAGTTGGCAAGTTTGCAAGTTGGCAAGTTTGCAAGTTTGCATGTAGGCAAGTTTGCAAGTTTGCAAGCAAGTTTGAGAGTTTGCAAGTTTGCAAGTTTGCAAGTTTGCAAGTTTGTAAGTTTGCAAGTTTGCAAGTTTGCAAGTTTGAGAGTTTGCAAGTTTGAGAGCTTGAGAGTTTGCAAGTTTGAGAGTTTGCAAGTGCGAGAGTTTGCAAGTGCGAGAGTTTGCAAGTTTGCAAGTTTGCAAGTTGGCAAGTGTGCAAGTTTGCAAGTTGGCAAGTTGGCAAGTTTGCAAGTTTGCAAATTTGAGCAAGTTTGGGAGTTTGCAAGTTTGCAAGTTTGAGAGTTTGCAAGTTTGAGAGTTTGCAAGTTTGCAAGTTTGAGAGTTTGCAAGTTTGCAAGTTTGAGAGTTTGCAAGTTTGAGACTGCAAATTTACAAGTTTGCATGTTTGCAAGTTTGCAAGTTTGCAAGTTTGCAAGTTTGCAAGTTGGCAAGTTTGCAAGCTTGCAAGTTTGAGAGTCTGCAAGCTGGCAAGTTGGGAAGTTTGAGTCTGCTAGATGGCAAGATGGCAAGTTTGCAAGTTTGAGAGTTTGCAAGTTTGCAAGTTGGCAAGTTGGCAAGTTGGCAAGTTGGCAAGTTTGCAAGTTTGAGAGTTTGCAAATTTGCAAGTTTGCAAGTTTGTAAGTTCGCAAGTTTGAGTTTGCAAGTTTGCAAGTTTGCAAGTTTGCAGGTTTGAGAGTTTGGAAGTTTGCAAGTTTGAGAGCTTGCAAGTTGGCAAGTTTGCAAGTTTGCAAGTTTGCAAGTTGGCAAGTTGGCAAGTTTGCAAGTTGGCAAGTTTGCAAGTTTGCAAGCAAGTTTGAGAGCTTGCAAGTTTGCAAGTTTGCAAGTTTGAGAGTTTGCAAGTTTGTAAGTATGCAAGTTTGCAAGTTTGAGAGTTTGCAAGTTTGAGAGTTTGCAAGTTTGAGAGTTTGCAACTTTGCAAGTTTGCAAGTTGGCAAGTTTCCAAGTTTGCAAGTTCGCAAGTTGGTAAGTTTGCAAGTTTGCAAGTTTGCAAGTTTGAGAGTTTGCAAGTTGGCAAGTTTGCAAGATTGCAAGTTTGCACATTTGCAAGTTAGCAAGTATGAGAGTTTGCAAGTTTGCAAGTTTGCAAGTTGGCAAGTTTGCAAGTTTGCAAGTTGGCAAGCTTGCAAGTTTGAGAGTCTGCAAGCTGGCAAGTTGGCAAGTTTGAGAGTCTGCTAGATGGCAAGATGGCAAGTTTGCAAGTTTGAGAGTTTGCAAATTTGCAAGTTGGCAAGTTGGCAAGTTGGCAAGTTGGCAAGTTTGAGAGTTTGCAAATTTGCAAGTTTGCAAGTTTGTAAGTTCGCAAGTTTGAGAGTTTGCAAGTTTGCAAGTTTGCAAGTTTGCAGGTTTGAGAGTTTGGAAGTTTGCAAGTTTGAGAGCTTGCAAGTTGGCAAGTTTGCAAGTTTGCAAGTTTGCAAGTTGGCAAGTTGACAAGTTTGGAAGTTGGCAAGCAAGTTTGAGAGTTTGCAAGTTTGCAAGTTTGCAAGTTTGAGAGTTTGCAAGTTTGCAAGTTTGAGAGTTTGCAGGTTTGTAAGTTTGCAAGTTTGCAAGTTTGAGAGTTTGCAAGTTTGAGAGTTTGCAAGTTTGAGAGTTTGCAAGTTTGCAAGTTGGCAAGTTTCCAAGTTTGCAAGTTCGCAAGTTTGTAAGTTTGCAAGTTTGCAAGTTTGCAAGTTTGCAAGTTTGCAAGTTTGAGAGTTTGCAAGTTTGAGAGTTTGCAAGTTTGCAAGTTTGAGAGTTTGCAAGTTTGAGAGTTTGCAAGTTGGCAAGTTGGCAAGTTTGCAAGTTTGCAAGTTTGCAAGTTTGAGAGTTTGCAAGTTTGCAAGTTTGCAAGTTTGCAAGTTTGCAGGTTTGAGAGTTTGGAAGTTTGCAAGTTTGAGAGCTTGCAAGTTGGCAAGTTTGCAAGTTTGCAAGTTTGCAAGCAAGTTTGAGAGTTTGCAAGTTTGCAAGTTTGAGAGTTTGCAAGTTTGTAAGTTTGCAAGTTTGCAAGTTTGAGAGTTTGCAAGTTTGAGAGTTTGCAAGTTTGAGAGTTTGCAAGTTTGCAAGTTTGCAAGTTCGCAAGTTTGGAAGTTTGCAAGTTTGCAAGTTTGCAAGTTTGCAAGTTTGCAAGTTTGCAAGTTTGAGTTTGCAAGTTGGCAAGTTTGCAAGTTTGCAAGTTTGCACATTTGCAAGTTAGCAAGTATGAGAGTTTGCAAGTTTGCAAGTTTGCAAGTTTGCAAGTTGGCAAGTTTGCAAGTTGGCAAGTTGGCAAGTTGGCAAGTTTGCAAATTTGCAAGCAAGTTTGAGAGTTTGCAAGTTTGAGAGTTTGCAAGTTTGAGACTTTGCAAGTTTACAAGTTTGCATGTTTGCAAGTTTGCAAGTTTGCAAGTTTGAGAGTTTGCAACTTGGCAAGGTGGCAAGTTTGCAAGTTTGCAAGTTTGCACGTTTGCAAGTTAGCAAGTTTGAGAGTTTGCAAGTTTGCAAGTTCGCAAGTTTGCAAGTTGGCAAGTTTGCAAGTTTGCAAGTTGGCAAGTTTGCAAGTTTGAAAGTTTGCAAGTTTGCAAGTTTGCAAATTTGCAAGCAAGTTTGAGAGTTTGCAAGTTTGCAAGTTTGAGAGTTTGCAAGTTTGCAAGTTTGAGAGTTCGCAAGTTTGCAAGTTTGCAAGTTTGAGAGTGTGCAAGTTTGAGAGTTTGCAAGTTTGAGAGTTTGCAAGTTTGAGAGTTTGCAAGTTTGCAAGTTTGCAAGTTGGCAAGTTTGCAAGTTGGCAAGTTTGCAAGTTGGCAAGTTTGCAAGTTTGCAAGTTTGAAAGTTTGCAAGCTTGCAAGTTGGCAAGTTGGCAAGTTTGCAAGTTTGCAAGTTTGCAAGTTTGTAAGTTTGCAAGTTTGCAAGTTTGCAAGTTTGAGAGTTTGCAAGTTTGAGAGCTTGAGAGTTTGCAAGTTTGAGAGTTTGCAAGTGCGAGAGTTTGCAAGTTTGCAAGTTGGCAAGTGTGCAAGTTGGCAAGTTGGCAAGTTTGGAAGTTTGCAAGTTTGCAAGTTGGCAAGTTGGCAAGATGGCAAGTTTGCAAGTTTGCAAGTTTGCAAGTTTGCAAGTTCGCAATTTGGCAAGTTTGCAAGTTTGCAAGTTTGCAAGTTTCCAAGTTTCCAAGTTTGCAAGTTTGAGAGTTTGCAAGTTTGAGAGTTTGCAAGTTTGCAAGTTTGCAAGTTTACAAGTTTGCATGTTTGCAAGTTTGCAAGTTTGCAAGTTTGAGAGTTTGCAACTTGGCAAGGTGGCAAGTTTGCAAGTTTGCAAGTTTGCACGTTTGCAAGTTAGCAAGTTTGAGAGTTTGCAAGTTTGCAAGTTCGCAAGTTTGCAAGTTGGCAAGTTTGCAAGTTTGCAAGTTGGCAAGTTTGCAAGTTTGAAAGTTTGCAAGTTTGCAAGTTTGCAAATTTGCAAGCAAGTTTGAGAGTTTGCAAGTTTGCAAGTTTGAGAGTTTGCAAGTTTGCAAGTTTGAGAGTTCGCAAGTTTGCAAGTTTGCAAGTTTGAGAGTGTGCAAGTTTGAGAGTTTGCAAGTTTGAGAGTTTGCAAGTTTGAGAGTTTGCAAGTTTGCAAGTTTGCAAGTTGGCAAGTTTGCAAGTTGGCAAGTTTGCAAGTTGGCAAGTTTGCAAGTTTGCAAGTTTGAAAGTTTGCAAGCTTGCAAGTTGGCAAGTTGGCAAGTTTGCAAGTTTGCAAGTTTGCAAGTTTGTAAGTTTGCAAGTTTGCAAGTTTGCAAGTTTGAGAGTTTGCAAGTTTGAGAGCTTGAGAGTTTGCAAGTTTGAGAGTTTGCAAGTGCGAGAGTTTGCAAGTTTGCAAGTTGGCAAGTGTGCAAGTTGGCAAGTTGGCAAGTTTGGAAGTTTGCAAGTTTGCAAGTTGGCAAGTTGGCAAGATGGCAAGTTTGCAAGTTTGCAAGTTTGCAAGTTCGCAATTTGGCAAGTTTGCAAGTTTGCAAGTTTGCAAGTTTCCAAGTTTCCAAGTTTGCAAGTTTGAGAGTTTGCAAGTTTGAGAGTTTGCAAGTTTGCAAGTTTGCAAGTTTACAAGTTTGCAAGTTTACAAGTTTGCAATTTTTAGAGTTTGCAAGTTGGCAAGTTGGCAAGATTGCAAGTTTGCACATTTGCAAGTTAGCAAGTTTGAGAGTTTGCAAGTTTGAGAGTTTGAAAGTTTGAGAGTTTGCAAGTTTGCAAGTTTGAGAGCTTGCAAGTTGGCAAGTTGGCAAGTTTGCAAGTTGGCAAGTTTGCAAGTTTGCATGTAGGCAAGTTTGCAAGTTTGCAAGCAAGTTTGAGAGTTTGCAAGTTTGCAAGTTTGCAAGTTTGCAAGTTTGTAAGTTTGCAAGTTTGCAAGTTTGCAAGTTTGAGAGTTTGCAAGTTTGAGAGCTTGAGAGTTTGCAAGTTTGAGAGTTTGCAAGTGCGAGAGTTTGCAAGTGCGAGAGTTTGCAAGTTTGCAAGTTTGCAAGTTGGCAAGTGTGCAAGTTTGCAAGTTGGCAAGTTGGCAAGTTTGCAAGTTTGCAAATTTGAGCAAGTTTGGGAGTTTGCAAGTTTGCAAGTTTGAGAGTTTGCAAGTTTGAGAGTTTGCAAGTTTGCAAGTTTGAGAGTTTGCAAGTTTGCAAGTTTGAGAGTTTGCAAGTTTGAGACTGCAAGTTTACAAGTTTGCATGTTTGCAAGTTTGCAAGTTTGCAAGTTTGCAAGTTTGCAAGTTGGCAAGTTTGCAAGCTTGCAAGTTTGAGAGTCTGCAAGCTGGCAAGTTGGGAAGTTTGAGTCTGCTAGATGGCAAGATGGCAAGTTTGCAAGTTTGAGAGTTTGCAAGTTTGCAAGTTGGCAAGTTGGCAAGTTGGCAAGTTGGCAAGTTTGCAAGTTTGAGAGTTTGCAAATTTGCAAGTTTGCAAGTTTGTAAGTTCGCAAGTTTGAGTTTGCAAGTTTGCAAGTTTGCAAGTTTGCAGGTTTGAGAGTTTGGAAGTTTGCAAGTTTGAGAGCTTGCAAGTTGGCAAGTTTGCAAGTTTGCAAGTTTGCAAGTTGGCAAGTTGGCAAGTTTGCAAGTTGGCAAGTTTGCAAGTTTGCAAGCAAGTTTGAGAGCTTGCAAGTTTGCAAGTTTGCAAGTTTGAGAGTTTGCAAGTTTGTAAGTATGCAAGTTTGCAAGTTTGAGAGTTTGCAAGTTTGAGAGTTTGCAAGTTTGAGAGTTTGCAACTTTGCAAGTTTGCAAGTTGGCAAGTTTCCAAGTTTGCAAGTTCGCAAGTTGGTAAGTTTGCAAGTTTGCAAGTTTGCAAGTTTGAGAGTTTGCAAGTTGGCAAGTTTGCAAGATTGCAAGTTTGCACATTTGCAAGTTAGCAAGTATGAGAGTTTGCAAGTTTGCAAGTTTGCAAGTTGGCAAGTTTGCAAGTTTGCAAGTTGGCAAGCTTGCAAGTTTGAGAGTCTGCAAGCTGGCAAGTTGGCAAGTTTGAGAGTCTGCTAGATGGCAAGATGGCAAGTTTGCAAGTTTGAGAGTTTGCAAATTTGCAAGTTGGCAAGTTGGCAAGTTGGCAAGTTGGCAAGTTTGAGAGTTTGCAAATTTGCAAGTTTGCAAGTTTGTAAGTTCGCAAGTTTGAGAGTTTGCAAGTTTGCAAGTTTGCAAGTTTGCAGGTTTGAGAGTTTGGAAGTTTGCAAGTTTGAGAGCTTGCAAGTTGGCAAGTTTGCAAGTTTGCAAGTTTGCAAGTTGGCAAGTTGACAAGTTTGGAAGTTGGCAAGCAAGTTTGAGAGTTTGCAAGTTTGCAAGTTTGCAAGTTTGAGAGTTTGCAAGTTTGCAAGTTTGAGAGTTTGCAAGTTTGTAAGTTTGCAAGTTTGCAAGTTTGAGAGTTTGCAAGTTTGAGAGTTTGCAAGTTTGAGAGTTTGCAAGTTTGCAAGTTGGCAAGTTTCCAAGTTTGCAAGTTCGCAAGTTTGTAAGTTTGCAAGTTTGAAAGTTTGCAAGTTTGCAAGTTTGCAAGTTTGAGAGTTTGCAAGTTTGAGAGTTTGCAAGTTTGCAAGTTTGAGAGTTTGCAAGTTTGAGAGTTTGCAAGTTGGCAAGTTGGCAAGTTTGCAAGTTTGCAAGTTTGCAAGTTTGAGAGTTTGCAAGTTTGCAAGTTTGCAAGTTTGCAAGTTTGCAGGTTTGAGAGTTTGGAAGTTTGCAAGTTTGAGAGCTTGCAAGTTGGCAAGTTTGCAAGTTTGCAAGTTTGCAAGCAAGTTTGAGAGTTTGCAAGTTTGCAAGTTTGAGAGTTTGCAAGTTTGTAAGTTTGCAAGTTTGCAAGTTTGCAAGTTTGAGAGTTTGCAAGTTTGAGAGTTTGCAAGTTTGAGAGTTTGCAAGTTTGCAAGTTTGCAAGTTCGCAAGTTTGGAAGTTTGCAAGTTTGCAAGTTTGCAAGTTTGCAAGTTTGCAAGTTTGCAAGTTTGAGTTTGCAAGTTGGCAAGTTTGCAAGTTTGCAAGTTTGCACATTTGCAAGTTAGCAAGTATGAGAGTTTGCAAGTTTGCAAGTTTGCAAGTTTGCAAGTTGGCAAGTTTGCAAGTTGGCAAGTTGGCAAGTTGGCAAGTTTGCAAATTTGCAAGCAAGTTTGAGAGTTTGCAAGTTTGAGAGTTTGCAAGTTTGAGACTTTGCAAGTTTACAAGTTTGCATGTTTGCAAGTTTGCAAGTTTGCAAGTTTGAGAGTTTGCAACTTGGCAAGGTGGCAAGTTTGCAAGTTTGCAAGTTTGCACGTTTGCAAGTTAGCAAGTTTGAGAGTTTGCAAGTTTGCAAGTTCGCAAGTTTGCAAGTTGGCAAGTTTGCAAGTTTGCAAGTTGGCAAGTTTGCAAGTTTGAAAGTTTGCAAGTTTGCAAGTTTGCAAATTTGCAAGCAAGTTTGAGAGTTTGCAAGTTTGCAAGTTTGAGAGTTTGCAAGTTTGCAAGTTTGAGAGTTCGCAAGTTTGCAAGTTTGCAAGTTTGAGAGTGTGCAAGTTTGAGAGTTTGCAAGTTTGAGAGTTTGCAAGTTTGAGAGTTTGCAAGTTTGCAAGTTTGCAAGTTGGCAAGTTTGCAAGTTGGCAAGTTTGCAAGTTGGCAAGTTTGCAAGTTTGCAAGTTTGAAAGTTTGCAAGCTTGCAAGTTGGCAAGTTGGCAAGTTTGCAAGTTTGCAAGTTTGCAAGTTTGTAAGTTTGCAAGTTTGCAAGTTTGCAAGTTTGAGAGTTTGCAAGTTTGAGAGCTTGAGAGTTTGCAAGTTTGAGAGTTTGCAAGTGCGAGAGTTTGCAAGTTTGCAAGTTGGCAAGTGTGCAAGTTGGCAAGTTGGCAAGTTTGGAAGTTTGCAAGTTTGCAAGTTGGCAAGTTGGCAAGATGGCAAGTTTGCAAGTTTGCAAGTTTGCAAGTTTGCAAGTTCGCAATTTGGCAAGTTTGCAAGTTTGCAAGTTTGCAAGTTTCCAAGTTTCCAAGTTTGCAAGTTTGAGAGTTTGCAAGTTTGAGAGTTTGCAAGTTTGCAAGTTTGCAAGTTTACAAGTTTGCAAGTTTACAAGTTTGCAATTTTTAGAGTTTGCAAGTTGGCAAGTTGGCAAGATTGCAAGTTTGCACATTTGCAAGTTAGCAAGTTTGAGAGTTTGCAAGTTTGAGAGTTTGAAAGTTTGAGAGTTTGCAAGTTTGCAAGTTTGAGAGCTTGCAAGTTGGCAAGTTGGCAAGTTTGCAAGTTGGCAAGTTTGCAAGTTTGCATGTAGGCAAGTTTGCAAGTTTGCAAGCAAGTTTGAGAGTTTGCAAGTTTGCAAGTTTGCAAGTTTGCAAGTTTGTAAGTTTGCAAGTTTGCAAGTTTGCAAGTTTGAGAGTTTGCAAGTTTGAGAGCTTGAGAGTTTGCAAGTTTGAGAGTTTGCAAGTGCGAGAGTTTGCAAGTGCGAGAGTTTGCAAGTTTGCAAGTTTGCAAGTTGGCAAGTGTGCAAGTTTGCAAGTTGGCAAGTTGGCAAGTTTGCAAGTTTGCAAATTTGAGCAAGTTTGGGAGTTTGCAAGTTTGCAAGTTTGAGAGTTTGCAAGTTTGAGAGTTTGCAAGTTTGCAAGTTTGAGAGTTTGCAAGTTTGCAAGTTTGAGAGTTTGCAAGTTTGAGACTGCAAGTTTACAAGTTTGCATGTTTGCAAGTTTGCAAGTTTGCAAGTTTGCAAGTTTGCAAGTTGGCAAGTTTGCAAGCTTGCAAGTTTGAGAGTCTGCAAGCTGGCAAGTTGGGAAGTTTGAGTCTGCTAGATGGCAAGATGGCAAGTTTGCAAGTTTGAGAGTTTGCAAGTTTGCAAGTTGGCAAGTTGGCAAGTTGGCAAGTTGGCAAGTTTGCAAGTTTGAGAGTTTGCAAATTTGCAAGTTTGCAAGTTTGTAAGTTCGCAAGTTTGAGTTTGCAAGTTTGCAAGTTTGCAAGTTTGCAGGTTTGAGAGTTTGGAAGTTTGCAAGTTTGAGAGCTTGCAAGTTGGCAAGTTTGCAAGTTTGCAAGTTTGCAAGTTGGCAAGTTGGCAAGTTTGCAAGTTGGCAAGTTTGCAAGTTTGCAAGCAAGTTTGAGAGCTTGCAAGTTTGCAAGTTTGCAAGTTTGAGAGTTTGCAAGTTTGCAAGTTTGAGAGTTTGCAAGTTTGTAAGTATGCAAGTTTGCAAGTTTGAGAGTTTGCAAGTTTGAGAGTTTGCAAGTTTGAGAGTTTGCAACTTTGCAAGTTTGCAAGTTGGCAAGTTTCCAAGTTTGCAAGTTCGCAAGTTGGTAAGTTTGCAAGTTTGCAAGTTTGCAAGTTTGAGAGTTTGCAAGTTGGCAAGTTTGCAAGATTGCAAGTTTGCACATTTGCAAGTTAGCAAGTATGAGAGTTTGCAAGTTTGCAAGTTTGCAAGTTGGCAAGTTTGCAAGTTTGCAAGTTGGCAAGCTTGCAAGTTTGAGAGTCTGCAAGCTGGCAAGTTGGCAAGTTTGAGTCTGCTAGATGGCAAGATGGCAAGTTTGCAAGTTTGAGAGTTTGCAAGTTTGCAAGTTGGCAAGTTGGCAAGTTGGCAAGTTTGAGTTTGCAAATTTGCAAGTTTGCAAGTTTGTAAGTTCGCAAGTTTGAGAGTTTGCAAGTTTGCAAGTTTGCAAGTTTGCAGGTTTGAGAGTTTGGAAGTTTGCAAGTTTGAGAGCTTGCAAGTTGGCAAGTTTGCAAGTTTGCAAGTTTGCAAGTTGGCAAGTTGACAAGTTTGCAAGTTGGCAAGCAAGTTTGAGAGTTTGCAAGTTTGCAAGTATGCAAGTTTGAGAGTTTGCAAGTTTGCAAGTTTGAGAGTTTGCAAGTTTGTAAGTTTGCAAGTTTGCAAGTTTGAGAGTTTGCAAGTTTGAGAGTTTGCAAGTTTGAGAGTTTGCAAGTTTGCAAGTTGGCAAGTTTCCAAGTTTGCAAGTTCGCAAGTTTGTAAGTTTGCAAGTTTGCAAGTTTGCAAGTTTGCAAGTTTGCAAGTTTGAGAGTTTGCAAGTTGGCAAGTTTGCAAGTTTGCAAGTTTGCACATTTGCAAGTTAGCAAGTATGAGAGTTTGCAAGTTTGCAAGTTTGCAAGTTGGCAAGTTTGCAAGTTGGCAAGTTGGCAAGTTTGCAAGTTTGCAAATTTGCAAGCAAGTTTGAGAGTTTGCAAGTTTGAGAGTTTGCAAGTTTGCAAGTTTGAGAGTTTGCAAGTTTGCATGTTTGCAAGTTTGAGAGTTTGCAAGTTTGAGAGTTTGCAAGTTTGAGACTTTGCAAGTTTACAAGTTTGCATGTTTGCAAGTTTGCAAGTTTGCAAGTTTGCAAGTTTGCAAGTTTGAGAGTTTGCAAGTTTGCAAGTTGGCAAGTTTGCAAGTTTGCAAGTTTGCAAGTTTGCAAGTTGGCAAGTTTGCAAGTTGGCAAGTTTGCAAGTTTGCAAATTTGCAAGCAAGTTTGAGAGTTTGCAGAGTTTGCAAGTTTGCAAGTTTGAGAGTTCGCAAGTTTGCAAGTTTGCAAGTTTGCAGGTTTGAGAGTTTGGAAGTTTGCAAGTTTGAGAGCTTGCAAGTTGGCAAGTTTGCAAGTTTGCAAGTTGGCAAGTTTGCAAGTTTGCAAGTGGGCAAGTTTGCAAGTTTGCAAGCAAGTTTGAGAGTTTGCAAGTTTGCAAGTTTGAGAGTTTGCAAGTTTGTAAGTTTGCAAGTTTGCAAGTTTGAGAGTTTGCAAGTTTGAGAGTTTGCAAGTTTGAGAGTTTGCAAGTTTGCAAGTTTGCAAGTTGGCAAGTTTGCAAGTTTGCAAGTTCGCAAGTTTGCAAGTTTGCAAGTTTGCAAGTTTGCAAGTTTGCAAGTTTGAGTTTGCAAGTTGGCAAGTTTGCAAGTTTGCAAGTTTGCACATTTGCAAGTTAGCAAGTATGAGAGTTTGCAAGTTTGCAAGTTTGCAAGTTTGCAAGTTGGCAAGTTTGCAAGTTGGCAAGTTGGCAAGTTTGCAAGTTTGCAAATTTGCAAGAAAGTTTGAGAGTTTGCAAATTTGCAAGTTTGAGAGTTTGCAAGTTTGAGAGTTTGCAAGTTTGAGACTTTGCAAGTTTACAAGTTTGCATGTTTGCAAGTTTGCAAGTTTGCAAGTTTGAGAGTTTGCAACTTGGCAAGTTGGCAAGTTTGCAAGTTTGCAAGTTTGCACGTTTGCAAGTTAGCAAGTTTGAGAGTTTGCAAGTTTGCAAGTTCGCAAGTTTGCAAGTTGGCAAGTTTGCAAGTTTGCAAGTTGGCAAGTTTGCAAATTTGAAAGTTTGCAAGTTTGCAAGTTTGCAAATTTGCAAGCAAGTTTGAGAGTTTGCAAGTTTGAGAGTTTGCAAGTTTGCAAGTTTGAGAGTTCGCAAGTTTGCAAGTTTGCAAGTTTGAGAGTGTGCAAGTTTGAGAGTTTGCAAGTTTGAGAGTTTGCAAGTTTGCAAGTTTGCAAGTTGGCAAGTTTGCAAGTTGGCAAGTTTGCAAGTTTGCAAGTTTGCAAGTTTGCAAGTTTGAAAGTTTGCAAGCTTGCAAGTTGGCAAGTTGGCAAGTTTGCAAGTTTGCAAGTTTGCAAGTTTGTAAGTTTGCAAGTTTGCAAGTTTGCAAGTTTGAGAGTTTGCAAGTTTGAGAGCTTGAGAGTTTGCAAGTTTGAGAGTTTGCAAGTGCGAGAGTTTGCAAGTTTGCAAGTTGGCAAGTGTGCAAGTTGGCAAGTTGGCAAGTTTGGAAGTTTGCAAGTTTGCAAGTTTGCAAGTTGGCAAGTTGGCAAGTTTGCAAGTTTGCAAGTTTGCAAGTTTGCAAGTTCGCAATTTGGCAAGTTTGCAAGTTTGCAAGTTTGCAAGTTTCCAAGTTTCCAAGTTTGCAAGTTTGAGAGTTTGCAAGTTTGAGAGTTTGCAAGTTTGCAAGATTGCAAGTTTACAAGTTTGCAAGTTTACAAGTTTGCAATTTTTAGAGTTTGCAAGTTGGCAAGTTGGCAAGATTGCAAGTTTGCACATTTGCAAGTTAGCAAGTTTGAGAGTTTGCAAGTTTGAGAGTTTGCAAGTTTGAGAGTTTGCAAGTTTGTAAGTTGGCAAGTTTGAGAGTTTGCAAGTTTGAGAGTTTGCAAGTTTGCAAGTTTGAGAGCTTGCAAGTTGGCAAGTTTGCAAGTTTGCAAGTTTGCAAGTTGGCAAGTTTGCAAGTTTGCATGTAGGCAGTTTGCAAGTTTGCAAGCAAGTTTGAGAGTGCGTTTGCAAGTTTGCAAGTTTGCAAGTTTGTAAGTTTGCAAGTTTGCAAGTTTGCAAGTTTGAGAGTTTGCAAGTTTGCAAGTTTGCAAGTTTGCAGGTTTGAGAGTTTGGAAGTTTGCAAGTTTGAGAGCTTGCAAGTTGGCAAGTTTGCAAGTTTGCAAGTTTGCAAGTTGGCAAGTTGACAAGTTTGGAAGTTGGCAAGCAAGTTTGAGAGTTTGCAAGTTTGCAAGTTTGCAAGTTTGAGAGTTTGCAAGTTTGCAAGTTTGAGAGTTTGCAAGTTTGTAAGTTTGCAAGTTTGCAAGTTTGAGAGTTTGCAAGTTTGAGAGTTTGCAAGTTTGAGAGTTTGCAAGTTTGCAAGTTTGCAAGTTTGAGTTTGCAAGTTGGCAAGTTTGCAAGTTTGCAAGTTTGCACATTTGCAAGTTAGCAAGTATGAGAGTTTGCAAGTTTGCAAGTTTGCAAGTTGGCAAGTTTGCAAGTTTGCAAGTTGGCAAGTTTGCAAGTTTGAAAGTTTGCAAGTTTGCAAGTTTGCAAATTTGCAAGCAAGTTTGAGAGTTTGCAAGTTTGCAAGTTTGAGAGTTTGCAAGTTTGCAAGTTTGAGAGTTCGCAAGTTTGCAAGTTTGCAAGTTTGAGAGTGTGCAAGTTTGAGTTTGCAAGTTTGAGAGTTTGCAAGTTTGCAAGTTTGCAAGTTGGCAAGTTTGCAAGTTGGCAAGTTTGCAAGTTTGCAAGTTTGCAAGTTTGCAAGTTTGAAAGTTTGCAAGCTTGCAAGTTGGCAAGTTGGCAAGTTTGCAAGTTTGCAAGTTTGCAAGTTTGTAAGTTTGCAAGTTTGCAAGTTTGCAAGTTTGAGAGTTTGCAAGTTTGAGAGCTTGAGAGTTTGCAAGTTTGAGAGTTTGCAAGTGCGAGAGTTTGCAAGTTTGCAAGTTGGCAAGTGTGCAAGTTGGCAAGTTGGCAAGTTTGGAAGTTTGCAAGTTTGCAAGTTTGCAAGTTGGCAAGTTGGCAAGTTTGCAAGTTTGCAAGTTTGCAAGTTTGCAAGTTCGCAATTTGGCAAGTTTGCAAGTTTGCAAGTTTGCAAGTTTCCAAGTTTCCAAGTTTGCAAGTTTGAGAGTTTGCAAGTTTGAGAGTTTGCAAGTTTGCAAGATTGCAAGTTTACAAGTTTGCAAGTTTACAAGTTTGCAATTTTTAGAGTTTGCAAGTTGGCAAGTTGGCAAGATTGCAAGTTTGCACATTTGCAAGTTAGCAAGTTTGAGAGTTTGCAAGTTTGAGAGTTTGCAAGTTTGAGAGTTTGCAAGTTTGTAAGTTGGCAAGTTTGAGAGTTTGCAAGTTTGAGAGTTTGCAAGTTTGCAAGTTTGAGAGCTTGCAAGTTGGCAAGTTTGCAAGTTTGCAAGTTTGCAAGTTGGCAAGTTTGCAAGTTTGCATGTAGGCAGTTTGCAAGTTTGCAAGCAAGTTTGAGAGTGCGTTTGCAAGTTTGCAAGTTTGCAAGTTTGTAAGTTTGCAAGTTTGCAAGTTTGCAAGTTTGAGAGTTTGCAAGTTTGAGAGCTTGAGAGTTTGCAAGTTTGAGAGTTTGCAAGTGCGAGAGTTTGCAAGTTTGCAAGTTGGCAAGTGTGCAAGTTGGCAAGTTGGCAAGTTTGGAAGTTTGCAAGTTTGCAAGTTTGCAAGTTTGCACATTTGCAAGTTAGCAAGTATGAAAGTTTGCAAGTTTGCAAGTTTGCAAGTTGCCAAGTTTGCAAGTTGGCAAGTTGGCAAGTTTGCAAGTTTGCAAATTTGAGCAAGTTTGGGAGTTTGCAAGTTTGCAAGTTTGAGAGTTTGCAAGTTTGCAAGTTTGAGAGTTTGCAAGTTTGCAAGTTTGAGAGTTTGCAAGTTTGCAAGTTTGCAAGTTTGCAAGTTGGCAAGTTTGCAAGCTTGCAAGTTTGAGAGTCTGCAAGCTGGCAAGTTGGGAAGTTTGAGAGTCTGCTAGATGGCAAGATGGCAAGTTTGCAAGTTTGAGAGTTTGCAAGTTGGCAAGTTGGCAAGTTGGCAAGTTTGCAAGTTGGCAAGTTGGCAAGTTTGGGAGTTTGCAAATTTGCAAGTTTGTAAGTTCGCAAGTTTGAGAGTTTGCAAGTTTGCAGGTTTGAGAGTTTGGAAGTTTGCAAGTTTGAGAGCTTGCAAGTTGGCAAGTTGGCAAGTTTGCAAGTTTGCAAGTTGGCAAGTTGGCAAGTTTGCAAGTTGGCAAGTTTGCAAGTTTGCAAGCAAGTTTGAGAGCTTGCAAGTTTGCAAGTTTGCAAGTTTGAGAGTTTGCAAGTTTGTAAGTATGCAAGTTTGCAAGTTTGAGAGTTTGCAAGTTTGAGAGTTTGCAAGTTTGAGAGTTTGCAACTTTGCAAGTTTGCAAGTTGGCAAGTTTCCAAGTTTGCAAGTTCGCAAGTTGGTAAGTTTGCAAGTTTTCAAGTTTGCAAGTTTGAGAGTTTGCAAGTTTGCAAGTTTGCAAGATTGCAAGTTTGCACATTTGCAAGTTAGCAAGTATGAGAGTTTGCAAGTTTGCAAGTTGGCAAGTTTGCAAGTTTGCAAGTTGGCAAGCTTGCAAGTTTGAGAGTCTGCAAGCTGGCAAGTTGGCAAGTTTGAGAGTCTGCTAGATGGCAAGATGGCAAGTTTGCAAGTTTGAGAGTTTGCAAGTTTGCAAGTTGGCAAGTTGGCAAGTTGGCAAGTTGGCAAGTTTGAGAGTTTGCAAATTTGCAAGTTTGCAAGTTTGTAAGTTCGCAAGTTTGAGAGTTTGCAAGTTTGCAAGTTTGCAAGTTTGCAGGTTTGAGAGTTTGGAAGTTTGCAAGTTTGAGAGCTTGCAAGTTGGCAAGTTTGCAAGTTTGCAAGTTTGCAAGTTGGCAAGTTGACAAGTTTGGAAGTTGGCAAGCAAGTTTGAGAGTTTGCAAGTTTGCAAGTTTGCAAGTTTGAGAGTTTGCAAGTTTGCAAGTTTGAGAGTTTGCAAGTTTGTAAGTTTGCAAGTTTGCAAGTTTGAGAGTTTGCAAGTTTGAGAGTTTGCAAGTTTGAGAGTTTGCAAGTTTGCAAGTTGGGAAGTTTCCAAGTTTGCAAGTTCGCAAGTTTGTAAGTTTGCAAGTTTGCAAGTTTGCAAGTTTGCAAGTTTGCAAGTTTGAGAGTTTGCAAGTTTGAAAGTTTCCAAGTTTGAGAGTTTGAGAGTTTGCAAGTTTGAGAGTTTGCAAGTTTGAGAGTTTGCAAGTTTGCAAGTTTGAGAGTTTGCAAGTTTGAGAGTTTGCAAGTTGGCAAGTTGGCAAGTTTGCAAGTTTGCAAGTTTGCAAGTTTGAGAGTTTGCAAGTTTGCAAGTTTGCAAGTTTGCAGGTTTGAGAGTTTGGAAGTTTGCAAGTTTGAGAGCTTGCAAGTTGGCAAGTTTGCAAGTTTGCAAGTTTGCAAGCAAGTTTGAGAGTTTGCAAGTTTGCAAGTTTGAGAGTTTGCAAGTTTGTAAGTTTGCAAGTTTGCAAGTTTGAGAGTTTGCAAGTTTGAGAGTTTGCAAGTTTGAGAGTTTGCAAGTTTGCAAGTTTGCAAGTTCGCAAGTTTGGAAGTTTGCAAGTTTGCAAGTTTGCAAGTTTGCAAGTTTGCAAGTTTGCAAGTTTGAGTTTGCAAGTTGGCAAGTTTGCAAGTTTGCAAGTTTGCACATTTGCAAGTTAGCAAGTATGAGAGTTTGCAAGTTTGCAAGTTTGCAAGTTGGCAAGTTTGCAAGTTGGCAAGTTGGCAAGTTGGCAAGTTTGCAAATTTGCAAGCAAGTTTGAGGGTTTGCAAATTTGCAAGTTTGAGAGTTTGCAAGTTTGAGAGTTTGCAAGTTTGAGACTTTGCAAGTTTACAAGTTTGCATGTTTGCAAGTTTGCAAGTTTGCAAGTTTGAGAGTTTGCAACTTGGCAAGGTGGCAAGTTTGC